>NC_134497.1:14559574-14760153 GCF_040206685.1 Ascaphus truei
AGAAGAGTGTAAAGCTTTAAAAGTGAGGAGGAGAATTGAGTGTGAGATGCGGGATTTGATAGGAAGCCAGGAGAGGGATTTCAGGAGGGGAGACGCTGAGCCAGATTTCGGAAAGAGTAGAGTGATTATGGCAGCAGCGTTTAGGATAGATTGTAGGGGAGACAGGGGAGAGGCAGTTAGGCCGGACAGCAGGTTACAGTATTCGAGACGGGAGAGAATGAGGGTCTGTGTCAGAGTATTTGCTGTCAAGCAACAGAGGAAAGGGCGTATCTTGATAATATTGCAGAAGGAAAAATTACCATTTTTTGCTACCTTTTGAATGTGAGAGGAGAATGTGAGAGAGGAGTCGAGTGTGACCCCTAGGCAGCGTGCTTGGGCTACTGGGTGAATGATGGTAGTTCCAACAGTGATGTGGAAGGAGGTAGTAGGGAGAGGTTTGGGGGGAAGTATGAGGAGCTTTGTTTTAGCCATGTTGAGTTTAAGGCGATGGAGGGCCATCCAGGATGATATCGCAGAGAAACATTCAGAGACTTTGGTCTGTACAGCAGGTGTAAGGTCAGGGGTAGAAAAGTAAATTTGTGTGTCGTCAGCATAGAGGTGATATTTGAACCCAAGAGATGTGATTAGGTCACCTAGAGAGAGTGTGTACAGAGAAAAGAGAAGAGGTCCCAGGACAGAGCCCTGGGGTACCCCCACAGAGAGATCGATAGAGGATGAGGAGGTGTTTAGAAAAGAGACACTGAAATTATGATGGGAGAGGTAAGAGGAGATCCAGGATAGAGCTGTGTTATGAATGCCAAAGAGTATGGAGAATGTGAAGGAGAAGAGGGTGGTCCACAAATGCTGCAGAGAGGTCGAGTAATATGCGCAGAGTGCAATGACCTCTGTCTTTGGCAGCATGAAGGTCATTAGTTATTTTACTGAGGGCTGTTTCAGTGGAGTGAGCAGTGTGGAAGCCAGATTGTAGAGGGCCTAGGAGAGAATAGGTGTTGAGAAAATGGATCAAGAGAGAGAATACAAGACGTTCAATGAGTTTCGAGGCAAAAGGCAGGAGGGAGACAGGTCGATGGTTAGAAAGACAGGTAGGGTCAAGCTTGCTGTTTTTGAGAAATGGTATGACTGTTGCATGTTTGAAGGAAGAGGGAAAGGTACCAAAGTAGAGGGAGGAGTTAAAAATGTCTGTGAGCGTGGGAATTAGAGTAGGAGCAAGAGGTTTTAGAAGATGGGCGGGAATGGGGTCAAGAGGGCAGGTGGTACAGGGAGAAGACGAGATCAGCAACGACACATCGTCCTCTGTGACAGCGGATAAAGAGTCAAGGAAGGCAGGAGGAGAGCTAGGAAGCGGTGTAGGATGGGAGGAGGAAACAGAGGGGATGTTCTGACGTATGGATTCCACCTTTATCTTAAAATAGTTGGCAAAGTCCTGAGGTGAGATGGAGGAAGAAGAAGAGGCAGCTGAGGGTGGTTTGAGTAGAGAGGTAAAGACAGAGAAGAGTCGGCGTGGGTTAGACTTGTGCGTGTTCATTAGTGATGAAAAGTAGGTTTGTTTAGCCTGAGAGAGGGCAGAGTTGAAACAGGATAGCATAAATTTGTAGTGTAGAAAGTCTGCGAGAGTGAGATTTCCTCCAGAGGCGTTCAGAGGAACGAGTGGAGGAACGCAGCATACACGTGTGGGAATTTAGCCAGGGTTTGAGGTTCAAAGGGTGAGGACGGCAGAGAGAAAGTGGGGAATGTATATCAAGAGAGGAGGATAAGGCAGAGTTGTAGTTCCTGACCAGGTTGTCAGGGTCTGGAGCAGAACTGAGAGAGGAGAGGGAGGAGCGTAAAGAGGACTCAAAGGCTGGTAGGTTAATATATAATATTTACATGTGCTTCTTCTCAAACATACAATGAAGATTACATATTCTGGAAGGATAACTGCACACTTGTTTTAATCCACCACATCAGAATTTCCCCCAGAAATCTGTAACACAAGTCAGACTTAGACTGATTACCTCTCTTCCTCTGAAAAACAAATACGGTTTGAAATATGAACAACAGGATTCTGATATGATAGGGTCACAAAAAACATGAACTTTGATAGCAAGGGAGCAGATAAGATGCATTGAGTAAGCGGTATATCTGACAGAAGGAAAAGTTCTACTATCATTAGTAGGTTGTATACGCAGGTATAGAAAAGAGACCGAACGCTATTGGCCAAGGAATACAACTCCCGGAAACATGTTGTATTTCTTTTTAGCTGCTTCATACATGTCCGATACACACCTGAAAGGGTTACGCTGCTTTGTCTTTGGTGTATTATTTCCCTTTCCAGTCTGTGCTTTTGGATTAATGCCCAAACTGAATCCGCATTCTGCTCTATTTACTTTGGATAATAACCAAGTCTCAGGAACAGACGGAAGCAGGAAAGAAGAGACTGTTATATATGTAAAGTGTTATCCTAGCGAAGGCTGAACCAGAGGTGATAAAAAGATAAGAGGCGAACACGCAGGTGATCAAAGGCAGAAAACGAAGATTACAGAAAAGCTCATTATTCGCCCCGGAAGAGGTCCACCTCGCAAATCTTCTTTGGTTCACGTTCGCACAAAAGGATAATATTTGAAGTGAAACTCTGGTATGTATTTCTGCTTATTCCCTCTTATGGCAAAATTGGAGGACAGAAATAGTTCCTTAATTGCTGCACTAAGAAAGACACCCCTAATCGGGTTAAAAAATATCCTTTATTTAAACGTAATCAATAAATTTATAAGTGTTAGAGTAGACGTAATATAGTGGACCGAAATGATAAAAACAATTAAAACTTAGGAGAGGCTAGGTTGCTTCATTAAACGCTAAGGTAAAGCTATAAGAATCACCTTTTAATTAGTTAGTAATCATAGTCATACTATTGAATTGGCTGTGATCTGGTAGATTCAGTTTAATGAACTTGCGTAACTAAGATGAATAGTGGATCTGTGCGTAGTCTTATACACACCTTTTATTGATTCGTAATGTTGTGTATGTTTGTAGTGTTGCTCTATTGTGACAACTACAGGTACAAAGAATAGGAACAATCTTGTTAGCTGTACCTAGATTGTATAGTCTCCGCTACTGGGAACCTGGGGTATACCCGAGTCGATGTTCGGTCGGTAGCGCCTCCACCTGTACAGGATTCTATGGTGTGGAATAACCCCGCTACAGGACCCGCATACAATAAAACACACACTTATGTAAGATAACAGTTTTACTGAACATAAATAACCGAGGATATATATATATATACCACCAACCAGGCCACGCACGGCCGAACCCTCCAATGCTCTGCTCCCCCACCCAAGGTGTGTGTGACAGCGCTGCCCCACTATAGTATTTGAGTTGGTGCACTGATGCGTTGGGTACCTGCCGGGTGATGCACACCCGGGCGCGCTGATGCCACGATAGCTGGGATCCACGGATCCGATGCTGATACTGCGAAGCCTCCGCCTCTACGTTGGGTGGGTCCCTCGTGTCTTTATTAATGTAGGGCGATCCGTGTCCTGGACCACAGGCCGCAGCCACCGTGCGGCGTCTCCCTGTGTCCCTAACACTAATATTGCTAAGCAGGGCAGGGTCCCTATCTGGGGGCAAGTCCCTATCGCAGCCACAAACCATGTGGGAGTCGGGCCTAGCTGGAAAATAATAGGGGGTATCTGGCCTAGTGCAGATGCCACTGACATTTGCACATATAACTGACTCCTTCCTTGTCCCAGCTCCACTGCCCCTCTCCTAACTGTCCGCTCAAACTTCAGCACACCCAAAGTTCCAATCTCCCCTCAGGAGATTCTAGCAGCCCTATTGGCTGCACTGTGTCATGTGTTGTGCAGCCACTGGGGCTGCTGGAACCTTTGCATGCGCGAACCTTTTCTGCGCAAGCGCGCGCACAGACAAAATGGTGGCGCCCTTACCAGCTACCTGCCTGCAGCGGAGGTGAGGAGAGCTAAAGGAGGACCGGGCTACATCTATATCAACCTTTGACCCAGAGTGATATAATACCACAGGCATCAAACAAAACCTCCAGTAAATACATCCAGATATGTAGCTTCTATTGCATTGAACCTTGTAATCTGTTAGTATGAGGCAAATAAACTGGATAAAGCCAGGTCTATATGTTCTTTAATGATAGAACATTGTAGCCTGTATTGAACCCCTATGTAGCAGGGTATAGATCCTAGTCAGGGCCCCCGATGAAGCCTACCAGGTGAAACGTACGTAGGGTACGTCCAGCATCACTTCCTGGTGGCGCAGGCTAATCGGAGAGGCGGCTGCGATGAGAAGTCAGAGCCTTCATTCTTGGGAAGCACAACGCTCTGACTAGGATCTATACCAAGTGCTTTAGCAGTTTGAGCAATTAATTCTAAACTTTGATCTATATACACACACAGTATACTCTAATACTATCCAGGACCTGCTACATACAGTAGGGCTTCAATACAGGCTACAATGTTCTATAATTAAAGAACATATAGACCTGTCATTATCCAGTTTATTTGTCTCATACTAACAGAGTACAAGTTCAATACAATAGAACCTACATATCTGGATGTATATACTGGAGGGTTTGTTCACTCTGGGTCAAAGGTTGATACAGGCAGTCCTCAGTTATCTGACTGCGTTACTCAAAATGGCATTGGATAGCGAAACATCTTAAAGCGAAACACGCTTTCCCATAGGAACACTGTTTAAATGAAAGGTTCCGTTCCTGAAGGCATTTTTAACACTAAAATACACCTAATATTTTATGCAGGCAATAAGATACGCAGCACACACATAAATTATATAGTGTATGTACTGTATTATATATATAATATAACATCTACTATATATTTCTGAAAGCACTGTATGTCTGCGTCCCTAGCGGCAATGTCATTGGTCCCTTGGCCCGCCCGCCCCCGCACACCTCTCATTGGCCTGAGGCGGAGTGACGGGCCAAAGGACACACACAGGGACACACACACACACACACGAGTAGGGGGGGGTGTTACCTACATTAGCGGGGCTCACAGTGTTAGCAGCACCCGCGCGCACCTCCTCCTCTCCCCGTGTCTCCCGCGCTTTCACCCCGCCCCCCCCCTCCCCCGGCGCCGCTACAGTCAGCGACACACACACACACACACACACACACACACACACACACACAGCGGGACACACACACTATTATTACCCCTTCAGCGCCCCCCCCACCCAGTGTCAGCGGCCGTGCGAGACCCCCCTTCTATATCTCCCACCTCTCCCCCCCCACACATATACATGCCCCCCCCCGTCCCCGGCGCTACAACTCACCCCTTCCCCGGCGGGGGAACAGCCAGTGGCCAGGCAGCCTGCCTCGCGGCACAGAGTACCCAAGATGGCGGCGCCCGGGACACAGCGGGGGAGCGGCCACAACACGCTGCCTCCCGCCTCAGATCCATGTGGGACCTGCCGGATGGGTGAGTGAGCGGCCTTCACCTCCCCTCCCCCTTCCCACCGCCTCCCCCCCCTTCCCACCGCCCCCCCCCCTTCCCAAAGCCTCCCACCCCCTCCCACCCCCCTTCCCACCGCCTCCCCCTTCCCACCACCTCCCCCCTCCTCCCCCTTCCACCACCTCACCCCTCCTCCCCCTTCCCACCACCTCCCCCCTCCTCCCCCTTCCCACATCCCCCCTCCTCCCCCTTCCCACCACCTTCCCCCTCCTCCCCACCACATCCCCCCTTCTCCCCCTTCCCACCACCTCCCCCCTTCCCACCACCTCCCCCCTTCTCCCCCTTCCCACCACCTCCCCCCTTCCCACCACTTCTCCCCTTTACAACAAACAGTGCGCCTATTGTTCCACGATTTATAAATAATACTACCTATTACGCATTTACATCCCGGGCAACGCCGGGTCTCTCAGCTAGTAAATTATAATAATATAATATATTATATAGTGTAACGGATATTCTGACCTGCCTGACCCACCCAATCTCACATTGGCCCCTGTGGTCTAACCAGTCCCCATTACATTGTAGTGTCTGGTGGTGCACCTGTTGGCAACAGGACTCCTGAGTCTCCCGCATGATATTGTGTGGGGATTGCCAACCCAGACAGGCAGCTGAGGTAGTGTGCTTGAGTCCTACCTATATCCAGTGCAGCGCCTCCACCTCATCAGGATCTCTGCCTCCGCAAGGAGATGGTTCTGATGAGGAACTCCTTCTTGGTGGTGCCTTCCGTTGGAGAGTAACTTCACACTCACACAGTGGGGTTGTCTTTGAACAGGGCATCTTTATTGTTGCTTGGTGGTATGGGCCAGCTGCCCCTCACAGCTAGCAGCTTAGCCGCTCATTCCTTTGCTGCACTCCATTAGGAAGGTTCCTTCTCCTCTAATAGAGTTGCTCTCCATCTCTCCTCTCAAGGAGATTCACCAGCTTCTCTGTCTCTCTGCTCAGAGCTGCACAGACTCACAGCTCTCGCATCAGACCACTGCAACACTGTTGCAGACAGTCTCCTGAACAGTCAGAACACCAACATGACTCTCCTGAACAGTCAGAACACCAACTCAACTGAACTCCTAACTTTAGGCAGTGCTATGTCTTATATCACCTCCAGAAACAGACACCCTCTGTGTCACTTCCTTTGGGACATATGACACCTCACAGGGATGGAGGGCAAACCTCCATGATTGTTGCTGGCAATCCTGCATACTTACCAGGTTTACTGCCAGCATGAGAAAGAGATATGTACACCAATTTTACACATGGCTACATTGTATAATATAATATTATATAATATATATATATATGATATACACATAAACAACTTTGCAAAGCGTTCTAAGAGCGTTGGATAAGCTGTTTTGGCGTTGTAAAAATGAACATAGGTATGCATTCCATAGCGTTGGATAAGCCATTCGTTGTAAAGCGAAGCGTTGTAAAACGAGGACTGCCTGTATACTATACAATCTAGGTACAGCTAACAAGATTGTTCCTATTCTTTGTACCTGTAGTTGTCACAATAGAGCAACACTACAAACATATGCACCATTACTATATCAATAAAAGGTGTGTATAAGACTACGCACAGATCCACTATTCATCTTAGTTACGCAAGTTCATTAAGCTGAAACTACCAGATCACAGCCAATTCAATAGTATGACTATGATTACTAACTAATTAAACGGTGATTCTAATAGCTTTACCTTAGCGTTCTAATTAAGCCTCTCCTTTGATTGTTTTATCATTTCGGTCCACTATATTGCGTCTACTCTAACACTTATACATTTATTAATTACATTTAAATAATGGATACTTTTAACCCGATTAAGTGTGTCTTTCTTAGTGCAGCAATTAAGGAACTATTTCTGTCCTCCAATTTTGCCATAACACTTACTTCCTGCTAGCACCACCCCTCAAGTTACTTACGTGTTTGGAGTTTCCACATATTGCCCTCAATACTTTACCACACCTTCTTTGGCGTTTGAGCAGGGCACACACCCATCCCTCACAGGGAATCTCTAATGCTTATTTCCCTCTTATCCTCTTCTAAGGAAGTGATTGGAGATTCGACCGGCTGCAATCTCAGTAAGAGGTGGACAGGAAAGCTTCAGAATGATCTCCGGGCACAAGAGGGGATATCTATGTGTCATTTTTAAGAAAGCCACTGACTCTACACATGGACATTAAGAAGATCATTACAAATTGAGTTTCGGTAGATTTGGGAAATCCTTTTTCCAGTATGGCTTTTGCCCTTCACCTGCTGGCGTGCATGTTCGGAACTGGTGCTTGGGTGGCCGTTAATGGCCTCTGGGTGGAACTACCCCTCATTGTGAATGATCTTCCAGAGGGATGGTACTTACCCTCTTACATCACAATCTGCATCCAACTTGCTAACATTGGGCCTCTCTTTGTCACTCTGATGCACAGGTTCAAACCAGGGAGATTAAATGAAGTTGCTCTCATATACACCATTATCATTTTGGGAACTGTGGCTTGCTTTCTTCTGGCTTTTTTCTGGAGACACACAACTTGGGTAGCAGGAAAGCTCCATAGTACAGCATTCCTAGTCATCACCTTTTTTATATCTCTTGTGGATTGTACCTCATCGGTAACTTTCCTACCATTTATGATGCAACTGCCAGCCCAGTACATGACAACATATTTCATTGGCGAAGGGCTTAGTGGATTCATCCCAGGCTTGTTATCCTTGGCTCAAGGTGTGGGTATGGTGAGATGTGTAAATGTTACTCACAATGACAACACGACAGAAGACTTGGCTAATAACACAAGTGGCCAGCACCTTATAGAAACCCGATACCTTCCTGCTAGCTTTTCAGTTCAGGTGTTTTTTTTCCTCTTAAGTGCCATGATGGTTCTCTGCCTGGTGGCATTTATATTCCTCACGAGGATGTCCAGGAAGGACAGCTCCAACGCAGTCCTTCTTGAAAGCACGTACACCCTCAACTCCTTCACCACTACTGACAGCTTCAGCCATCCATGTAACACTGAATGTTCTGCAACAAAACAGCATGAAGGTGCCGCCACTCATAGATGCAGCGAAACACCACCTGAGTTGGAACCTACCAGTGTCAACTACTGTTTTGCTCACTATGCACTCATATATTTCCTTGTTGCCTGGGTTAATGCGCTTACCAATGGGGTCCTCCCTTCAATACAGACCTACTCATGCATGCCGTACGGTAACATGGCTTACCATCTTGCTACAGCGCTAGGCTCCATGGCTAACCCCGTTGCCTGTCTTATTGCCATGTTTGTACCTAGCAGGTAAGTGTCTTTATATTTCTGCAAGTCTTGAAGGTACATAGATTTTTCTTTCAAATACGAGTGAGAAAGAGAGTGATTGAGATTAAAAACCTTAAACAAATACAATTTTATAAGCATGTGCTTATAAGGGTTCCATGTAAAAAATGGATTTCAGGCAAAAGGTGACACATTGTGTTTCCATTTGCATGTCATTACCCAGAATCCCTTGCTACAGTGGAAGCACTGTATGCTAGGTGATAATGGTTGAAAGGCAGGATTGCAGACCTGTCTAAGACATGTGAATGTGCTCACAAGTGATATTCTTTACTGGCTATATGCTAACGGGGAAGGTTTTTTTGTCGCCCTTTTCACCCACCATAACTTAAATAATGTATATATATATATATATATATTTGTAGCAAGACTCACTGTCTCCAGCGCCGTGGTTGAAGAAGCAAAAGTCAGCAGCGCCGGAGACAGTGTTTGCTGCAATCGCGTTGCCGGTGGGGTCCCATACTTCCGAATGAGACCCCCGCAGCGTTTATTCACCCATGCTGTAAACGCGGGTAGTAGCGGCACCAAAGGCGGTTAGCTTAGCTACACCTGTACCTATATCATATCGGCTATTACTTTGGAGGACATCACAGTAATTGCGCCCCCCGCCTCGTTTTAGATTGGTGCCATCGTTCCGATCCCCCCGCTCTTCCCCACAACAATGAAGCCGATTGCTGGGGGGGAGAACGCGGGGGGGGGGGCTTCTGTAACTGCATCTTACCTTGTCCGGCAGCATCTCCTCCTTCAGTGTCCCTTTATCCATGGCGCGGCGATGTCAAACGGCGTCACGTTGTCATGGCACCCGCATCGTCTGAGGAGATGCCGCGCCATACCAGGTAAGAAGTCCCGCAAGAGAACACGCCGGCCCTGATATGACTGGAATAATGTCTGGGGGAGGGGAAAATTCATTATTCCTTAGGATTATAGCACATTTTTCATTAAAATATCACTGCATGTGTGTTTATAAGAATATAAATATATATAGATCTATCTATCTATTTATCTATACACATATATAATAAATATATATATATATATATATATATATATATACACATACATACATACAAAACAAATGCCCTTTGTTGCATTTTAAACATCATTCTCTCTGTGACTTTAGGTCCCTTCTTATCCTGTGTGTTTTATCATTGGTTGGGACAGGATTTGGGGCCTACAATATGGTGACAGCAACGATGAGCCCATGTCCTATTCTACAGCAAACAGACTGGGGTGTGGCTCTTATTGTAAGTATTTTTACAACCACGTTTGTTAGAAAATGCATATGGTGGCTACTTTCCACATAGTGCCTGAAATGGAGTGGAAATGCAGATTTAAAATACATATACTGTAATAATGTATATATAGATATATATATATATAGGCATTACAGTACACATTGACCCATTGGTAGCCCAAGTGGTCATCTAGTCATGGGTTTCCATAACTAGTTGACCACTAACGGATACAGAGGAGTTCATATTAAAATCTAAGTACACCAACTACCCCGCTTGCATACTTTAGTGACTAGTAAAGCATTGTCATGCAAAGTTTTACAAAGCCTTAAGGCAAACATGGGGCTAACCCCTAACCTCACCCCTATCCCCTGGGGGGGCCTAACCACCCTCCCATTGCAACTATCCCCATCATCCATCCTCCCTACAACCAACAAACCTACACCCCCCCCCCCCACCCCACTCATAACTAATGGCCAATAGTCCTATTTGCCAAATGGCTAACAGGACGTTTGGCCATTCAAAATACCAACAAAATACATGGCCTAGGGGCCTAGATTGTTACATTGGCAATCAATGCTGACCTGCTATAAAGTTACAGTACTTACCCCAGCCTGGATAAAGGCTGTGCTTAACTTCAGGGCGGAAGCAACCCCCAGAACCAATCCAATAAAGGGTTGATGCCCAACCATTAAAAAAAAAAAAAGGCATAAAAAGCAATTCAAAGGCCCACTGGCCACCCAAAAAAAAACAATAAATCCATGCATGAAGGGCAAAAACAAAAGAAGAAAAAAAACATAAAAATAACTCCAGGCCCGTTGGCTTATTTGTAACCAATGGCATCTGTCATCTTTAACGTGGGATCCTCAACTTTCCACAAAGCCCTCGATCCTCTGCTGCTTGGAGAGTCTTCATGTGCAAGTATTCATTTTACACTATCTTATTTTCTTCTCTTCTTTAAAGATGTCTTCTTTCTCCTACTGTAATCTTCGCCACTGGGTGTGGCCTGTACAGTTCAACTTCTGGGCCCGCGCAGGGGACCGGCCCTTCTGTAGTGGCCTGCGTCAGCCCTGAAGATCGGAAGTATCTAAGTGTAGAGATCACAAGACCTGTCATGGGATCATATGGAACATCAACCAATCAGGTTGGTCGATGTACCATGTGTTTCCCACGTTTTGTGATGACATCATTGATTTTGCCAACCAAAGGGAATCTTGGTTGGCAAAATCAATGATGTCATATTATAGGGCGGGAAGCACATGAAAATCCAACCATGGCTTGAATTTCCATGGCAGTCCCTCCCTTTAAGATGACAACCTGATTTCCCCCGATTGGCAAAATCAATGGTCTAATCAGAAAGCGTGGAAAACACATGGTACATCAACCAACCTGATTGGTTGATGTACCATGTGATCCTATGTCAAGTCTTTCGCGACGACCAAGGCCTGAGCCCTCGCAGAAGATTGGAAGTTACAGTAGAGGCCACATCCTGTGAAGATTACAGACGAGGAAAGTCGACATCTTTAAAAAAAGAGAAAATAAAAGGAAAACATACAGATGAAGACTCTTCAAGCAACAGAGGATTGAGGGCTTTGTGTGAAGTTGAGGATCCCACGTTGCAGACGACAGATAACTGGATTACAAATAGGCCATTGTCCCTTGATTATTGTCTTCGGGGGGGGGGGGGGGGGAGGGAGGAGGGTTGGGGAGTTCCGGCCCTAAACATGAGAATGGCATTCATCCAGGGTGGGGTAAATTTTACATAGATTTTTTTTAATTATGTAATGTATTTTTTTTATTATTTGTAATGTTTTTGTTTTTTTAATACATGTACTTTATTTATTTTTTTGAATGTCCAAAAGCCCCATTAGCCATTAGTTATGAGAGGATTTGGTTTGTTGGGGGCGGGGGTAGTTCGGTGATGTTGATAGTTGCCCCGGGAGGGTGGTTAGGTTCCCCAGGGGGTGGTAGGGATAAACGCCTTGTTTGCGGAAACTGGGGGGTGCAAGATTTTTTTTGGGGGGGGCCCAGCGCTCTTCCCCAAAGCATTTAAATTAAATGCCAGGGGACCGCAGAGGCCTCTGTAACTCTCTAATACCGTGACTCAGACAACATGCTGCCATGGCAACGCGGTGTCAAATGACGCCGCGGGGTGACGATGTCACATGACCCCACGGCATCATTTGACGTTCTAGAGAAGGTAAGGGGGAGCGCCAGCAATGGGGGAGAGCAGGCAGGGGGCGCAGGGCAAAAGGTTAGCGCACCCCTGCCTTAGCTGTTAGAAATGCATTGCGTAGCCACGGGTAGGTAGTGTCGTTTATTTGCCTGTGGTATACCATGGTAGCCACAGGCATCAAAGGGATTAATGTAATGTTTACTATAGGGCTCTGTAATAATTTATATTGCAGAACACTATGGTAGAAATATTAGCCGTGCTATCGCGATACTGAATTCATATCGCACCAGGGCCCATTATTACCGCAATCTTAATAAAACTGTGATAAGAAGTTATAACATTTTGTTTTTTTTGACGGGGGCGATATTACCGGTAACCCCTTTTTAACAGAGCTTGACAACTGTAGCCCACTGCTTCCCAACGCCAGCCCTCACCAACAGGACAGGTTTTAAGGATATCCCTGCTTCAGAACAGGCGGCTCCATCAGTGGTTCAGTCTTTTTGATTGAGTCACCTGTTCTAAAGCAGGGATACCTTAATACCATACCTGGCCTGTTGATGGGGTCTTCAGGGCTGGAGTTGGGACCGCTGCTCTAGGCCAATACATCTGTCCTAACATTCTAATCCCTGCTGAGTTGCTGCAGGTTACACTTAGTAAACTCTTCCTCTCATTCACATTCCTTGTCCTGTATCTGGATAATAGGGACTGTTGTTTAAACATGTCTTCTTGTTGTAAAACATGCAGACCTAAATCAGGTGGTATCTTGAATGATAATCAGTGTTATTGCCTTCGATTACATATATACAGGCATACCCCGCATTAACGTACGCAATGGGTCCAGAGCATGTACGTAAAGCAAAAATGTACTTAAAGTGAAGCACTACCTTTTTTCCATTTATCGATGCATGTACTGTACTGCAATCGTCATATACGTGCATAACTGATGTAAATAACGCATTTGTAACAGGCTCTATAGTCTCCCCGCTTGCGCACAGCTTCGGTACAGGTAGGGAGCTGGTATTGCTGTTTAGGACGTGCTAACAGGCGCATGCGTGAGCTGCCGTTTGCCTATTGGGCGATATATCCTAACTCGCGAGTGCACTTAAGTGAGTGTCCTTAAACCGGGGTATGCCTATATATATATATATATTTTTTTTTTTTTATTTAATTTATTATACTGTATATATATATATATATATGGGCTTATTCTGTTAGCTCTGTTAGTTCTTTACCATGCGTTCTGTATGGAAAGCCCCATTCAAGTCAATGGGAATTTCCATGCAGATCGCTCGGTATAGCGCTAACGGAGTTTACAGAATAAGCCCCATAGAATCTAGCCGATGCAGCTTAGCTACATGAATTGCATATTAGTAGCACCAGCACAAGCATCACAAGACGTGCCCTTGTTATTGCCTCATCTATGAATATAATATATATAATGGATATAAACCTTGCAGAGATTTTAATCGAGGGCACGGGGCTGTGTTGTGTAGAGACTCCTCCTCTCTGTTGAATATCCTGTTTCCTTGTTTTTGTTTTCATTGGCAGGTGATCTCGTGGGTTCTCTTCACTGGGACGCTCAGTTATGTGAAAGTAATGATTGGGGTGATACTGCGGAGCCAGAGTCACAGCGCCCTGCTGTGGTGTGGTGCAGTGGTGCAGCTGGGATCTATGATTGGGGCCCTGATCATGTTTCCATTGGTTAATGTGTATGGTTTCTTCAAATCTGCAGACTTCTGCAATACAGAGTGTCCGGGATGAAAACTGGGATTGTAGGGAACAGTCACTGTACCTTGTACATCATAATAATGTAGCTTATGCAAGTCACTGCATTGGCTTACCCATACCCGACAGCAGAGAAAGACCTAGAATTATATTGTGAAATTCTGGGGAACCCAAAACTCTCTTCCCCCCGTCTTTCTGTTCCCACCCCCCCCCCATCTTTCTCTTCCCCCCTGTCCCTCTTCCCCTCAGACTCCCTTCTCTTTTCGCCTCCCCCTCACACTCTCCTATTACCCTCCCCCTCGTTTCCTTTACCCTCCCCCCGTTTCCCTTACACTCCCCCCTCTCACACTCCACTCTTTCCCTCTCTTCCTAACTTACACTCCCCCCTCTCTCTCTCTATTCCCCTCCCTCCTCCAACACACGCACCACCCCCATCTTACCTTGGGGGCGTGGAGGCCTCCCATGCTGTGCCAGTCCGCAGATCCCTCACCCGGTCGCACAAAAGTTGGACCCGACTTCCAGCGCCGACCGAAGGAGGCAGGTGATTGCAGTGAATGCCCGGCTGCTGCTGGAGAGCCACCAGGTCGCCGTCACTGCCAGCGAGCCAACGCCACTGCCGGGGAGCTGCAAGGCCACCGCTGCTGCTGGGGAGCCGGGACAGTTCTCCCTACTCTCTCCCCCATTGGCTCTGGAACCCTATAGGGGTACCCGTGGCTAAAACCCTGTCAACTTCAAGACACTTGTGCTCACCTACAAGGCATAACATACATAACACCGCTCCTCTCTACATCTCTGACCTAATCACAGTTTACATTCTACTCTTGATGTACGCCTCTGCACCTCTCTTATTACTTCCCCTCACTCCCACCTCCAAGACTTTACCTGTGATGCACCCAAACTCTGGAATTCTCCACCACGCACACTCCCCTACCATACATATATGTAAAAGTTCCTTCAAGACCCACTTTTTCCAGGAGACCTATCCAACTATGTGATGTGTGAATACCCAACATTACAAACATGTAATTAGCACATACAAAATACAAGAGACACGTATACAGATAAATATTCGCTCTTGTACACGTCTTTAGGATTTGTATAATACATCTTGTCAGACACAAATGCTGTACCAATGGCCTCCGAACCATGACTTTCACGTCTGTGAATACTTACAAAAAAACGAGAATGTTTTCTAGAGTCAGGTATTGATAAATAAACCGTCTTTCTGTCTCATCTGGTATGTGTGTAATATTCTCATTAAGAAGCCTGCAGAACAGACGTTAACCCTCACAGGGCCGATAAGAGACATTTGCAATCCTCTGGAGAGGGGGACAGGCCGTCACAATACTAGGCGCACCTGAGACCTTCGCGGAAGTTGCCCTTTCATTGAAATGGGGTGAAGGAGAGACAATGGTAGAGCTGTGTCTGTACCTTGTACTTAATCAAAATATATGTGAGTGTCAGCTGCAGATCTGTTTATCAATTACAGTCAGTAGCCCAACAATATGCAGCGTTCCGACTCAATAATTAACCACTTCTCAGATTGCGGCCCTGAAAGCAGAGAGGACTTTCCGCAGGTAAACACGGCACAGACAACGTTTGTAACGAGCGATAACAACATGGTATAAATCCATGCAGAAGACCCATTCTTGGCCAGTGGTTTGTATCTCGTATGTAAGGAGCAGCCAAAAGCTTCTCTGCTTGAATGATCAGCACATGCACTACAGCTTGTAGACACTGTGGATCAGCCGAAACCTGCATGGGGTAGGAGGGCATTAACTCCAATCCCTGCTGCACCTTCCAGCATCTGAGCCAATACAAACACGGCTCACTTCTCCAATATCCTACAGTGACCGCAAATCACACACGCAGAACAAACCAACAAATTGTACCATTTTCTTTCGTTTACCGTTTGTAGATGGAGTAAGAAGTTGTCGCGTTAGGCTTGCAAGTATACAGAAAGTGAATCCCTGCGCTTCACCCATTGGGATAGCAATACATGGGGAAATAAATATACTGTACATAGTGCAAAATACATCTGTAAGACAAAGGAGACTTTTGGTTACATCCTTTGACCAAATAATGCCAAGACTGCAAAGCAACGTCAAGGTAAGTCTCAAGTATACAGCCAGATCAGCGAGTTCCTACACATACAGAACACACAGGTAACGGAAGGATAATATCAGGATAAAAAGAAGCATTTAGCCCCATGCGTCCCTTCCACCAGTCGCAGGGGACTTCTCCTTTCTTCTTTCCATTATGTTGGGCTCAGATAATGAACTCAAGGACAATAAAATGCTCATTTTGCTCCTTTGTAACTGTGCAGCAGGCTGCATTGACATGCAAAGTGCTGTCTGACGGTACACCCTTTCCTTCTCTTGGCCTGTCAGATGGATGGTGAATTGCAGCTGGTCAGGAGGGGCTGGCGCCACCTGGACATCGAAAGCTCTCACATGGGCTCCTGGTTCAGCCTGGAGGGGTGGACGGGCGATTGCTTTACCATCTGCTCACAGGCTGCTGCCCCTCACCACACCCCCCACCCCCTTTCAGCTGGAGGCAACAAGACAAGTGTCGGAGAAGTAAAACCCACTGGTGACCCCCCCCCCAACTCCACGCATGCCAACCTACCTGCACTCAAGAGGGTTTACTTAATCCTGTCCTGGTTTCGTAACGGGTCGTGTGTCCTGGAACTTACCTGTTGTGTTCTCCCGTTCACAGTTTGTCATAGGGGTGCGAAGATGGGAGTCAGAAACCAGTATTTTTTATTTTTTTTTATTAAACAAAACCTCCGTAAACTGCGTATAATCCGCAGTTAATGCAATTCCTTCCCCTGTCCAATATATACCAATTCTAATACTGACTTTATTTCATAGAGCGCTTTTCGCCCAATGGGACTCACAGCGCGTCACAATTACAGTACAGCACGCGGTACGCAGCACATAGGAATGTTACAGACAGTCCCTGCGCAGATGAGCTTACAATCTATGATTTTGGTGCCACAGGCACAGGGTGATTAAGTGACTCGCCCAAGGTCACAAGGAGCTGACACCGAGAATTGAACCTGGCTCCCCGGCTTCAAACAGTGTTTTGACAAAGTCAGCAAGCGGTAAAGTCTAAAGACCATTCAAAGTTGGTGGAACTATATACAGGCAGTCCTCGGTTATCCAACGGAATCCGTTCTGGAAGTAGCGCTGGATAGTGAAACCGTTGTAAAGCGAGTCCCATGTTAATCAGTGGCGGTGAGCGTCGGATAACGTATTCAGGCGTCGGATAACGCATTCCGGCGTCGAAAAACAGCCCGTAGGGAGGCATTGTAAAGCGTTGGATATGCCACTCGTTGTAAAGTGAAACGTTGGATAACGAGGACTACCTGCATACATTACCAATGAGCAGCCCTATCGAATGTGCAACGTGTTTACAGTGTTAACCATTTCCCACAATATGGCGGATTTTTAATGACATTTTTTGTAATGATGAACTAAGAAATAAGAAAAGGGTAAACACAGTTAATGAATTGCTGGATTTAATGCAGCACTGACGCCCAGGAACTGGTTTTGTAGGTAAGGACGGCACCACTCCGAACACCCAACGTATCATTGTTCTGCGCTGAGCGAGCTCGCCAGAAAGTATGCAACCTGCTGACACTGCAGACAATGTGAATAATTACTGTATTCTTTATCTGACTTAACAGAACTGTAGTTGGGACCTCTGCAGTACAAGAGATGAGTAAAAGGATTAAGCAAAACAGCTGTCTGTGGGTAGGTTTTCTGGCCATGCACTTCTTTAACCCAGGCTGTGCTGAAAAGCTGTGAAATGGGGCTGCCATAAGCTTACAGGGTTCTATGTTATAATGGGTTAGAAGCTAAAGGTGACACTGTGTGCTCATTTGCATGTCATTTCCCCAGAATCCCTGGCTGAGGTGGAAGCACTGTTTGCTAAGAGATAATGGGGAACGGCAGGGTCGCAGACCTGTCTGAGACGTAAATACGCTCACGCCTGATATTTTTATTCGCTGCGCACTGTACAGCGGAGGGTCTTTGCCCCCTTTTTTCTTTACCCACCATAACTTATGTGTGGTCATAAATGGGATATTGTAAGAAGGGATTGATTTTGGTCACACCATGTGTAGTCATAAATTAACAAATGAAACAGCAGCCAAAAGGTTGATCTAACAAATATTATAATGTGCGCAGAAAAATTCAGCGCTGGTCTGTTTTTATACGCAACACATTTTATTTGTCATATATAAATTTGGGTCCGCTGTTTCATTTCATGGAGTAGCTAATTGTTCACACACTTGCTGGAAAAGCAAAAGTCACCGAATAAGACCCAGGAAATACATGTCCTGCGTGGAATGGGTCCCCCCTTTTGTAATGCATTGATAATTACCTGCTGCTCCTTTATACAGCTGATCTTTTTTTTGCGTGTCAGGTTGCAAACAATTGTTGATCTTTCCATGACATATTTATTAGACAACATATATATTGGGGTTTTCCTAAACAATCCCCATGGTCTGCACCCAGTGTCAAAGACAGTGGTGCAGACCAGGGGAGCTCAACTCCTGTCCTCAAGACCCCCCACACCCCCTGCCCCCCAACAGGTTTGGAGGATATCCCAGCTTCAGCACAGGTGGCTCAATCAGTGGCTCAGCCTTTGACTGAGCCACGTGTGCTGGAGCTGCGATATCCTTAAAACCTGACCTGGTGGGGTGGGGTCTTGAGGACAGGAGTTGAGCTGGTGTAGACAGTGTTATTTAGCTCTCGCAGGTCCTCCTGACAGAGATTTCTTACTATGCCTGCACTCCGCTCCAGTTTGGCAGTACAATGGTCGCGCTGGCTACGCACACAAAGGAAATAATATACGGCGGGGGGACGTATAATAATATAAACCCGCGTGACGATGCTCTCCTTCCACGTGGGAGGCTCGCCTCTGAACAAAAGATTCCGTGTAAGAGATCAGCTCGTCCTTCCTACACTTGACACCTCAAAGCTTTCAGTTCAGGGAAATCCACAAGGTGGTCAATGGAACCTGCTACTGAGACTTCCCTTCACGTTGGTTAGCAGGTTTGTCATTGTTTGATCAAAGGATGTAACCAAAAGTCTCCTTTGTCTTATAGATTTAGTTTGCACTATGTATATTTATTTCCCCATTTATTGCTATCCCAATGGGAGAAGCGAAGGGATTCACTTTCTGTTTTTTTCACATATGTATGGCCAATCCTTTCCCCAGCAGCGTGCTCCCTACACGGAGAAGCGCGGTGAATATATATTTGTTTTACCTTTTTTGTTGGGTCAATGGAATGTAAACCATACCCCCCCCCCCCCCACCCCACAAGCACGACACTTCCATGTGATATACAGAGCACAATAACTCCCAACAATACTGCAAGAAGACAAGCAGTTCCATCAAGTGATCACATTTCCGGAGGGTTTAGCTAGGACAAACTAACAGTGCATTGGAGCTAGATGCTGTTGTAAAGATGTCACACGGACACTTTATTTTAAAGTTAACGTGGCTTTAGTGGTTTTAAGATGTCTTTTATGCAGTTTCTGCAGTTATTCAGGACCTCCTGTGAAACGAGACATGTGGTAGATCCTTCACGGGATCTCAGGAATTCCATTAACACGATCCAAGGTTTAGGTTGCTGTGCTATTGATCTCTGATCATTTGGTAAGCAATTCTCTGGCGACTGCTCAGAGAGAGTAAGTCCTGGGTGTAAAAAAGAAATCAATCCCTTCTTACAATATCCCATTCACTGCTGTCACCAGACGGTATGGTGTTATCCCAGAAGACATTGGGAAAATCTCATTTTGCGAAATTATAAAAAAAAAAAAAAAAGTATTTTTGTTTTTCTTCCCATACACCCTAGCAGTTATTATATTTTCTTTCAGCTGTCAACGTCATCCATTCACTCAGTTACCTAATCCTAAACGTCGCAGTTTCTGTTGAGCAAATACCTCAACAAAACGTGTAACCTTCAATTGTTTTTGTGGCGCACACCTTGCGTCTCTCAAACACGGATCCCTTTCCTATGCCGAATTTTCCAAGATACATTTTTACTGATTTACCAATGTTGCCATTTCTGAGAAGTTTTCGGGGAGAATGTATGTATGTATGTGTGTATGTATGTGTGTATGTATGTATGTATGTATGTATGTATGTATGTATGTATGTATGCGTGTATGTATGTATGTCTGCGTATATGCATGCAAGTGTGTATGTATGTATATCTTTCTTTATGCAGCGCCCACAGCTGTCTAAGTCGGCGCTTTGAGAGACAATACCGTGCAAGGAATTATAACACAATACCTGCAACAAACAAAATCTGACCATAGGAAAGGAAATCCCCTGCCCCGGAGAGCTTACAATCTAAGTGGTATGATGGGAGACTTGCAGAGACAGCAGGTGAGCGAATAAGTGCAGTAGATGGCAGTGCTTGGCCACAATGGTTGGTAGGAGCGACTGTGGGTGTGGGACAGTAGCCAGGCTATTGTTTAATTGCATCCTGAAATAATATTGGATTCACTTCACAGGGTAACACTACACACACAAAAAAAATCAGATAGAGGAGACCTGCGACCTCCATCTTCCCTGAACTCTCTGGGGGGCTGTCTGGTGCAAACAGATGGATACAGGCAGCACATGGGGTGAGGAGTGTGAGACAAAAAAAAGGGAGGAAAATGAGAGGATGAACGAATGGCCCATGTCTCTCTGATATCATCACAAAGGGAGCCCTGTGCTTGGGCACTGAATGGCTTTTTCACATCATACTCCTTATCAGGTCGAACAGACCCAGAGCTGAAGCTGCCTGCTCTTGCACCCAATGATTTCCCCATTCACAGGCACACAAAGGCCAGTTGGCTTGTAAAGTGTTGAGATTAATTGCCCAATAACCAGAAATGGTGATTCAGGCTGCATAGACAGCTTTGCCCCGAGGGTGAGAAGAGGGAGGGGGCCCGACGAAGGGGGGGATACCATAATGAAGTGTGCAAAAGTTAATTTGATCCTTGACTCGTTGTTTGTTGAAGGGGCAAACAATGTAGTCGCTTCTCATCAGTATAATTGAGAGGGTTACGCTCTGTGCTCTGTGTATGTAATATGATTACATTTTAGAGCAATACCACAATGTAAAATAGGATAGTACCAGTAACTATGTGTATCTGATGTGTGTGGCTCATTCCCAGTGTGACGGCACATAACATAGCTTGTGATATTAATAGGGCTGACATGAATATTCTTCATACACTGTACAATACAGTAGCCCAAAAGGCACCTTTATGTATGAATGTATGTCTTTATTTATATAGCGCCATTAATGTATACAGCGCTTCACTCCAGTAATACACGTGACAATCATATTAGATAACAAATAATACATAAAAGGGTAGAAGCTCTTCAGACATAAAAGTAACATTTAGGAAAAGGAGTCCCTGCTCCGAAGAGCTTACAATCTAATTTATCATTCCCCTTAGAAGATGGAGCTATAGGGACACTGAATCTCGGTGCTAATCTCTGCAGACCAGCCATGTAAATGGATGCAGCGCTAGTGCAAAGTACAGCAGCATTGTTGGAAACATATTCTGCTATTAACAATATATTATACTGTAGACAGTGGGGTTTTTTACTGGTTTATAAGGATGAGATTATTTTCCAGCTGCTCAGACTTGCATTAACAATACTGCATGTTACCTGATGATGTGAAGAATAAAGTCAAAATTGAAATGTCACCGCTTGGTGACCGACAGACGAGGGTATTTTTTTTTTTAAATTCTCAGTTGCGGCTCCGAAACAAAAAAAAAAAGCAGCGCGTGTATTTTTTGGGGGAAATAAAAAATTAAAAAAAAAACCTGAAAGAGACAATGGTGTCCTTTTTGGTTAAGAAATGTGAAGCTGGGGAATCATTACAGGGTATCCAGCTGCTTCCACACAACGGATAAATACTTTAAACTCCCTGGGCGCCAGCGTTTCCATTCCCTTTTGATCATGGTTAAAGATATGGAGCTGCGGTCACCAACACACAGAGTCAGCTGGTGACTTTAAACATGAAATCAACATAATAAAATATGTCCCGAGTCAGACACAGAGGCACAGTTGGTGCCATTTTTTTTAGGTCTCCCAGCTGCAAACCGGTTTGGAACACGGCACCTGATTTATCAAAGCTTTGGGACTGATTGCTTTCAAAAAGCAGGAGCACCATTTGTGCCGCAATAACTGCCCCAGTGTGTACAACAAGCAGGAGACCTTACGTAAAAATGCTTACTTCACTCAGGCTTATTAATTTGCCTCCGCATTATAAGTTATGGGGGATATAAAAGTGACAAAAACCCTTCACTGTACAGCAAACAACAAAAAAACACCCCTTGTGAGCACATTCACATCCCAGACAGGTCTGCAGCCATGTTTTTCACCGTTATCTCTTAGCATAAAGAGCTTCAACTGCAGATAGGGATTCTGGGAAATGACATGCAAATAAGCAGGGTCACCTTTCATGTGCACTTTAACATGGGACCCCTATGAGCTTGTGCCTGCCATATTTCAGTTTTGTAGCAGAGCCTGGGTTAAAGAAGTGCAGAGCCAGTAACCCTACTCACAGACAGCTGCCTCTATTTTACAGAATAATGCATCCACAGATAAATAGAGAAGACTATTAAGTAGTCAAACCCCCTATCCCGTTCATCAATGTATGTCAGTTCTACACCCTGATTATGAACTGCTGAGCTCCACTTTACAAAGACATACATTCTCTCTGCCTGCTGCTTCAGCACCAGGTCTCATCAGTCTGCACTAAAACATCATCATTCTGACTCGGATAAAAGAAGGCACCTGCTAGTACTGTAAGAAGTGCAGGGCCAGGGGTGGGGGGGAAGACCACTCCCGTCCTCCCCCCTCACCCCCCGAAGTAGTGGGACCCCATACCACTACTCCTACTTTACTCCACATCCAGCTGCAGAACATCGTCGGCGTATTTTACACTCCCCGGCTTCGGATGTAGTTCCAGCCACACTCCTTTTCATGGTGGGTCCTGGTTTAACCACCGTCCTTCTCTTCTTCTCTTGCTACATTAGGAGCGTGTATCCTTTGGTTGGCCCTGTGCTGGATTGTGTTCCTGGGTCAGCGGAGATGGGACAGGTGCAGTGCTTGCAGGGGCTATGCACGCCTGGTCTCCACCGTGCTTTCATTTCATGCTTGTAAGGGAAATAAAGCACAGTCTGTAATGAAGCCATTTGTCACCGGCCCCCAGGAGATAGGGAGTGTTGCACTTGGAATCAATACAATGTGAGTAAATCACAGGGCCCTGCATTTTGTCTCTGCACCAAAAAATCAACAGTTTTAACTCTGGTGCTTCTAAAAACAAATTGATCATCTAGAAACGTACACTTGCCATGTACCGTCTACAAGCTGCCGTGGAAAATGTGAAGTCTGCGTATTCTGTGTCACTGAACCACAAACTGGTTGGCTTCAGATACTTTAATATCCGCATGATCCGTGCCAAATGAAGACATGCCCGGGTGGTAGGAGGCGCCAGACTTCTCATATGTGCTTATTACTCTCACAGTTTCTCCAACGGTGAGAAAATACCATCGTTTTCTGTGCCAAGGATACAGATCCACAGGTTTTGGGCTCACCTGGCAAGTTGACTAACTACAGAATACATGCTGTCTCTATTGTACAGATAGAGATCTTCAGTTCGCTTGTGTTATAAGAAAGTGTCTTTTTTCAGTTGGACTGCATGACCATTTATCAGCGGGTAATATATTTCTCTTGTCTGAGCTGTATTTATCTTCAAGCCCATCTTCCCCTTGCCTCTACAATAAAAAGGTTACTGACTCTCTTCCGCTTAGACATGTTTCTCCTGTAACAGGGAATGATGCTTCAGTTGAACTGGGAAATCGAATGGCTAAATGCAGAAATGGAATGGAAAGGGCTTGTAATTCTGTACTTACTGGGGGAAAAGTCAGTTCTGTTCTGTTATCTGTGCTGCATGGGACCAGGTTTAGCTTACACATGCTGCGAGACAGGTGACAAAGTGGCTCTTTGCCAGTGAGAACAGCCGCTGCCTGCTCCTCTACACACTAAAACATAAGCCTCCAATATAAATGCAAATTGAATGAGATCCCCAGATGCATCAAGCGAACTGCAGCTCCAGCACCGAGAAGTATCAAAGCGAGAAGAAGACAGATACAGGTGTAGCTAAGAGAGAGGCAAGGATGGAAGGAAAAGGACTGAAATAGGCATATATTTTTTATTTTTTTTCCAATTACAGCACAGATATAAACACAGGAAAATCTGAAGAGGGGAAAATGATACTGTAAATAACAAGTAGGGGGAGTGGAAGACAAATAACACCTCTTTAAGTGCAGCACTCTAGGACCAAGAGGTTGTCTAAGTCTGTACAGAGGCTCACTACTCTCCACAGCCGCCACCTCACCGTTCAACGACTCTCTCATCCTCCAGTGCCAAAAGCTCTTATCTACATGCCTTGGAGACGTCTTCCCTATGCTGAAGAGCTCAGCTCAATTCAAATGAACGGAACTCAAGTCTTCTCCAAAAAGGGGAGAGAGGGTTTTACAACGTATTGAATAAAGTTCTATGCAGCTTATTTTATATCCGTGGAAATGGCTGGCCGGGCAGTTTTCGGGCGAAATTCCCTATTGAAGTCAATCAGACGCTGTTGGCTCTAGAATAGGCCCCATATTCCCCAGTGGTTCACTCATAGTAAGGACTTTCTAACTTGGGTCCCAATGACTCTCTCCCTGTCTGCAGCCATTTTGATCCATCGCCTCCTGGATCTCCAGTGCTTACAAGATCAGGAATATGTTTAGGGATTGAGCTCCAAAACCTCTTCATCTATTATCGACTATGGGGACATAGTATACGGCACGGCACCCCAAACCCACCTTAGCAAACTTGACACCTTCTACAATGCAATATGTCATTTTGTTCTACAATGCAACTACAACACACACCAGCTAAGTTCATCTTTCCTGTCTTGTCTTCAAATTCTCTGGGCAAGCTACCCCAGACGACAGAGAAGCCCAATGCTACATCCAACATGACAGAAATACACAGTAAAATACTTATATATTCTCTTGAAATAGGGTCATTTAGTTTAACCCTTTGGCCAAAGCGTTGTAAGCTTGCAAGCCACGACAAGGCAGGCACCCGTTCGCAAGGCCTAACACTACCAGATAAAATACTAATATACCTCTATTAGGATTAAAATTCTCATTTACATCTATTAGGAGGGAAAAAGACCACAGTGGGTCTATATCCAGCAGATTTAAAGGACTTGCAAACTAGGGAAGTGGGGAGGGGCGGGCTTAAAGCCTGGGAAGGAGGAGCCACTAACCTCCAACAGCTGAGAATGGGTTAACAAAACACAGAACCCCAGCAAGCTCTTTTTGGGAACCCCTGAGTCCCCACAAAATATATATATGCATGTGTGTCAAAATGGAGTGCTATTATCGACAATGGGGACATAGTATACGGCACGGCTCCCCAAACCCACCTTAGCAAACTTGACACCTTCTACAATGCAATATGTCATTTTGTTCTACATTGTAACTACAACACACACCAGAAAAGTTCATAATTCCTGTCTTGTCTTCAAATTCTTTCTGGGCAAGCTACCCGCCTATCTGAACAAGCTCCTCACCCCTACCACACGCAGCACTTATCTGAGATTTGACTCCAAAAGACTGTTCATGGTCCTAAGGTTCAGCAAAGTATCCGGCAGCTCCTCCTTCTCTTACCGTGCACCCCAAAACTGGAACAGTCTACCGGAGACTCTCACATCCGCCCCCAGTCTAAATTCTTTCATAACTAAAGCGGTCTCACATTTTAATCTGGTCTGTAACTGTTACATACGTCTAAAATATATATTATCTCTAACTGTGCATGCTATGTCTTGTATATAATGTATACCCTGTTCACTTACGTAACTGTATTTGTTACCATGTATTATTTGTCATCATAAATCTATGCCCAGGACATACTTGAAAACAAGAGGTAACTCTCAGTGTATTCTTCTTGGTAAAACATTTTATAAATAAATAAAATAAATAAATCTCAATGTCTGTAAATCCACATAGTTCCAACCAAACAACAATCCAGATGCTTCTCTCCATTAGTCATTGTCCTATATGGTGCCAATAGTCTGGTATTGTTTAGTAAACATAAGGTTGCCACATTGAAGTTTTTATAATACGGGGCGCCAACATCCAATATGAAAGTGTAACGGCACAATCAGCGATGAATGATTTGCAAATGCTGCAAGCTGAATGGGATTGCACGGTTGACCATTACACTCTTTGGTTTTTATCATCTCTGCGCTTGGGCGGGCGGGGAAAGACACGCGCTGAGCTAACAAATAGCGGTAGGAGAAAAAGTAACGCCTATTGGGGTGGACATCATGATATTATGAGATAACCAGGAAGTGTCCTAATTTTATTATGACATCTATCGGAAAAGGGAACTATCGCACTCACGTAGAAATTTATTACGTTTTTAGGACTGATTTCACCGCAGTCATTTTAAGTTCAGGCGTTTCACTAAAATACGGGACAGTTATGCGTCCCGATAGACCTTTCCCGGGACAAGGCCATGAAATAAGGGACAATCCGTGTATATATATATATATATATATACACACACACACACACACACACACACGTGACGTCTAGTAACCCTACGTAAACAAGAGGCAAGAATTCAAAGCAGCAGAACGAGTGGTGTCCAAATATGCGCTAACCGCGCGTTTTAATAAGTCATATTCGGCTGACAAAGGAAGGTTGTATCTCCACCCCCCCCCCCAACACACAGTGCTTGTTTTTCTACTTTGCATATGATCTATTAAAACGAGAGGTCTGCGCATATTTGGACAGCACCCCCGCTGTGCTGCTACTTTGAATTCTTGCCTCTTGAGTATCTGAGAGCAGCTGATTGCAGGACTCTGCATTAAGTAGAGACTGCACGGGGAGAGAAAATGGGCATACACTTTCAACAAGTCAGGACTGGCTTATATGAATTATTGCAGGGGTGGCCAACGACAGTCCTCAAGGGCCAACAGGTCAGGTTTTCAGGATATCCTGCTTCAGCACAGTTGGCTCAATCAGTGGCTCAGTCATAATGAGTTTTTGAGAGGGAGAGAGCTAGTCAGTCTAAGTCTGACTTGTGTCACAGATTTGTAGGGGAAATTCTGATGTGGTGGATTAAAACAAGTGTGCATTTATACTTGCAGAATATGTAACCTTCGTTGTATGTTTATGAGAATAAGCACATGTAAATATAATGCATATAATGATTAATATGGTTAGCTTTAGCCTACTGCTGTAATACCAAATTGTAACTCATTAGATTGAATGGAAAGATTGGGATAAGGCAGTTTCATATTCCGTTTAAAGTAATGAATATCAGCCCTAGTAAGTACTGCAGACCAGGTGTACAACTCCAGTCCTCAAGGGCCACCAACAGGTCAGGTTTTCAGGATATCCCTGCTTCAGCACAGGTGGCTCAATCAGTGGCTCTGCCATTATGACTGAGCCACCTGTGCTGAAACAGGGACATCTTGAAAACCTGACCTGTTGGTGGCCCTTGAGGACTGGAGTTGGCCGCCCCTGGATTACTATGTATAGTTCAGTAAAACCTATAAATAATACTAGTAATAATACAAGTGGTGATGGCGCATACACGTAAAGCAAATAATGAAGTCGATGCTCAGGAAATCCAGCCTGGAAATGGTGTTCTTCTCACAAAGCATTAGGGCCTCATTGCAGATAAGGGCTGTCTGTCAGTATCACGTCCCCCACTCTCAGTCTCCATACAGCACCTCTCATTCTAACATTTGTTGTGCTCTGGGACATGTTGTTATCCTGCACCATTTATATATTAGAACATGTTTAAAAGTCCCCCCACATTCCCCTGTTCCTTTTTTCTATTACCACAGCATGTACATGGTTAGGTCTCAGTAATTCGCTCTATATTTTAAAATTATTTTGTCCGTCCCTCTGTGGGATATAGCTCATCGGTGACATCATAATGCACATAACCTGGTGGCAGATATGGAGTCAGATAGATATAAAGTTTCATGAGAATACCAACATTGAAGTATTTAACAATGTATTTTGTCACATTGGATGTAGCATTGAGTATTTGTCTTTTGTTGTATGCATTTGGCCACGCTCAGTAGCACTCCTTCTGATACGAATATATCTATATATATTCTATATCACATCCCTGAGGAAGGTCACGTTCTGCTGACCGAAACGTTGGATGCAGTTCCTTGTACTGTCTATGTGAATACAGTCTTTCTACTTTCCAAGCTGTGTGCTGTCTCTGTTTTCCGGATTTTTGTGTGTGTGTGTATATATATGTGTGTATATATATATATATATATATATATATATATATATATATATATATATATATATACATATACACATACACACATACACACACATACATACATAATGTGGTGGGTTCTGGGGTTAGAGATTGCAGGGATTGTGTGTTTAGCTATAAAGTTTACACAGAAAGCAGACGAAGAAAGAAAGAAAGAGGAAGTCAGTTGCCATGTGAGGAGAAAGTAAGAATGCTGGAAATGGGGAGAGAGGCGGAAAGAGTTGGGGACATCATAAGGTATTACTTGAAAGATGTGGTGGAGCGAGAGGAGGGAGGAAGAGATTGGAGTGGGGGAGAAAGAGAGGAGGAAGGAGAGAGGTGTGGAAATAAAAAAAATATTATTTAGGGTGGGGGTTGGTGTGCGAAGCGCGCATCGGCTGAGCCCTCGTTCTTTAAAAAAAAGATAAAAACCATCAACAATATTATTTACTTTAGGAGGTTACGTGTCCCAAGCTGCAAAACTAGGGCAACCCCCCTCCAACCCAGCACCATGGCCCAAATCCACAAATGGGTGCTAGCTAAGCTTGGTACCCTGTTGTGGACCTGGGTCCATATTTCTAAAATACATTTCAAAAAATGATTTTGGTTGGATTGTTATTTTCCTCTGCTAAATCCGATGCTATTCCTTGCACCCCTTTTGTGGCCCGGTTTTGGAGCTGGGAGGGTATGACCGCATGCGGGCTATGTACCAGAGGGAACAATGGGCAAATCCTACAAAATCTGTCTAAAATCCTAGTGCAGCCGCTGATTGGCATTTGTGAAGCGGCTTTTAATGCCCCGGAGCCTGCGTTTGCGTGCCGTGCATCAGGCAGTGCTCCAAGCAGTCTCAAGGTACATCACGAAAAGGGGGCTTATTTAGGGGTGGGTTTACAGTTTTGGCCTATAGTACAATTCCAACGTGCGGGGGAAAGTTTCAGGCGCGGAGAATCCGGCTTGTGCAGCCAACATAACACAGACAAACAATGTCTTCACAGTGCAGGTCTCCTCTATGATAGAGACACAAAGTAGAGATCTACTCACAAGTTCATAATAAAGTTCTCCTTTTAATGTGACAGCCAGGAACCGTGGGAAGACAATGTTTCCCTGTGTGATGGAAGGTCCATACGGGGCCTGACACGTTGTCTTTCCGCTGTTCTTAGCTGTCACATTAAAGGAGAATTGCATTAGGAACTTGTGAGTAGAGCTCTGCTTTGTACCTCTGTCCTGGAGGAGACCTGCACTTTGAAGAAATTGTTTGTACAGTTTTCTCCTGCCACAGCAATTAAAAAACCACAGTAAATAGTGGCATAATGAATTAAAGTTCACACCTATTATTAGCGTGTTTTTATTTGGCCGCCACCTGAGAGATGGTGCTAGTGGTTTAATGTCTCCAGTGCATTAGATTAGCCCCATACAATCACAGCAACAATTAATGGTAATGATTGCATTTATTAGTTTAAAGAAACACACTACTTATGTTATGTAGCAAAGAAGCGTGCCTCAGCATGTAGGTGTGAGCACTAAAACTGTCTCGAAAGTAAATAACCCCCCCTTGTCTCTTCTACTTTCACCTTTACAATCGGATGGAACATAGCACTGTGTTTGCTAATACAGTATGTTCTCGTTTCTGCACAAAATCTCTGTGGAAATTTCCTTCCCGAAACTGAATCCAGAGTCAGATTTACTTCCAAACCTCTTTATGAGTAAATACTTGAATTCCTACAAAATCAGCCACTGTATTCTTAGAGAGCAACTGAGAGATAAAGGATATTAAGGTGGGCTAGGGGTTGCCTAATCATATAATCATGAATATACTAACACCAACCCTCTGAGATCATTGTTCCAGGTGTCCTGGCTTACAGGCAGACAGGCTGGTGCAAAAAGAAAAACACCACCAGATATTGCAAAGAAAAGGAATTATTATTATATATTTGTGAGTTTTTAATGGGAAGCACTACGATTTTGCAGTTAATAGATCTAGTGCATTTTTTTCACTGGTTTCCCCCCCAGTTTTGTTTCACCGACCCCCACTGTCATGCTAGTAAAGGAAGGGGTACAAATCCAACAGCAGCACTGTCTACACAAGTGTATTTCACCCGGAGGTTTAAAGGAGCCATTTGGCTTCCCCGGGCATCCCGAAAGGATTCCCTGCAGTTTTCAGGGCATTTCAAAACCTGTACCAAATACAGAAAAATTACAATGCGTCTGATCTCAGACGCGCTATTAGAGAGGGTTGGGGTTCCTTACAATGCATCTGATCTCAGACGCGCTATTAGAGAGGGTTGGGGTTCCTTACAATGCATCTGATCTCAGACGCGCTATTAGAGAGGGTTGGGGTTCCTTACAATGCATCTGATCTCAGACGCGCTATTAGAGAGGGTTGGGGTTCCTTACAATGCATCTGATCTCAGACGCGCTATTAGAGAGGGTTGGGGTTCCTTACAATGCATCTGATCTCAGACGCGCTATTAGAGAGGGTTGGGGTTCCTTACAATGCATCTGATCTCAGACGCGCTATTAGAGAGGGTTGGGGTTCCTTACAATGCATCTGATCTCAGACGCGCTATTAGAGAGGGTTGGGGTTCCTTACAATGCATCTGATCTCAGACGCGCTATTAGAGAGGGTTGGGGTTCCTTACAATGCATCTGATCTCAGACGTGCTATTAGAGAGGGTTGGGGTTCCTTACAATGCATCTGATCTCAGACGCGCTATTAGAGAGGGTTGGGGTTCCTTACAATGCATCTGATCTCAGACGCGCTATTAGAGAGGGTTGGGGTTCCTTACAATGCATCTGATCTCAGACGCGCTATTAGAGAGGGTTGGGGTTCCTTACAATGCATCTGATCTCAGACGCGCTATTAGAGAGGGTTGGGGTTCCTTACAATGCATCTGATCTCAGACGCGCTATTAGAGAGGGTTGGGGTTCCTTACAATGCATCTGATCTCAGACATGCTATTTGAAGAGGGTTGGGGTTCCTTACAATGCCTGATTTCCAACGCACTGTTAGAATCAGGGTTCAGCAGAATTTCACAATATAATTATAGGGTTCCCTAGTCCAAAAAGGTAAATAAGACCACTGGTCTACACTGAACAAAAAAGAGGCAAATATATTTCTGTTCATTTATACCAGCTGCCACAGCTGGTTTTGTTCAACTCTTCATTTTCCTGTGCCTCTTTTACACATAGCCAAAAAACAGCTCATTCACTCCTGGAAATTTACAGTTTCTACCAATGTTTTGTTAAATGACTATTTGTGTTATCTCATTAAGCTGCCATATCTCTGATTGTTTTTTTTTTGGCAGTGGGTTTTTTTTTTCTTGTCTGACTGCTGAACATGAAGAACTTAGGCTGAATAAAACCTGATGCAAAAGAACAAGTGGGAATTTATTTCCATACAGCTGGCTAGAGACACAGACATTTAAAGATCATCCAGTCTCTGTCTAAAGGAGGCCGGACCAGCTTTTTTTTTATTTAAAGAAACGGTTACTTTAGTGAACGGTATTAGCCCAGCTTAAGCAGGATGATTGCAGGTTATTATCCTACATTATCTCACCCATATGACTCTAAAAGGGTCTCCGGTATTCTCTCCTTTTTCATCCTCCCTATTTTTCCCTAGACCTTTACACTTAATTACCTCACTTATTACATCCCAGCCTGGAGAGGGAGAGAAAGAGAGAGTGCGCGCAGGGCGATGGGCAGGCAGACCCTTCCCAACTAGGGCGTGAGTAATCTCCTATCTTGCTTATGCCTGCAAGAAAAGAAATATTCCCAGGCCCACATACATACTAATAGAGGGAGAAAGGCCTTGAAAGCGTAATAATCCTTTAGTGCTTGGTGTAGGAAGAGGGTTACAGCGGAAAGGAGCGTTTTATAAATATAAAGAGCCCAACTATGTAGTGAGGAATCCGAGTATTTAATGTCCTATTCTAGATAAAGCATTAGCTCATCTTCCCCTTGGTACCTTTCATGAACACTTTACAGCAAAATAAAATCTCGCAAAGAACACTCATGTGAGCCATCCAAGAACTGGCCTACCATGGTAACTGTGTTGTAGTGGACATGCACTGCACTTTCCCTAATACAATGTAACGTGTTATTTTAAAGAGCCATGGAAAGAGCTAGAAGTCTTTTGGTGCTTGTGTCATTCACAGCCACGCGTGGTTTGTGGAGGGCTTTAATGGCGTAGTAGGAGGGGTTGTGTTGGAGACACTTTTCTTGCATGCACAGTATAAAAGGTGCTGCGTTTTAGCCATTCACCTTTCTGCGCAACAATAACACACCGTCTTGAACCTTCTGGCTAAGGCTGCGTCTATGGTGAGCACGACCAAAATGCTGTGTCTCTATGAGGCAGGCCATAGGCTTGGTCCCCGCTGGCTGCTGCAGCGCCCGCGGGGACAAGAGCCACCCCATAATGGGGCCGGGCCCGCTGCGAGGGGTGCTGTGCGTTTTTCAGACTCACATTAAAATTGTGATTAGAACAAGCAACGGAGCGCTAGGCCACGCCCCCCGGCGGTTCAGCCAATGAGGGCGAACCTGTCGGGAGATGTCATGGCCGCGCACCCGTCACTCCCCCCCCGTCTTTTCCTCTGCAGCTCACTACAGACCTGGGAACTCGGCTGCACGTGCCGCCAGCCTGGTAGACGCGCATGCAGCGCAGGCACTTGAACCGTAGCCTTAGAGCGCACAACCGCGCATGATGCAGAGCGCCGGCGCTCGCCAAGTGTGAGGAAACAAATACATTTGTCTCTGTCACGCGACAGCCGGCTCACGTGAGCAGCCCACGCCTCCGCCACCCTTCCCCGTCGTGTCTACCTAGAGGACACAAATCACTCCAGCTAGAGGTGCGCACCAAGCCACACCTCACGGTCGCCCGTGAGCACCCACCCTCCATGGACGCGGCCTAACATTTCAGCATCAAGTCTACAAAATATAAATAACTAACTTCTACAATCAATGAGAAAGCCAGCAAAAAAAATAGGAAAAGATACACACACATCGACCTGCACATCACGAGAATTTGGAGCTTTGTACCATATGTAACCATACACGCTTTCTTGCACTACTGGTGAGGAATTGAAACTTACAATAAATAGTACTCCTCACTACATCCAAACTGCATTTAAAAACGCAACTTGTATTGGGACTTGTCACATATGGAGCACAATACAAATATTTCCTGAAGTTTTTCATTCTCTCAAGAGGTCACCAAAAGCATCTTACATCACATAATAATAATGAAAAAAAAAAAAATGACATGCCCCTAATTATAAAATGTACGTGTTTCAGACCGCATCATGTAATGAACTTAATGTTTGCCATCTACCGCACTTATTTTCTCACCTGCTGTCTCTGCAAGTCTCACAACATACCACTTAGATTGTAAGCTCTCCGGGGCATGGGGTTTCCTTTCCCAGCGTCTGATCTTATTTGTTGCCCTTATTGTACTATAATTCCCTGTACTGTGTTGCCTCTCTTGTAAAGCTCCAAGCACAGCTGTGGGCGCCATATAAAGATGGACGTATATGGTCCAGCAACTCATGCACTGAAATGTCTGATAATCCTATCTTTTACACCGCCTCTGATTTGATAGACGCTTACAAATGTAACCCTGCCAGCCAATGTCCTCTACTACAGAATATAAAGATGGAACCTCTCTCTTTTTTGTTTCAGAACCACAAGGGTCACTGTTTATTGCCCACCTTGGTGGATCTGGGAAATGAAGACGCTGCTCCCCCCCTCCCCCCAAAGCCATATGGACTTTCCCTGTATTATTCACAGGCTCTTAAAACACACTGGTTGCATCAAGACAAAGGGATCAGAAGCCGAGTTCATCTTCACACAATGTCAGACTCCCCTTTCATTCCTGGCACCATTATCCTCACTCTCCCCCCCACCCCCCCACCCCCATATCTATTCTTCTGCTCCCTCTCTCTCACATCTCCTCCACGTGCTGCAGTTCTGCTGCCTCTTCTGCGCAAGGAATGTGGCAATCAGAAGTGGGTGCAACGTCCAACTGTTAAAAGCACAATCACAAGGGCTTCCCGTCTTTAAATCCACCCCCCCTCCCCCCTTTGATGAGTCTTTGCATTCTAGAATCGCTCCAACCTGCTGCTAAATGTAACAATGCATTGTTCATCGACTGAAAGTTTGTCACTCCTCCATTAAAATGCCACAGTAGTTTCAAAATGTATGCAGGTACACGTATAATAATAATTAAAAAAAATAAAAAAATCTTTCCCCATCCTCCAAATAGCGCTGTCCTGCATTACTTGGTTTTCCCTGTATTGTTTCTATAAGGTGGGAGTATGCAGGAGGCTGTCTTTTTCTCTGTGTCTGCACAGCCGGTTCATTGGTAATGTGATGATTGTCCTGGGGGACATTTGATGGATTATAGAGCTAAACAGCTCCATTGCAAAGCACCACCTGATCTCAGGCCTGCGTCCCATATAAAGACAGCATGACTGCTGAGCTCAGCTAGTGCTGCCAAATCCCCCCCCCCCCTCCCTCTTTCCCAGCTCCCTTCATCTCCTTTCTCTCTCTCACTCTCTCTCTCTCTCCACACTGCAGAAAGTCGGAGCTGTCCAGTGCTGAATGTGTTGCACGGTCCCTAGATTCTTAAAGGTTGTCGCCTAAAAGAAGGACCCCCCCTTTGTTAACCTCACTATGCCACGCTCGTTTCTGGTGAAGAAGATAAAGCTCGATGACTTTTCATCCGGGATTTCAGCTCCAAATTATCACCACCTTGACGATTCGTGTGTCCTGGGCCAGTCTCTCACCAGCACTGTTGGAAGCTTGGTGGTCCCTGTAGCAGAAAATGGTAAGTCAGACAGCTGGGTTACCAATGGTATCCACAGTGTGAGGTGGATTAAAATAAATACATATTTTGAGGAATACTTGGGTTTATAACCACCTTCTGTTTTTTGTAGGATTATAGTAGCAGAATGTAATGACAAACGGCAGCATCATTGCTGATTTGTTTCCACCATTGTGTTATTTATATGCCAGCTATTCTGCATTTGTAGTAATACAAGCAGACTTTCTGGAGAGTTGGATATTGCGCTGGGTGTGCTGCATTTCTATATCTGGGGCAGGCAGCCTGGGCAGAGCATTGTACAGTCTTACGATGTCATGCTGACATTTCACACATGTAGCTTTGCTGACCTGACGGTTTCCCAACTTAACTATTCAATGTTGTGTCTATTCTGCACTCCCCTCCGAAGCAACATGGGGTTCTAACTTAGATCAGCAAGGCGGTGGCGCACCGGTGATCCATCCTTTAACCCTTTAACCTAGAGGTTCCCAACTCCAGTCCTCAAGACCCCCAACAGGTCAGGTTTTTAGGATATTCCAGCTTCAGCACAGGTGGCTCAATCAGTGGCTCAGTCTTCAACTGAGACACCTGCGCTGAATTGGGGAGCCACCTGTGCTGGGGGGAGGTCTTGAGGACTGGAGTTGAGAACCCCTGCTCTAACCCATTTTTTTTTTATTTAGGGACAATGTTAAACATGACATTATTATTTTTTTTTTTTTTTAAGCAAGTTCGTCAACAAAAGTGCACAAAAGTTGCCAGAGTTAGTTTGCTGTTCAATGCAGTTTCAAACAAAGCAAGGCTGAAATTTGGGGTGTAAGGCTTTTCAATGCATAAAAAAACGATGCAAAAAAATAAAATGCAAAAGGTCGTATACCTGATTCACACACTATATATCTGCTTTCTTTTCCATCACCTGTAGAAGGAGGTTAGGGGGGGAATGACCGTCCCTTGGTTTGTGCGTGATGTATTTTGCTTCTTGGAGAATGAAGGGTACATTAATTCCTGTACTACAAGGCCCTTCATGTCTTTTAGCGAGAAGGCATGAATGCCAGTGCTTGTTACTGAAAAAAATCTTCACATAGTGGAGGACAGAAAGGAAGGGGGAGGGGGGCTTTGTATCCTCCAGGGACCTCATTGTTCATATGGCAGCCAAAAGGCTTTTTCTATAAAGCCCCTTAAGAGGCACCATACAGTGAGAAGCAATTCTGTCTCTGCAAAAATTGGAGCAGGTTCTATAAGAATTAGATTCCATTTTTTTTCTTCCTTTTTCTACAATTGTTTATGGCTGACACGTTTTTTCTGCAGTAATTGTAGTGATACTCCGAGAACCATGGACTAAAAAACCCCTAGACAATAACCTTGCACTTCCAGTACAGACCTGCAAGTTGCAGTTTTTGATCGCTCCTAAATTTGCAAGCCACGCACATAATCCTGTAACATAGAAGGCAAAACACAATTCTATCTGAACTGCTGTCAGGGGTGATGGCTCTTTGGTATACCAAGACAGCTTTTACATTTGAAATGTCCTGGGAGTAACCAGACCTCTGAGAGTCCTTATTACATACCCATCCTAAACCTCCTTTACTGCAATGAGTTGGGAAATGCACTGTTCACTGCTAAACGCTTTACTGATATTTCTATTCATATACATGCTAGACTATCATTGAATGTAACCGACCTGAAGCCCAAGAGAAGTACCTCCAACAACCAACATAAGTGGCCTTGCAGCAAATGTTCAGGATGCTAATCACATCCATTTATTCCGAGCATTAAACAGCATAAAAGGAATTCTGCTCAAGTAACATTTTGGCACCCATATATCGAGAGCTAAAGGGAGAAGAAAAGTTGCAAAAGAACACAAATGTTGTCACTTTTGTGTAACATCGCTTGGAGACAGTTCCTGTAAAACTGCTTTTGTGTCAAACCAATATTAAATAAAACGATGAGAATGTTTTATAATGACAATAATGATGTATATCTGTGCATCGCTGTAACAGACTGCAAGACACACAAATCTCTTGTAACCAACTCCTCCAAGTTTCCATCAGCTACAAATTATCTTTATAAAATTATAGTATTATTCTGCATATTATCATGTCTGGAACAGCAGGGAAAGGGCAATGGAAGTGTTCTTGTGTTAGCAGAAGGTACATTGATATAAGGCCATATGAACAGTACCTTGTAGGTATTTCGCTTTACAGAGAAGAGAATAAAACATGTTATAAAAGTGCTTGTAATATCTCAGATAGGGACAACATATATTGGTTCTGACTTGCAAAACACACTGAGGTCCATCAAACACTACGCTACAGTTATAAGAAGTGGTACTTCAACCTCACCAAGAATATGCTCACTTTAAACCTTCCCCAGGCTATATCTCTGCGTAGGTGAAATGATTTTGTGTCCCAGCTGTTATATGGTAAAAAGTGCTTCACGTGCTATACTATTCTCTTGGAATTATGAAAATGCAAAGGTTAAATGTGTCTTGTTTTGTAAAACTGGCAAAGAAAATTGAAAAAAAAAAAAAAAATCAAAACAAATGTACAGCCTGGATTAGTCTCTAAATCACCCTCATCCAATAATATACAGCAAACTTGTAGCTATTCAGCAGCTACTTTAATTATTTACTTTTGAATATTTCCTTATATTCTGTTTTAAAAAAAAAAAAGGATCTGTTTGTATGAATCCCAGCTTTCTTTGCATTGAATGGTAAAACAGGTGCAGTATGACCTAGATAACACAACAGGCCTCCCATTATTTTACACGTGATTCATAGAACAATGTGATGTCACGTTTATATGTTTTGCGTTTGCAGTCATCGACTACTGCAAATGTAACATTTTTTGCGTAGAATATTACGCTATTATAATTATGGTTGATAAATGGTAACATCTAGTAACCCTAATTAGGGCATCACAACAGTATAACTCTTCCAATTATCATATATTTTAATATTATAAAGAGGCCACCCCCATAGATTAACCCAGCATGTTTGTTTCGGAAATTGCCACAAAGATTTTTTTTAGGAAAATATGTCATTCCCCCCCCTCCCCCGCATTCACTAATCACCAGCTCACTATCAAAGCCTTTCCACTCACTTTATAATGCTGGTGTGTATACACCACATATTATTGGTTTATAAAACAGAAGTAAATCACAGGGGTTTGTAGGAAACGTTCCTGAAATCAGGGTGTGCTGATTGAGAGTGACATGATATGGACATAAAGCCAGTGAGTTCAGGACACGGGCCTGGCAGAGACGCACAATGCTGGAGCGGCAGTAAGGCGGAGGACGCCTGTGGGTAGCGTGCTCTTGGAGATAACCTTGCTGCGTGTTCTAGGGAAGTGTGAAAAATTGCTGAGGAAAGCGTTTTGTATCCAGAGCATGTGACTGCATTCTGTAAACACGCAGGCAGAAAAGAAGGGGAGATAAAGAGACACCGCAGGGCAGCATGAGAGGCAGAAGGAAGGGGGGAATGAGTTAGGAAATGGAAAATCATATCCATGAGACCGGATAATTATAGCATTACTGCAGTTTTTCTGATTTTACTCGTGCTATTGAAGCGCTGATTCAGAAAATATGTAATATCTCCTTCAAAATATATGTATACAGCTCTGGAATATTTTCCCTGTCTTTCCTAAGTTGCAGTATCCCAAATATCTACACATTACACGCATATAATATATATATATATTGAGAGAGAGAGAGAGAGAGAGAGAGAGAGAGAGAGAGAGAGAGAGAGAAGAGAATTTGTTATATTCATCAAGTGAGTAGAAAATAAAGCTAAAGCAAAAAATAAAATAACAGATAAACTATTCTTTTTATAGGGAAATTTCTTGGTGGGGGACTACTCCCTTTGTTCAGTCAAGTGACAACACCAGGTTATATGGTAGTGGATTTTAGCATGAAATCAGATGGCAATAAAAGAGGATTTAACCATGTGATGTGCTGTGCAAATCTCTGAATTACTGCTGTCCTCCACTGGTACAACTATCTGCAACCCTTATCTATTATGGCTGGGACAGCAGAATAAATCAGCGACAGCTAAGCTGAGTGCACGGGCAGATAGGAAGTCAGAGACTAGTACTGGGGGAAGGAGAAGCCTTCCTTATCCCACTGCTAGCTCCTCACACTGCCACTACTTCAGGCCAAGAAGTAGAGATGCAATTCGCTCTGATTCAGCGCATACGTTTGGTTGGGAGTCACCTTGGAAAGAAGCTCTGGATGCTGTGAAATTCAACGTCACTCGCTGGCTTCCCAGCCATGAATATTCAAACTGCAGGCGAGAGTAACGCAGGGTTGTGCTCACTCAGTTATGTCTAACAGTTTGTCACATAGTATTTGGAAAATGTAATTTAATATTGCTTATTCATGTGTAAGCGTACGGGAAACAAAATATATGCATTTTCTGCGAATGTGCACATCGGAGGAGAGCTTTGTGATGGAGCAGTAGTCATGATCTCTTTAACATGATATTTATTGTTTTATCATTTTATCTACTGTTATGACGGTCATCAAACTGGGAAAGGTCAGTGAGGGAACAGCCTGTGTCAGTCGAAGAACCCTAGCTAGTAGTTGGATGAAATGAAATATTGACTTCAGCCTAATGGCCGGAGAGTCAATAGGAGTCTGAAGGGTCACACTGTATAGTACCGAGGTGAATATGTTTCTATGCTAAGAGAGACTGAATCAGCATATAAACTAAAATATCTGTAATATCTTCTCTCACGAAAGAGTAAAACAAATATATTGCAAAATGTCATAATAATAACTTTACTTTATTTTCTCCCAATGGGACTCAAAACACTCAATAATTACAAAACAGGCACGTGGTACACAGCCCCTGCCCAAAAAAACTATGTTTTTGGTAACCGAGGCACAGGGAGGTAAAGGGAATTGCCCAAGGTCACGAGGAGCTGACACTGGGAATTGAACCAACAACCTGAGTATCATTGTTATCAGTCAGCGCCTTTACTCACTGAGCTGCTCCTTCTCCCTAATGCTAAAGCTGATATTATTTGTTATGGATTTTCCCAATAATATAGGTTTTTGAGAAAACATTTTTAAAGTTTATGTCCCCACGCAGTCTGTTTATTTCTATGATACAAATGCAGAAGATTTCTCCATACAAGTATTTTAGAAGAATATACAGCAAAAACGATCGGTTACCCAAACAACATAAACGCAAATTTTCGAAAGTAACTTTGCTCGAACTGTTGATGAATGTAAACTTGGTGGTTGCCTTTGAGATTAAATAAAAGTTCTGGAAAAGTCCTGGATGTTTTCAGGTAATTATAGTATATGAGACATGACTTAACGGTGTGTTTATTGAAGTCGCACACTCTAACATGTGTATTGTACAGGTGAAAGAAACAAAATCATTCCCCTCCTATAAACATCCAAAACAAATCATGATTTTACCTATAGCAGATTACTTAATTTATAAATATAAATATATATTTTATACAGCAACAAGAATTGTGATGAGCAGACGACCAGATATTGGAAGATATACTGGAAAAACAATAATAAAGCAATACAAATATATAATGACTTCTTCTTTCTTGTGCTTTTACAGGTTACATAAAGCGCTGCATCACCTCGTCCAACTACCAGGGTGGAAAAAAACGAGGCACCAAATTTCCATCCTCTGACCCAGACTATACTCCGACAAACGATGATTTCAGTGAGCCAGACAGCCCCCAGTCCAGCCTCTCCGCCGGATACTTCAGCGGTGAAGCTGCCGTCACAGATAGCTATTCTATGGACGCCTTCTTCATTACAGATGGCCGTTCGAGACGTCGCAGCGAAAGCCGTGGAAGTCAGCGCCACACGTGCAACGAGTGTGGAAAGACCTACGCCACCTCGTCGAACCTTAGCCGGCACAAGCAAACTCACCGAAGCCTAGACAGCAAAATGGCCAGGAAATGCCCCACCTGCGGCAAAACGTATGTTTCTATGCCAGCCCTGGCCATGCATCTCCTGACGCACAACCTTAAACACAAATGCGACGTGTGTGGCAAGGCTTTCAGTCGCCCGTGGCTCTTGCAGGGCCACATGCGTTCCCACACGGGGGAGAAGCCCTTCGGCTGCTCCCACTGCGGCAAGGCCTTCGCCGACCGCTCCAACCTCCGCGCGCACATGCAGACCCACTCCGCCTTCAAGCACTACAAGTGCAAACGGTGCGAGAAAACATTTGCACTCAAGTCGTATCTCAACAAGCATTACGAGTCGGCCTGCTTCAAGGGCTCCGAGCATGAATGTGCCATAGAGAACTAATGCCAAAAGGGATAGACAACGGAAGGAGAGACAAAAAAAAAAAGCAAATTGTGTATGTGAAGGGATGAGGTACAAAGGATAGTAGCCGCCCCACCCTTACAGTATGATAGCACGGAGCTACACAAACTCAGAAATCAGGGTACTTGCCAGAAAACAGTATTTTGTTTTTTCTTTGTTGCACTTGACGATGAAGTCTCACAACACACCATGTTTGTACTCTGCAGCCCAGGGGTATTTTCTTCCCACACCCTTTTTTTTAATTTATTTTTATTTAAAGGTAAAAGCTTGATAGTTATTTTTCTTTCAAGCTGTGCAATATGAATTTCTGAATGGACCTTGGCTGGATAGTTTAGTGGGAAAAAGAAAATAATACCCATCTTTTCTACTCTTCGCTCAAGCTCTTAAAATAATCTTCCATACGGAGCCAAGCTTTTTTTTTTTTTTTTTGCCTCTATTTGAGACACATGAAATGTGAAACAGTGTTATAAAAACAAACACAATGAAGAATTGAACAAAGGACCTCGACAGAATAAAGAGACTCAGGTGCCAGTCATCTGTCATGCAGTATTTATAAAAGACATTAAAAAAAGGACAAGTCATGTTATTTTTTGATTTCGCTAGCAATGAAGTAGTTTGTTTATTTTGTTGCGCCATACTTTTTACGGGATGTAGATATTCTTTTTGTATGGCTAAACAATAAGTGAAGAGAACGATCTCGGTGGGAGAAAAGACTGATAAATAAAAGCAGCACAAAAAAAAAATATTTCCGACAGGCGAGACGGAAGTTTGAGAAATATTCGTGTTCCAGAGATGTTTTAAATGCAATCGCTGGCTATGAGATGTCACAAAAAAAACCCTGTAACGGCAGTGTGAATGAACCTGCCACAGGTGTGGTTATAGCAGCAGAAACCCCAGTACAGGTAGTCCTCGCTATCCAACGTTTCACTTTACAACGAATGGCATATCCAACGCTTTACAACCCAACCCTATGGGCTGTTTTTCTACGCCTGAATGCGTTATCCAACACCTGAATGCGTTATCCGACGCTCACCGCCACTGATTAACATGGGACTCACGTTACAACGGTTTCACTATCCAACGCTACTTCCAGAACGGATTCTGTTGGATAACCGAGGACTGCCTGTACGTTATATGCATTACTGGAAGCAAACACAAAATAAAACAGAAGCCTTGAGGGTGGAAATACGTGCCAACAGCATTCATTATCCCCTTCCTAAATAACGTTCAATAACTTCAGAAGAAGTAACAGAAATGTACTTGTGACCTATTCGTATTCACTCAAGTTCCGATGAAGGACCCATAAAACAGTCTTGGAGAAACTTGGAAACAGTGTTTTGTAACATGATGTGAATGAGCTCAGAGCCCTGTGTGAACCGCAGACTAAAGGAAATATTCCAATATTATACAATACGTATTCTCTCCGTGGGGCACTGAAAGGGGTCACTTATTTTGGATGCCACGATTATAAAAAAAAAAAAAAAAAAATTTCAAAAAAGAATCGCAAATATTGTTTTCAATGTTTTGGATCACGCGGATAAAATGAAGACGCAGACCTTTACACCTTAATAGGGATGAAATGTGGACACTAATAACAATTGTAATTGTGGATTCTCTATTTAAAAAATGATGTAATTTATATTATTTATTATTTATTCTATTTTTATTTATTTGCAAATGTTGGAGCCTTGTTCACCCCCAATACAGCTTCCCAGGACCAGAGAATAACACAAAGACTTTTTTTTCACGGATACACCGTTCCTGGGATGATATGGAAGGAACACTCCCAAGTGTGAGTGTATAAATTCAACATGCAGGAAACTCGGATCACAATGTTTACAGACAGAAGGGACACTTAACAGTAGATATCGTCTATGGATCTGCTCTGCCAAAATTTGAATACATTGAAATGTCTTCCTCCTGGGTTTTGCTAAAGCCAGAAATATTGTATTTGTCGCCCATTTAAGGCTCTCCCCCGCACATGCTTCCAGGTGCTTGTGGGAAGTGTCGGACAAGCCTATGCAATTATTCAATGATTGACCTTTACCTCTCACCAACTCAGACGAAGCCTACATTTTATGGGTCAAACTAAAATCCTGCTCATCTATCCTGCATTCTCCACAACAGTGATGGAAAAAACGTCACATATAATGCACCTACTACCTTGTTACATCATTGTATCATTGTGCCATGGGACTTGAACTATATATTGTAGACTCAGGTCAGACATGCAAAAGACATCCAGGTAAATACTGTACACTCACAGCACTATTACGGTATTAACACACTTCTTTAACCCAGGCTGTACTGAACAACGCCGTGTAATACGGCAGGCATCAGCTTACAGGGGTCCATGTTAAAATGGATGAGACGTAAAGAATGACACGCAGTGTGCTCATTTGCATGTCATTACCCAGAATCCCCGGCGGCAGTGGAAGCTTTGTTTGCCAAATGGTAATGGGCAAAGACAGGGTCGCAGACCTGTCGGAGACATGCAAATGCACCACACGTGGTATATTTATTTTTTGTCACTTTTGTTACCCACCCTAACCTTTTTAATGACTGGTATTAATAAACACACGTACTAGAGACGTTTTCTGTAAAACTGACCATATGAAGAAAAAAAAAGTGTTCCACGCGGAAGCGAAACCGTGAACAAATACAAAGTGACGTTTGCTTCGCACGGAGATGGACTTTCACAGGGACGGTGTGCATAAGTTGGATTTCCTTTCTAAAGTCTATGGGACTGTTTATATTTAAAAAAAAAAAAAATAACAATGCAATTTATTTATTAAGGTATTTGCAGCAACATGCACACAAGAGCACATGCAGGGAAATAGCGGTGTTAATATTTCAACGGTCTGGCTAGGTAAACTAGAAGAGATTATTGTCTGGTGCGTATATATCTTAAGGCCGCTTTACAGGCTTCTTTTCATGTACTCCTTCTGCACCACCTCAGACCGCACAAAGCACCGAGGGATTCAATATAGATAGCGAAATGTGAGGCAATAATCAAAGAGTCAAGTATTCATTCATATTTCTAGCTGTGACTTTTACTAGGTGACCTTTGTGACTCCACATTTGATGATGATGATGATGATGATGATGATCTGAAATCCAGATTGTGAGAATGGTACAGTACGTGTGGCGATGCTTTGCATGGCTAGGAGGCATGTTACACACAAACTAGCCTGACTTGTGCTTACTGCGGCTTTCTCTGAATTCTCTTGGTTGCATGTTAGAGCAGAGCAAGCCATGTGTCTACGGACAAGGCTCTCTCCTGAAAACAATAGTACACTGCTAATCCTTCCTTGCACCAAGTATTAATAAGTGATGCAGAATAGGCAGGTGTATTGTGTTGTTACATGCTTTTAATGTGTGTGACGAGGTCATAAACCTCTCCGGTTTCATGAGGGTGATTGGTCAACACAGACCATTGTGTAGCAATACCCATAGCACCCTCTTGTTTACACCCGTTCTCTCAACAATAACTAATGTTCAATACAAAAAGAAATAGCGTACTTGTGTTTACGGAATGGGACATCTCGCCGCCGGCATCTCGCAGCAGCTACTTAGCTGCCGCCGCAAAGGTGCGTGCATTAATACTAGGGCATTTAGGATAAGGGGTTAAGGTTAGAGGGTTAGGGTAAGGGGTCCAATTAGGGGTTTTAGAGTAAAGGGTCCGATTAGGGGCTTAACAGTAAGGGGTTAAGGTTAGGGGGTCCGATTAGGGGTTTTAGAGTAAGGGGTCTGATTAGGGGTTAAGGTTAGGAGTTTTAGGTTAAGGGTCTTTCCTTTGCGCCGGAACAGCCGTCGGCTGAATATCTCTGCGGCTGTTCGGCAGCGGCGAGATGACGGCGGCTAAATACTCCATGTGAATCCAAAATAAACCCGAGCCAGATACGTCGGCATCAACACACAAAAAAAAACCACCATTCAACGAAACGCTCGCTAATAACGACGGCAAAGGGCACAATGAATTTGTTTTGCACCCGCAAAGAATCACATGGCGGCTTATAGCCACAAACACCAATTAGCCAACACTCTAGCGCTCACTAATTGTGAGGGACCCACACACACGGGCCCCAGTGAAGAAGACCTTCATGTTCACTTCTTGGCCTCCACAACAGTGTGTTATTTAAGCACAGTTTCGGATTTTTTTGTAAAGATTTGCTGAGTGTGGGGGTCATTTTATGCAACCGACAGGGAAGATGTACTTACTGAACTGTTTTTTTTTAATTCACAATACGTGCAAATACTAACTGCGCAAAAATGCCGTCTCCTAACTGGCAAAACCGAAGCCGGAACCCAACACCAGATTTATCAAAGGGGGGGAAAAAAATCCCCTTTCCGTTATGTAGTTTATTTTTATTTATTTTTTTAAAATAAATCTAGTTCTGCTTTTTGGCCCCGTTTTTGCAGCAGGGAGACTGTGCTAAATAATCTTCTAGACACTTTGGCCCATGTTTACTAAGCAGTGCTTGACCTTGGCTCCATTTAGTAGATCTTGGCCTCCTTGTGTTGCACAAACAGGACCTTGAATATCGTCACATTTGCCTGCACTGAATGCATAATCACCGCATGTTCTAACCTGGAGGGGCGGCCAGCTCCGGCCCTCAAGGGTCACCGACAGGTCCGGTTTTCAGGATATCCCTGCTTCAGCACAGGTGGCTCAATCAGTGGCTCAGATAATAACTGCAAAACCTGTGCCGAAAGCAGGGATATCCTGAAAACCTGACCTGTTGGTGGCCCTTGACGACTGGAGTTGGCCGCTCCTGGGAATCTAACCTCTTTATTTACAAGTGGGCCCTGACAATAAAGAACAATAAAAAACATTGTTTATTATTATGACAGAAATACAAGAATTGCATTTGTATAATTTTATATATAGGTATATATCACCTAAATAATGTGTGGTGAAGACCTACCCAAAGTCTCAAATTGCAAAGCCGGTACAGCCAACCTCACACTGGTGAGACCCAAAAGATCGAAACAGTCTGTCTGTGAGTGGGTTCACTGGCTTTGCATCTCATCCCAGGCTATGTTTAACAGCTGTGTTTAAAACAGCGAGCATTTGGCTTAAGGGTTCCATGTAATAATGGACTTGAGACAAAAGGTGGCACTGTGTGCCCATTTGCATGTCATTTCCCAGAATCCCTTGCTGCAGTGGAAGCACTGTATGCTAGGAGATAATGGCGAAAAGCAGGGTTGCAGACCTGTCTATGATATTTGAATGTGTTCACATATATACATATATGTGTGTGTATATATATTTATATACACACACACACACACACACACACACACACACACACACACAGTATACACACGCATATATACATACACACACACATATATATATGTATATATATATATATAGATATATTATGTGTGTATATAAATATATATATATATATATATATATATATATATAGTGTGTGTGTGTGTGTGTGTGTGCGCGTGTGTATTTACTGCCAAGAATAAGCTCCTTTCTTTACTAAATGCTGATACATGCATTTGCAAACTTAGTCACACGGCCTGTTCGTCCCATTGAAACCGCACCGTTACCTACTGAACAATGCTACACGCATCATTTTCACATGAAGACATAGAACACCCATTCTTCTTTGATATTTAAACTGTAAATAGGAAGATACAGCAATAATTTTAAGTGCATGTCAGATTTTTTCTGCAAGGTTTTGTAACTTAAACTTAAACTGACAAAGCCAATTCTACAAGTCACATTTACTGTATTTATTGTAATGCAATTCAGGGAGATTAAAGAGTCTATTATTCACTCTCTAGTCAGTGGATTCTTTTTTGTTTACGTTCTTTGTGGCTTTTATTAATACCTTCAGATGTCCTCACCTCCTGGCAGTGTTCAGCGCCTTTCCCTGTCTCCGCGCCCCATTCCCTAATGAAGTATGGGGGTGATTACTTTGCATGACACTATTATTTATGCCTTGAACTGCCGACATGCTGGATGAGGCCCTGCTCTTCCTGAGCAGTAAACTAGAGACCGACCCCCTGAAGAATACAATCAGTTTATCCTCCAGCCTCCTTTAAGACCTGCATTTCAATGGCGTTCCGTTCAGCATCTGGTAGGCTGACTGCAATAGGGTGAATATGCCCTCTGTGTGTAAGTCACTCAATAATAATAAGCTGGGCAGAAGAGGTCTCCACACAACTTCCGCTGCAGTCATTGCACCACCAGCCTTCTTGTTATGCTTGGGCTGCAGCTCGTCCTCCCTGCGCGCGCCTAGCAGCTCGTGCAGAGACTACAGCTGCGATCGGTGCTCTGAAGGGGAGATCTAAGGAGGGCGCGGGGGGCAGGGCCATGAGGGGCGGGGGCGCAGCCATGATGGGGCATAGATGCCCTGCCATTGGCTGCGCGCCGGCCACGTGACCGTGTCGCGGCACTGGAAGATACAATTCTTGTCTTCCCTGCCAGCGTACGCGTCACAGCACTTTGCGCGCCCCCACACACAGCCACTGGGCCTGCCCCATAGAGGGCTGTGCTGTGGTGTGTGGCGCGCACGCCGTAGCACACACCGCCGTGACCACTGGGGACTCAGCCTAAGGCTGCGACGGGGGTGGGGCAGCGCGTGCAGATCGCAGTCTTGGGAGAGATTGCGATGGGAGGGGGCGTGGTGGGGTTTTTGCGGGGCGTGGCCATGACCTCACGCAGCTGGTTCGCCCTCATTGGCTGAACTGCCGTCGAGGGCGGGGTCACGCCTCTGTCGCGAGTTCCAAACACAATTTTTTGGTATTTGAGAGAACTCGTCGTAGAGCGCGGCTGCACCTTCCGCGCGGAGGTAGGGACTGGGACCGGACTGATTGGCCGAGGTGTGCGCTGTTGAACGCACTGGGACCGCAGCCTTAGATTTACAGAGTCTGCGCTGCTACATATCTAAGTCAGAAATCACATTGATTATACTTTCTCCGTATAGATTAGCAGCAAGACTTTGGGATCACGGTCTCTCTCTGGTCATGAAATAAGGACAGAGCCAGGCAGCTGGGTGGTGTTTCTGTGCTCCGATTGGTAGCACGGAGCACAGAATATGCCACCTGCAGCCCTTTGTGTATATTACTGAATGACATTTACGAGGCATCTGGCTTTCATGGGATTTAGAGAAATGCAAGTTCCCCCTCTACTGCAGAAAAATGCAGAACAGGCTTCACAAAGGCCGACAGATTATTGGGAGGGAACACAGATAAATGACTCATGATGCCGGGGGGGGGGGGGTAGGGGGGAAGTTCCTGCAGAAATTTATTTCATAATACGCAGTCAGCAGAGAAAAAAAAAAAATGTAGCAGCAAACATGAGATTTTTATTCATATTTACTGCATCATTGTTGACTCCCAACTAGCAGAACAAATCACCCAGGGGAAAGAAATACTAAAGAATATGCTACAGTTCTGCTCTCTCTTCTTAAAGAATACGGTCCCGGGAGACCAGGACTATCACACCGGGGATCAATTCACCGGACAGAACAACAGAGTTGATCAAATTGAATTTATTGGAAAAAAAGGTATCCACCACTGTGCATAAACATACAACAAACACTCCCAAACTGGGGTTACCCTATAGAACTAGGCACAGGGACCGCACTAAAGAGATTTCCACTGTTCTTCCATGCAGTGTCCTCTGGAACAGGACTCCAGGCCTGGCACCAGCACTGGACTGGACACTGCAGCTGGAATCCCCACTGGTACATAGATCTCGAGCTAAAGCTAACAGCAACTCACATAATGGTCTCCCTTACCATCTTTTATACCTCATTCCGCAACATGGATACATTAAGGGAGGGTTAGGGTGTCTTCAATATGACCCAGCCCCTGATTGGTGGGTTTAACTGCAACATGCAGAAAGTTACATGAAAACTGTTGCAGGGAAAGGTCCCAGACACTGCAACATTCCCAGCTGAACACAAAATTAACCCCTGGTCCCTGAAGTGCTGGAACCAGGCTCCATAATACATATATAACCATAATACAGATGAATTATTGACAGGTAGGGGTAATGGTGGGCTTGACCTTAATTAAAAGCAGTCACATTTACACCTGCCATCACAAATACCACTTGTGAGCACAATCACGTCTCAAACAGGTCGCTAACCATGCCTACCGCGATTATCTTTTACCATACAATGCTTCCACTGCAGCTAGGGATTCTGGGTAATAACATGCCAATGTGCACTCACACAGTGTCACTTTTTGCTTCTTGTCCATTTTGACACGGACCCCTACAAGCTTACACCTGTCGTTATTACACAGCTTTTCCACACAGCCTGGGTTACAGAAGTGCAAAGCCAGTAATCCTACTCACAGACAGCTTTTTGCAGATTTTGGGTGGTCTCATCAGTGTCAGGCTGGTTATACTGGCTATGCGATGTGAAGCTGGACGTGTGTCTACAACCAGACACAAAGAAAGTTATGGCGAGTAAAAAAAAAAAAACTGACAACAACCTTCCACTGTAAACAAACACAGGAATAAAACATAATTTGGGCAGTCCAATAATTAATGCTGAGTCAAAGGCCTGGACATTTTTTACAAGAATAAGGGCATCGTTCCATGATGTGCTCAGCTTCCTCACCTTCACTCAAGCTCCTCTTTCCCTTTTACCAAGTCTTCTTTTAACCACTTGGCCACAAGTTTTTCCATGCGTCGGGCGATCTTTTCTTCCCCGACACTAGGGTGACCATCTGCATCGGGTTCAGTATCCATGATCTCGGGTGGTCCAACCTGGGCAGAGTTATTATCCACTCTGATTGACCCCCGTGGCATTGACACCCGTTTGGTAGTCGCCGACTGATTCTTGAACTGTGTGGGGGAATTCCAAGCCTGGCGGGGTATCTCTGCTATAGTAGCACCATTTTGAAGCGCCTTCAGTACCAGGGGACCTAGGTCTACAGCTTTCTCATCCATCAAAGGCTTATCCGCAACAAGCACGACCCCCTTATAAGTAGAGGTCATTTGCGTTTGATTCAGGATACATAAATTCCAGTATATCAATTTGGTTGTAGTTCTCACACCTAAGGCCGGGTCCCCAATAGTAATGGCAGCGTGCGCGCGATACATATCTCTTCTCAGGCAGGCCCCAGTGGTTTCTGTTGTAGGCCCTCACGTAGAGCGATGGCGCGTCAGTCAGCAGGTAAGACAAGAAATCTGTCTTCCCGTACGGCGATGCGATTACGTGGTGCTTGGGGAGCCAATGGCAGGCCAGATAGTTTGTACCAGCAGGAGCGCAGGTAGTGTAAACCTCCGTTGTGGCCACGCCCACCCCCGCCTCCCATCGCTCCCTACAGACCGCAGATCGCGTCTTTTATCTGTGCACGCACAGCCAGGACGCCAGGCACGCGTGCAGCAATCAACACTGAGGCCGTAGCCTAACCGTTAACCGTGGCCTCTCTTTTTTGGCAAACCGGTAATTGTGTGCCTTTTTCCCTTGCTAAGATGAGTAGACAACTAACATTGTATCATTAGGGGCGTGAGCACACTGATACAGTTCTGTCTCATTATAGCCACAGACTGAATCCTTATAGCCACTATTTTCATTGTGAGGAATCTTGATTGGGCCATTTGGGCACGGTAGCCTGACTGGATTTGTATTGCTCTTCTCAGTCGTAATTCGGTTCTTTTTCTGAATTTTGTGGAAAGCCGATAGTAGTACTGAGACGGCGTTGCGGGTGCGCCTATAGCAACGCACAGCTTGCTTGGTTGTGATGTAGGACCTGTATCCGGATTGAATCACACAAGCAGCTTCCTTCATTTTCCTGTAGCATCTTTGCTGCAGACACTTCCAAACATTTGACTGGAGTAATGTTCATAATTCTTTGTATTGGCATTCTCCATATTGACTGGAGAAGGCCGGCTGCATTATTCTGGCGACACAGCGGACAAGTTTTCATTCCTCTGTAGGCAGCCTGCATGATGACCGCTGCAGAGCGTTTATGCAGGTACATTTCTCTCTCCAACCCTGCTTGGATAAGCAAGTAGTATTTCTGAATTATTCGACTGCTTTTCTCCCTTTTCAACAAGTATTGTTCACCAGCAAGAGAAGTCTGTTTCACGAGCTCGCTCTGAGTGTGCATCCTTCATTATAATTTGCTACAGTACTTCTAACTTTTCTTATACAAATAGTTTCTTCATTTTTTCTAGCTCGTGAAGCTTTTCATTCCTTTCACTAACGTGGTCAGTTAAATCTGAATTTTCCTCTTTCAGACTTGTATTTGATCTTTTTACAGTCTCTATAATATTCAGGGCCTCCTCGTATTCCTCCTTCCAGTTACGCACTTCTGAATTGAGACTCCAGCTCTTCTGGCGTGAGACCTTTAGCTCGTGGTTGAGGGCGTGAAGCTCCTTCTGAGAGACTTCAAGATCCAATCTAAGACTGTGGACATCTTTTTGAGAGACTTCCAACTCCTTGGCGAGACTGTGAAATTTATTTTTAGAGATTTCCAGTATTGTGCGGCGACTGCTGATCTCCTGGTGTGAGGTATCCAGCTCTATGCGGAGAGAATGAACCTCCTTCTGCGATATGTCCAATTCCTTCCGGAAACCATTGACCTCCTGGCGAGAAACATCCAGCCCTATATTGAGATTATGGACCTCTTTCTGGAAAATCTCCAGCTCGGTACCTAGACTGTGAAACTCTTTCTGGGAGACTTTCAGCTTGGCACAGAGACTGCAAATCTCTATCCGAGAGACTTCCAGCTCCATACTGAGGCTGACCAACTCCTGTCGAGTCTCCAAGTCCTGCACAGAGACTAAGAGACTCCTTCTGAGATAGTCCAAGCCCTACACTGAGACGGAGGGCCTTCTTTTGTGCCTCCTCCTGCTTCTTCTGCAAGTCAGCAATAACTTCGTCCGAGCGGGTCTGTTTCTTGACCATGGTGGTAATAATAGTGTTCGCCATCTACAGCTCTGTCGTCAGGTCTTCTAAGTCCCTACGTAAGCGACACTCAGTGTTCATTACAGTTCCATAGTCAAAGGCGGATGTGAGAAGACCACTCTGTAGCTTGGCATTAGCTTCTATCTTCTTTTCCAATCATTCACGGAGGAGATCACAGTCATGACTGGCAGTTTGCAGTGCATCTTCAGGGCGGAACAAGGGATCGTCACTTACTTATTCACTCCACTTCCCGGGTATAGTTTGTTGAGGGTTTCTCACTGTCAGTACCGAACAGAGACTTCTTCGGGATACACGACTTCTGCCACGGGCCCTCTGGAGATTGTCATTCCCGAAACGAATCCTCCATTTACTCTAGGATGCAGGGCATCTCAGCCCCCCTTTTTCTCAGCGAGATCTGTGGGTGTGTCTGTCCCTTCAATGGTAAGTGGAGAACCAGAAGGGACACTCTTCCATTTTGGCTGTATCAGGTGTATTCTCCCCCCTGACCTCAGGAGGCGCTATTGCAGCGATTTTCTCTGTATATGCCAGAACCCCAGCTGGTAGTCCTACAGGTGAGCAGACTTCCCTTGCAGAGTTCTTAGCTCTCACATGTGTCTCTGTAGACGGTTTATTTTTCTGAGCGGCCATTTAAAAAACCCAATGGAGTTTTTTTTTCCTCGCACAAGTAGTGGCATAGACTTTGGTCACAGAGTCAGTACCTTGTGTGGGTCACTGTCTGTCTCAGTCCCCCCATTCAGACTGTGGCGTTGTGGCTTTCTCCAGGGCTGTGTTGCTTTCCTGCCTGGATGTGTAGCCCTTTATTTCTGGTCACTTCTGCCCGTGATTCTTTGTTTTGTTGCTAAGGCTGTTGCAGGAACTATAAGCAGGCAAAAGCACAAAACAAATTCCACCGGACAGTCTCCCGGGCCTCTTTGAAATTCAATGGCCACCTCTCATCCCACTACTCACACCATATGTAAGAGACGTGCAGAGGTACAACCAGGGGGACATTTGGGAAAAATAAACATGGCTTTTATTCAGCCCGTAGCTTTAAGCAATACAGTTTAAGAAAGCACAAAAATAAACGAACAGTCTATCCCTTTGTAAGGGGTCGAGGTCAGTGCAGGAGATGTCTGGTATCAGCCAGTGCAGCTACCCATATGCTTCATTAAAGAAGTGTGTTTTAAGATGGGCTCTAAAGGTGGAGAGAGAGGGTGCTAGTCGGATATTGAGGAACTGAAAATGATAATACGCTGACACTAAAACAAGAACACTTAATGCTGATATGGGGTTTTTAACCCACTACCATAATGTTTTGTAATGTTACTCCTCTAAATTTTACAATTAACCCCCCCCCCTTCATCTTCACCTCTCTGCACACTGCTGATGGATGTATAGTCCTGTCTCACTGTCCCTTACCTCCACTCCTACCCTGCATCCCCCTCCCCTGCTCACTGCTGATGGATGTACAGTCCTGTCTCACTGTCCCTTACCTCCACTCCTACCCTGCATCCCCCTCCCCTGCTCACTGCTGATGGATGTACAGTCCTGTGTCTCACTGTCCACTTCATCCTTCTATTGCACTGTTTATTCTTTCTCAGCATCATCTGCCTTCGATGGCTAATCTTGTTTTTATTTTACATCTGTGTTAAACTCCTGGGAACTTTGTAAACCAGTATCGCCTGACCTGAGGATGAGAGGAGAACTCTCCAAAGCTTGTTTTATAATATCTATTGTTAGTCCAAATAAAACAAGTTAATCACCTAATACCGAAGTACTCATTTATAGTTTTAAAACTAGGTATTTACTGCCATTGATGACGCTGGGCCTCTTACAGCAACAAGTTTCACAATGTTGACCCACTGCTCTCATCTGTAGAATCACTCTGACTCAGCTGACAGGCAACACCACCAAACCCAGCCTCGGGGGAGTACATAACAGAAAAGAGGCACTAAAACAAACCCTTCTTTCATTTTACATTCAAACAGAAACGAATATTAAACAAGACAACTATAATATCCGCGCCAGCATAGGAAATGAAACCCAAAACCCTGCATATTTACAATGTTATTACTGTAGCTATTTCCGGCTGCCCCTATTCTTGACAGAATCGTGCAATCCAGCTGCTTCTGAGCTGGTTTTTCTGTCTCCAACTGGAGATTACCACATTCACTGACTCAGAAGTTAACTGGAAGGGTGGGTGTTTGTAAAAAAAGGAGGTATCCAGCAACCTCACGGAGATCTCAGCTCATTAGGATGACGGACAGCGGATCCCGGGAGAGCCGGAGTATTCATACCGGCAACATCTCAACTATTCATAACATTCCCATCAAGGTGCTAATCCGACCCATTCCCTCAGCCCTGGAAGAGAGCAAGGTGGAGAGTCTCGTGGAGGCAATACAGGTATGACAAAGTCGCGAGCAGAGTTGGGTTGTAACAATGTATCTGCGAGGTGTGGGTTTAATGTATCAAGGCAAAGAAGCGTTTACATTGACGCGATGCATCACCGTTTCCTGCGTCCAATTTATGATGCAGGAAAGTATGACACGAAATTAATATATTCAATATACAGTAGTACGCGTGTCATTTTAAATCAGTTATTCCGCCATACAGTGCTGGAAAGCTAAGGCCGAATTCAGGGTGCATACTAGGCGACGTGCGCACACGATCGGCACGCTGCAATGTTTTTAAACTAACAATGTCACATTGCAGCTTCTTGTGGCGGCAAAGTGCAGCGTTGAAGCTGCTACATTTTGCTGCCACAACCAAAATTGATTTTTCGGCCTGCAGTCGCGTCACGTGCGCTGGTTCAGCGAACCAGCTCCGTGACACATTCGCCACACCCCCAAACGCCGCAACCCAAGTCCTGCAGCTAAGGCACAGATCGCTGGGCTGCAGGAGCGCGCGGCGGAGGCGCGCACGGAAGCTCGCGGCCGTAGTATCCACCCTGAACTTGTCCCAATACGGCAGGCATAAGCTTATAAGGGTCCATGTTAAAGTGGATAAGAAGTCAAAAGTGACGCACTGTGAGTGCTCATTTGCATGTCATTACCCAGAATCCCTGGCTGCAGTGCAAACATTGTATGCTAAGAAACACCTGAGACACGTGTGAATGTGCTCACAAGTGATATTTTTATTTTACAGAATTAAAGTGGTGGGTTCCGCCGCCCCTGGGCACTTCGCGGTAGCGACCGCCTCCTTGCTGCCGGCCTCCTTCTGAATCGCGTCACTGTGACGTTGCATGGCGTCACGTTGCTTTGGTAACGCAACATCATGACGTCATTTGACGCCACAATGCCATGGCAACGAGACGCCGTGTGACGCCCGCGGCGTCATTTGATGCCGCGATTCAGGAGGAGGGCGGCCGCCACAGCCGGGTGCCTTCCCCATCAGGCCTGAGAGCACGGCAACTGTATATGGGGGCAGATATTTTTGCCGCCTCAACATCTTGCCCTCCTCGGCCCAGGCCTAACAGGAAATCCGCCACTGCGCCGTTAGTAGCTCTGGGACATCTGTTCCCAAGATCTTTATCTGTTTAGTTGCCAGTGTTTTCCTCACGCTTGGAGCCGCCGAACCATGTGCGTCCCAAGAGTGAATAGGAAGTCGCAACATCATATTTTGCGTGACCATTTAAATATCCAGTAACACCGGCAGCTAAACGGATAAGTATTTATGTCCCTGGAGACCACGGAACGACACAATAAAACAACGTTGGTTTGTTCCAGTGGATCCTTTGGTTTGATTTATAAATACTTGATCCCCTTCACACACTAAGATGCTGGCTGAAAATGAATTCTTCCCATCAGCTTCGCTTCCAAAATTGCCATGAAACCTACATGCCATAAACCTTTATACTGTTGTCTGTCGGTAAGTGAATAACGTGCATGGGACATTGCGTCACTCTTGATCAGTGGTGGATTTACCTAGAAACTGCAGCTTTGGGCCTCACAATTTGAGGGGTCTCCAAATACTAAGAAAGCATCATTATTATTTTTTTTTAAATACATTTTGAGGGCCCCTGTACATCCAAAGGGTCTATTCACCCTACAAATATACATTTGAATAAAATCAAGTGGTTGAATCTTTAGTAACAAAAGTTGAATTTACGTTAAAAGCAACCTATGTCCCATACATAGCAGACCTATATAAGGGCTTCCTGGAGGGCGAAAAGATTCCGAAAGAGATGGCTAAAGCAAACATCGTAGTGATCTACAACGAAGGAAAATATTCACTTAGTTGCGGCAGCTACAGGCCGACATCTCCGTTAAATTCGGATCTAAAAATATACAGTAAAATATTAGCGACCAGCCTAAACCAAATCCTTCCCCACTTAATACAGAATGACCAGATAGGGTTTATTTGTGAGACAAGCCTCAGATAATACACGAAAAATCATAAATGTGATAGATCCTTTTAACCGAACTAACCCCAAACCCAAGGCCATACTACTAAGGCCGAGCTCATACATGCTGCTTGCACGCGAGTGTGCTCTGTGCTCTGTGCTCTGTGCTCATATTGTTGGGAGGTGATGGGGGTGTGGTTATGACATCACGCAGCTGGTTCGCCATGATTGGCTGATCCACTCACGTGATGCGGCCGCCACTTGAAAAGACACATTTTTTGTCTTTTCAAAACGCGGTCACTGTGTCGTCCGCATACGTGCATATTAGGAGCGGCCTCAAGGGATCATGCAATTTGTGCTCGGCACATGCACACAGTATAAACTCAGCCTAAGCCTCGACGTTGAAAAGGCCTTTGATAGGATAAAGTGGAGCTTCCTAAACAAAGCTCTAGAAGAATTTGGTTTGAAGGGATCCTTCCTAAAAAGGGTTCTCTCCCTATACGAATTCCCCACGATGACGCTAAAAATTACAGGGGGAGACCTGAACCCAAATATAATAAAAAATGGAACCAGGCAGGGGTGCCCCTTGTCCCCATTATTGTTCGTTCTCTCAATAGAACCATTGGCGGCTACAATAAGAAATAATCCCAATATACATGGGATTAAAATAGGTAATAAACTCTCCCTGTTTGCGGATGACATTATTCTAATGATAGCAAATCCCCAGACATCACTCCCGAATCTGCAGGTAGAATTGAGTGAGTTTGGAAAATTACCGTGCTACAAAATTAATACAAGTAAAACAGAAGCCCTAAATCTAACACTACAGAAGCACGAGGAGAAACTCCTCAAACTACATTTCGTATACAGGTGGAAAGATCAACATCTAAAATATCTGGGCATTAACCTAAGGATTATCGGTCATTATTTAAACACAACTTCCCTGAATGATTTATTTCAGCTTCATACTCAAAGTGCATTTTCGTTAAGATGTAGGAATGATATCTCACACTACCTTTCAATTGTGAGGAGTAATCAAAACAGTTTATGGTAGTTACCCTGCCCACAATATTCTTTTGACATTTTTTTTATAGGGCCCTCATCTTTATCATAATTTAGGGCCTCGCGAAGTCTTAATCCGGCACTGCTCTTGATGACAGGTTTGCAGACCTACCGTGGTGGGCATCCAGATTTACGGGTTGGCCCAATAAGCAGGCAAGCAAATCCAATGGTTATGTGCATGTAACTTTATCCAGGCGTATGTTGTGTACGCATATTTACTGGTTGTCCCCAAAACAGGTCTTGGGGGCTCTTCAACTTGCTTTGCACTAAGAGTTGTTCTTTCTTACAACAGAAGGATGCAGATCTGGTGCCCCCAATAGACGTTCTCTGGGTCACAGGGAGGAACGGCGGGGATTACTTCTACTCCTTCGGTGGGTGTCATCGATATGCAGCACACCAACGGCTAAACATGGAGACCATTGCAGCCAAAATTGTCCAGTCCTCCATCAGTGACTTGCGCACGTACCTGGGATCCAGTACACCTGATCTACTGTGACAGGCGCAGCAGACGCTGAACTACTGGAGCACGATAGGAAGTGGAGAGCTGCTGAGTGTGCCCGATTACGCCAAGCCGAAGAGTTTTGGGATGTGTTATACTTTTGCCAAACGACATCCAAAATGCATGACCGCAGGATGGGACTGTTTTGAGTATAGTATTCCAAAGCAAAATAAGGAGCACAAATTCTCTCAGGATATAAATCAAAAAAAAAGGAGGGGGGGGGGGGTGGGAGAGAAAAATGACCAATACACTCAAGTGTAGATGATATTCAAGCCCTTTCAGTAAAATACGGTGTGTGAAACAGCCTCAGGTCATCTCGTTTGGCTTCAGAAGACAAAGGAACAAATAGTGCAAAAATGTATTATCAAATGTATAAAAATAGATCAGGAACACTCATCCTGTAATACTGGATCCTGTAATACTGGCAAAACGGGGACATTGTCCCCAGATGGAAGTGTTAGCGGGATGGGACATTTTTTCGTCGTGGCCGTTTCGCCGTGATTCACCCCACCGCCGCAGCCGATTCACCGCTGGAATCCCCGCCGCCGTCCACTTCTAAGGTAAGTTTATTACTGTTTAGGGTAGGTGGTTAATTTAAAGTGTTTTAGTGCTTAGGGTAGGGGGTTCAAGGGTTTTAGCAGTTGGGGTAGGGGATTAATGTAAGGGGTTTTGGGGTAAGGGTACGGGGGTTTAGGGTAAGGGCATAGGGTAGGGGGGATGAGGATAAGGGTTTAGGGCAGGGGGTTTAGGGCAGGGAGTATTAGGGTAAGGCACTTTACCTTAAACGGCGCAGTGGACGTGGCGGGGTGAGTCACGGCGAAGTGCCGGCGGCCATTTGGTTGCAGCGAAACAGCTGCGACCAAAGCGAGACCCTCACTATCTTTGGTCTTCTTTTGCATCCTCGGTTTGGATACATAATCTCCCGACGCGGTCCGCTGATGTCAAAAGTGATCTATCCAAACCGACGACGTCAAAAAAGACCTGAGGCAGCGAGGGTCTCACACTTCCACCTGGGGACCCCGTCTTTTTGCCTGGGGGTGTCCCTGATCTATTTTTAGATATTTTTTATAGTTAATACATTTTTGCACTATTTGTTCCTTTGTCTTTTGGAGCCAAACAGGACGACCTGAGGCTGTTCCACACACCGTGTTTTACTGAAAGGGCTTGAATATCATCTACACTCGAGTGTATTGGTCATTATTTAGCACCTTGTGATTTATTTAAAGTCTTGGCTACGGCGACGCTGACGTCACGCTGCGATCGCTGAAAAAAATCAAATTGGATTGACTTCCAGCGACCAAACCGTCGCACTGCTCGCTCCTACTATAAGCGCACGTGACGTATTCTATACATTGCGGCCTTAAAGAGCAGCGTTTCCTTTGGATTGTTCTGTGTGTACATTAATCTTTTATCACTTCGTGTAGGGATGGGCAACTCCAGGCCTCAAAGGCCACCAACAGGCCAGGTTTTCAGGATATCCTTGCTTCAGCACAGGTGGCTTTTTGACTGAGCCACTAATTGAGCCACCTGTGCTGATGCAGGGATATTGAGGACAGGAGTTGCCCCTCCGCTGACTTAGTACAGCTCAACCCCCTTATAACGCTGTGCTTGGGGTCCAAAGAATCACATGGCGCTATATGCGGATCGCGTTAGAAATAATGTACAATTGTATGCATCGTACAATAAAGTATTTAAGACACCAATAATCGTGTTGTAAAGTATTCATAAATACGAAAACTGGGAGCCACGCTCGCATCGCGTTATAAGCGGATCCGCGTTGTAACAGATCGCGTTATAACGGGGTTGAGCTGTATGTACTATTTATTATAATGTGAGCAGTCTGCACTTAAACTTTGTTTTCTCACTGGGGTATTGTATGACATTTTAGAAGGGGCCCGTGTGAAAATAGGACATTAAATTTGCACATGACGCGGTGACTCATTTTCTTGAAAAAAATGGTCCACAGATATACAAATAAGCTGAGGTTTTGTAGAAAATCTATTCCAGACACACCAGTTTCCTTGGTGGAAAGTAGACTATTTCTAGCACTTGTCAAGTTTCATAAAATAAAACTGTAATGTGAATTACCATACAAATTCCCATCAGCAAAACAACTGTTCAGGAGGTTTTTTTTAACTATTAGAGTTGAATGTGAAGTAATCTTTTTCTCACCTGCCATTAAATAATGCAAAATAATCAGAAAAGTGCAGTCAATTATTCTGCCAGCGTCAGAACCTTGAAACTTTTGAATAAACTAGGTACTGAATCAACATTCACCAGTGGTATGTGCCTAAGCTCAGGAAATAGATTTTCATGAAATACGTTCCCATGAGGTGTTACAAACCATCTGTTTGCTTAACCTGCAAATATTAAACTTGACCAAGGAGTCGTTTCTGAAAAGTTTGGCTGTTTAAACAAGTTATTAAAATGTTTAAATAATTGCACAGCTAGGGAACATATACTAACACACATATATTGATGGCAAAAAGGGAACATTTGTTCCACTAAGCTTGCCCTTTGTCCTTTAATTATTGCAAACCCTAACAGTAATGCCATACGAGTCTCGCTCTCTCTCTCTCTCTCTCTGACTCTTTCTCTCTCTCTCTGTCTCTCTGTGTGTGTGTTTCTCTCTCTCTCGCTACGGTTGGTTAGTGCGCTCACTAACTTTTCAGTTTAAGTGTATCTGTATTTATATAGCGCCATCAATGTACATAGCGCGTCAAAGCAGTAGTACACATTACATAATATAACACATAATGGGAAGAAGCGTTTTGCACATAAAAGTAACATTTAGGAAGAGGAGTCCCTGCCCCAAAGAGCTTACAGTCTAATTGGCAAGAAAGGAGAACATAGAGACAGTAGGAGGATGTTCTGGTTAGTGCGTCTGCAGGGGGCCAAGGTCAGTGCCCATGAGATGTATTGTATACCGTGTGAAAGTCATTAATTGTGTTTTTCCTTTCCCTTATCTCAGAACATCTTGATATTTTCTGGGAAAAGCTGCCATCTAATATTCTGAACATTGGGGAAATTGCAAACCCCCGGTAACAGGATTAAGAAATGTGGTGGGAACTAGCGAGTGAAGCCCCCGAGTCTGATAACAACGACACTGAGTGTGAAGCAGGGGAATCTGGTTCAATATCCACAAAGCAGAGGGATGTATCCAAAGCAGAAAGGGAAACTGACATAGAGCAGTATTGTTGGGATAAACTAGGTGATCGGCAATTGATAATCCTTCAAAATTTTATACTCGCAAACAGAGTCATTGGGCATTTGGTCTACTGTCTCTGTACGTTCTTCCTACCTACCAATTAGATTGTAAGCTCCTCGGAGCAGGGACTCCTCTTCCTAAATGTCACTTTTATGTCTGAAGCACTTATTCCTATGACCTGTCATTTGTATTATTTGTTATTTATATGATTGTCACGTGTGTTACTGCTGTGAAGCGCTGTGTACATTAATCGCGCTATATAAATAAAGACATACAGTACAATATCCAAAACAGTGGCAGATGTAGATGGGAGTGATGTACACTCGTTCCGGTGATCTCAGAAAAGAGAAAACCGTAATAGTGCCGGCGGTACTAAAAAATAATATTTTACGGGCAAATCAGAAACCCTCCAAATTCGAGGCTTATATCAACAGGAATTTAGACCAGGGTAATGCAGTTGATGTGGTCTACTTAGATTTTGCAAAGGTTTTTGATACGGTTTCACACAAGAGGTTGGTGTACAAAATAAAGAAAATTGGACTCCGTAATAATATTTGCACCTGGATTGAAAACTGGTTAAAGGACAGACAACAGAGGGTTGTCATAAATGGAACTTTTTCAGGTTGGGCTAAAGTCGTGAGTGGAGTACCTCAGGGATCGGTACTGGGACCCCTGCTTTTTAACTTGTTTATTAATGACCTTGAAGTTGGCAGCGAGAGCAAAGTCTCCATCTTTACTGATGATACTAAATTGTGTAAAGTAATAATCAGAGCAGGATGTAATTTTTCTTCAGAAGGACTTGGAGAGACTGGAAACGTGGGCAGGTAAATGGCAGATGAGGTTTAATACAGATAAATGTAAGCTTATGGATTTGGGATCAAAAACGTAGAAGGGAAGTAGAGCACTGCCAAAAAATAATAATCAAAGAAAGGGCCAGTAGCAAAATAATTATTTATTGGGCATTTTAGCCAAAAAAGGGACAAACACACTAATATTAAAAAACTGAGGTTTAATACAGATAAATGTAAACTTATGGATTTGGGATGCAAGAATAAACAGACGACTTACAAATTAAATGGAGATATATTGGGGGAATCCTTGATGGAGAAGGATTTAGGAGTGCTTGTAGACAGCAGGCTTAGCAATAGTGCCCAATGTCATGCAGTAGCTGCAAAGGCAAACAAGATCTCATCTTGCATCAAACGGGCAATGGATGGAAGGGAAGTAAACATAATTATGCCCCTTTACAAAGCATTAGTAAGACCACACCTTGAATATGGAGTACAATTTTGGGCACCAATCCTAAGAAAAGACATTATGGAACTAGAGAGAGTGCAGAGACGAGCCACTAAATTAATAAAGGGGATGGACAATCTGTTACGATTGTGCTCGCCACAAACCGGGACCGGACCGCGGGGCTGAGGTGGGGTTATATAATCACCGACCTTAGTCCGCGCAGACTGATCCGGAGTGCGCAGTTCGTAGTCGTACGTAGCAGGGTCAGGATTGGAGAAGGCAGCATCGTCGTTATTCAAACAGGAGTTCGGCAACAGGTAGTCAGGAGTTCCCCGCTTCAGCTTAGGAGCGTGAGCGCGGGAGTGGCCTCTTCGTGAGGAACGGCCTCGGCCCATGACGCCGGTCTCAGTAGGGGGAGACAGCAGGCTGGCCGAAGTACACCGCAGGGCAGCGTCGGGAAACCAACGCTTCAGCATAGAAGTCAGGAACGGGCCCCCGCATGGAACTAGCAGGCGGCCTCAGGAAACAACGCTTCAGCAGAGAAGTCAGGAACGGGCCCCCGCATGGAACTAGCAGGCGGCCTCAGGAACTAGGGACAAGAACCAGAAAGGTTAGTACACCAGGATACAAGCCAGGGTGGCTTGTGGCAGAGACAGTAACGTCCAGGGTAGGAATTTATGCTCGGCACTGTTTCAGTGCCAAAGCAAGGATATAAAGGGCGGAGATCCAATCACAGGAGGAGGGTGTGTGAGTATTCCTCCAATGATGAAGCACATGGCAGAAGCTGCAATGAGAGGCAGCACATGTGCCATTGATTGCCAGAGGAAGCTTTTGCAAATGCAGAAGTCTGCAAAAGCTATAATCAAAGCCAGGAGCGGATTCCTTACAGTACCCCCCCCTTCAGGTGAAACCTCAAGACGAACAGGGTCCATCACAGATTTGGGGGACATGGAGTTGTTTCTAAACCTCCTTAGGCGAGAGGTGGCGCTGAAAGCCCACGGTTTGTTGGGATTCCTTACAGTACCTGTAAGAAATAAAAATCGGAATGAATGTGCAGCCAGCGATGAGCGGAATCGGACGTTTGGTCGCAGCCGTCACGCCGCAGTGAAGTCTCCGCCGGCGTTGGGCCACGGAGGGACCCTTCACCGCAGCCGCTCCGCCGCTGGACACTCAGACGTCGGCGGTTTCACCAATGAAATAAATTCATTTAAGGGGTTTTAACTGTTTTGGTAGGGGGTTAAGGATAGGGTTTTTTGGTAAGGGGTTAAGGTTTTTAGGGTAACAGATTAGGGTAAAGAGTTAGGTTTTTAGAGTAGCAGATTAGGGTAAGGGGTTAGGTTTTTAGGGTAACGGATTAGGGTAAGGGGTTAGGTTTTTAGAGTAGCAGATTAGGGTAAGGGGTTAGGGTAAGGGGTTAGGTTTTTAGAGTAGCAGATTAGGGTAAGGGGTTAGGTTTTTAGGGTAGCGGATTAGGGTAAGGGGTTAGGGTAAGGGGTTAGGTTTTTAGAGTAGCAGATTAGGGTAAGGGGTTAGGTTTTTAGGGTAGCGGATTAGGGTAAGGGGTTAGGTTTTTAGGGTAACGGATTAGGGTAAGGGGTTAGGTTTTTAGGGTAACGGATTAGGGTAAGGGGTTAGGTTTTTAGGGTAGCGGATTAGGGTAAGGGGTTAGGGTAAGGGGTTAGGTTTTTAGAGTAGCAGATTAGGGTAAGGGGTTAGGTTTTTAGAGTAGCGGATTAGAGTAAGGGGTTAGGTTTTTAGAGTAGCGGATTAGAGTAAGGGGTTAGGTTTTTAGGGTAACGGATTAGGGTAAGGGGTTAGGTTTTTAGAGTAGCAGATTAGGTAAGGGGTTAGGGTAAGGGGTTAGGTTTTTAGGGTAGCGGATTAGGGTAAGGGGTTAGGTTTTTAGAGTAGCAGATTAGGGTAAGGGGTTAGGTTTTTAGGGTAGCGGATTAGGGTAAGGGGTTAGGTTTTTAGAGTAGCAGATTAGGGTAAAGGGTTAGGTTTTTAGGGTAGCGGATTAGGGTAAGGGGTTAGGTTTTTAGGGTAACGGATTAGGGTAAGGGGTTAGGTTTTTAGGGTAACGGATTAGGGTAAGGGGTTAGGTTTTTAGGGTAGCGGATTAGGGTAAGGGGTTAGGGTAAGGGGTTAGGTTTTTAGAGTAGCAGATTAGGGTAAGGGGTTAGGTTTTTAGGGTAGCGGATTAGGGTAAGGGGTTAGGTTTTTAGAGTAGCAGATTAGGGTAAGGGGTTAGGTTTTTAGGGTAGCGGATTAGGGTAAGGGGTTAGGTTTTTAGAGTAGCGGATTAGGGTATGGGGTTAAGGTTTTTAGAGTAGCGGATTAGAGTAAGGGGTTAAGGTTTTTAGAGTAGCGGATTAGGGCAAGGGGTTAGGTTTTTAGGGTAACGGATTAGGGTAAGGGGTTAGGTTTTTAGAGTAGCGGATTAGGGTAAGGGGTTAGGTTTTTAGGGTAAGGGGTTAGGTTTTTAGAGTAGCGGATTAGGGTAAAGGGTTAGGTTTTTAGGAAGCGGATTAGGGAAAGGGGTTAAGGTTTTTAGAGTAGCGGATTAGGGTAAGGGGTTAAAGTTTTTAGGGTAGGGGATTAGAGTAAGGGGTTAAAGTTTTTAGGGTAGGGGGTAGCATTAGTATTAGCGTTTTTTAGGGCAAGGGGTTAGGGGCTAACTTTGGCAGCGAAATGTCACTGCGGCATGGTGAGCGGCAGCTAAACGCCGGCGGCGATTTGGTCACGGCAAAACGCCCACGACCAAATATCCTTGACCGGTGACGAGTGTTCATTGGGCAGCATTCCCACAAGAGATCGTTCAATGGAAGGATGGTATGGGAACACGTGAGGACCGTCCTAAATCTTTGCACTGCAAGCTGGGCTGCTTGCAGTAAATCACTTGGGTTGCAGGCGTATTCTTGCTCACAAAGCCGTTCTCTTCCCCTGCTCACTAGCGCCGAGCTTTCATTTGTAAGGTCATCCAGAAGTGTCCTCCCCCAGCAGATGTCACTCTTCCCACAGTTGTGGGACCCTCGTCATTGAAGAACATCATAACAAGTGGTGAACAATGGATATGTCACTACACATCTCCACCCAGCCCACACGTGTAGGAGTGCTACCAATAAACCGAAAAAATTATCCAAATAATAAGATTATTTTTGCAGGCCTACTTCATGCAACATGTGTATATGCACTCCAGTCACGTTTAACTTGTGTTTTATATCAATTATGTCAACACAGATTTAGGGAGTCTTTAAAATGTACAAACAGCAAATGCATCATTGTTTACTGCCTGCAATAAAAGATACTGACGTCAATTAGAGGCTGAAAGGCTTATGTATCTGTGGGTGGTCATCTGGGCCCAGATCCACGAAACGGTGCTAAAAACTTAGCACCCCTTTTGTGGATCTCAGCCCAAGTGTGCCAAATTTGGCCTACATTGGAGTCGAGTAGGGGTTCTCCAACCCAGTCCTCAAGGGCCACCGACTTGTCCAGGTTTTTAGGATATCCCTGCTTCAGCACAGGTGACTCAGTCGAAGAGCCTGACTGAGCCACCTGTGCTGAAGCAGGGATATCCTGAAAACCTGACTTGGGGATGGGTGGGGGGGGAGGGTCTTGAGGACTGGGAGTTGAGAGTTTTAATTCAATGGCGAGGGGAATCACTTGATTTTTTGTAACAACAACAAAAATTGATGTTTTTGTCCATAATATTCCAGTTGAAACCATTGCTTCAGTGTTCTTGACTAAAATAGCCAGATAAAACTTTTATTTTCTAGCCTGGAGACATGCTATTTTATTTTTTTGCATTTTGCACCGTTTCAAAAATATGCAAATGCCAAAAGTAATCTTTTCCTCACCCGCCATTAACCAGCGCGCGATGAGAAAAGCCCCATCAATTATTCTGCCGGCGACAAAAACGTTTGAATAAACCTGGTCCTACATCACCGTTCAAACAGCGATATGCCTAACCTCGGGGAAATATATTGGAATAAAATACATTCCCATGGAAGATTTTTCACGAAATAATCTGTTTGCTTAACCTGAAAAATGTTGAACTTGACCAGGGGAGTAGTTCTGTGACCGAACCGTTCTGGGAAAATAGGAGATGTCCACGTGCCGTCCTAAAAAAGCCAAGAGGTTTTTCTGCTGGGAAATATTTGTCCTCTTTGTGCCCTGTACTGCAGAATCTGACCGGCCCAAGTCACCGCTAGCTCATGGAAACACAAATCCGCAGATAACTTGGGGGAATTATAGGATTGCTGGTGAATGAAAAGGAAAAGGTGGCATTGAGGCAGCACATGTTAGCAAGAGTAGGAGTAATCTTAAACTGCAAAGCCGGACACACGCTTCAAAGTGAAGTATTATGGAAGAGGAAGTGCTGTCGGAGCTAGGGCTGTGTTCACAGATGGAATGGCCCTTTAACGACTCTCCCTGCAGGACCATAAATTTCTCGAAAGAATTGTCGCGTGCTACAATATTTCCTCTTGCTAGAGAGCATGAGGCAGAGCTGGAAATGGAAAATCCTTTTCAAAACAACTCCTTTCAAACCCTGTGTTGCCCTTCCCTTTACGGACCACCTTACCCCTCTGCCCGTGTACGGTGCGGGCAATAACGAGTAACTGCCAGGGGGGGATGCCCAATTTGGAAGGAATTCCTGAAGTCAAAACCAAAAATGATTGTTGTTGCATGTTGTAGCGCCAACGTATTCCGCAGCGCGGTACAATGGGGGATGCAGTTATGTAGACGATATAAACATAGTGAGTGACATACAAGTAAGGACAGACGAGCGCAAACAGGTACAGTGAGGTAATGAGGGCCCTGATCCGGAGAGCTTGCACTCTAGAGGGGATAAGGGGCAATGTTGAAACAAAAGGTGAAGTGGCTGCTCATTGTGGGATGGAGTCTCAGGGTGGGGTGTGGTCCAGTCGCACAGCTGATCCATTAAGGTTTGGGGGTGTGGTATTTGGCCCAGCTGGTCCTAATATGGTTGGAAGGGTGGTCTACGGCATTTGGCTGTTTAGCCGCCAAGGTAAGGCCCTAACCTTACCCCGTACCCTAAAAACCCCTAATCTTAAACCCTAATACCAACGCTAACCACTACCCTAAAAATCTTAACGCCTTACCCTAAAAACCTAACCCCTCTCCTTAACGCCTTACCCAAACTGCTAAAACCCCTTAACTTACCTGATTGGCGAAACGGCCGCAGGCGGAGTGTCCAGTGGCGGAGCTGCAAAAGGTCCCTCAGTGGCCAAACGCCAGCGGAGACTAAGTCGAGGCGATGTGGCCACAGCCAAATGTCTGGGTCCGTTGGAGGAAGGGGGGAGGGATGTTAGGCGTATGCCAGGTACGCTTCTTTGAAGAGGTGAATATTCCGAGAGTTATTTTTATTATCGGACAGCTGGGGGAGAGCCTGACGGGACCTGGTAGGGAATTCCAGAGAGAGGTGTCAGGCTTTTGTTACAGTGTGTGAAATCTTACAAAAGTGTTTACAAATGTTATCCAATGTAACAACGACAACCTTCACAATTTAATCTATCCCCCCTCCCACTAACAGAAAAGGATTTAAAATTATATTAAAAACTTTTTAAACTATTGAAAAATAAAGCAAATCAGATAAGTTCTCCATTTCGGAACTCACGCTATCAAACTCAAATCTACCATTGCAAAAATACATCATTGTTTCAAATCAGTCACCGGTAAATACAATATTTCTCCTACACGTAGATAAAATTTAAATGAATCAGACGCAGCAGATGCTATTTTTTTCCCCCCCAAGGTTATCAGATCATTTTTGAGCTAACAAAACAGTGGTGCAGCAAAGAATATTATCAATGTGAAAACTCAGGTGCAAAACTGAAGTAATTATTTATTTATAAAATATTTTACCAGGAAGTAATACATTGAGAGTTACCTCTCGTTTTCAAGTATGTCCTGGGTACAGAGTAAAACAAATAATACATGGTTACAAGTACAGTTACATAAATGAACAGGGTATACATTATATACAAGACATTGCGTGCAGTTAAAGAAAATATATATTATGAGCGTATGAAACAGTTACAGACCAGATTAAAGTGTGAGACAGCTTTAGATTTGAAAGAACTTAAGCTGGTGGTGGATATGAGAGTCTCTGGTAGGTTGTTCCAGTTTTGGGGTGCACGGAAGGAGAAGGAGGAACGTCCGGATACTTTGTTGAGCCTTGGGACCATGAACAGTCTTTTGGAGTCTGATCTCAGGTGATAAGTGCTGCATGTGGTAGGGGTGAGGAGCTTGTTCAGGTAGCTGGGTAGCTTGCCCAGAAAGTATTTGAAGGTGAGACAGGAAAGGTGAACATTGCGCCTAGACTCTAGTGATGACCAATCTAGTTCTTTGAGCATTTCGCAGTGATGTGTGTTGTAGTTGCATTGGAGAACAAAACGACAAATTGAATTGTAGAGGGTGTCAAGTTTGCTAAGGTGGGTTTGAGGAGTAATATTAGCAGTAACATTTAAAAAGGCAATCCAAGCATTTAAAAAAAAAAAAATTTGTTTTAATATATACAGCATTTTATTACCTTTATTGAAAACGAAGTACCTCTGCTGCCGAACGATGTGTTCTCCTGTAAACTATCAGCAAAATCCTGCTTCCCGGGTTTCACCAAGTGGCTGCCTTTCAGGTCCAAATCAATCCTTCAGTGAGTGTAACTCAGCAGCTACAATGTATCCTTATATTACCAAGGTAACATCTATTGTTACAGTTTAAAGCGCACACTGCTGGGAATATTGGCAACAAATGATCTTAAACAGGAAAGTGTTACACCGCAATTATAGTGTCCGCGCGAATGAGCACGTGACGTGGCGCGCACATGAAACAAACTGGGCTGGAGGCGGCAGGGGGGCGTGGTGGAAACGTGGCTCTGACATCACGTGAGCGGTTCACTCTCATTGGCTGAACTGTTCACACTCCGAAAACATTTTAATTTGTCTGCTCTGTAATCTGTCGCTCCTTAGCGCTTGGTCGCGCGCACTACGTGCGCCTCCAGTGGTCTCCATTAGTTTGTTCCCGAGGCGCAAAGATCTTGCACTGCTGAGGAGGTGGGCTAAAGCCTGCTATAGAAATCAAAGCGTGCTCAGTATATAAAAACTCAATAAAAATGGCGTTACGAGTTGAATTTAAGGGGAAAAAAAATGTAGAATTATATAATATTACATACAGAACTGATTTATTTTTTAAAAACACACACGTGGGATATTGCATCTCACCAAAAAGTCTAATAATGGATTGGCACAGGCTGTTGCTAATCAGGATATAAGTACAAGGGGAACACTAGGGGGTGATATAAATCAGAGCAGAGGAACAAATAAAAAAAGTAGCCGATTGCAGGAATGTTTGGGCCATTTGGTCTTGTACCACAAAAATAAATCATGGAAGGAGAAACATTCAACGAACATCTCAATATTTAACAAATCATATTTATTCCTAAATTCCTAGTGTCTTAAGGTGGATAACACTCATACCCCTGAAATAGATCAGCTATGAAAAGACAGGAAGATGCTGCCCTCGAAAGGTTTTTGTTGAGAAAATATATTAGCAAAAATGAACCACAGTAATGTATATAACAAAAAAAATATATATACCATTTACAAAACAACGTGTAAAATCGTAACAAAGAATTATCGCTGAGTAACGGCGTACCCCAGGAGGTGAGGCAGCGGTATAATGTTCTGGGGTGCAAGAACCTTCATCAGATGCATGCTGCTTATTATAATTTTATTTGGAAAGTGCCAAACATCGGCAATAGTCCCTCCCTTCTCCAGCACCCGGGATATGTGTTACTGCGCTTATGAAGAATCTCTGCGCAAGCTCAGAATAGCACATTCCCCAAAAAATCTCAATCAAAGTTGACAGATTATACTGTTATATCAGGGCGTGATGTTTCCGGACGCCTGATCGCCAATAGCGACTGTAATTTTGTGGCTGGAAACCTTCCCCTGAACAGGAAGCACAAAGCTGCGCCCCCATCATGCATTGCAGGGATGGAGGCGTGAAGCAGAAAGAGAACCATTTATGCGTCCAGTATTTTTGTGCAATTTTGCAGATGTTTTTATGGCCAATAAGAAGCATGTACTGACATGGGTTTGGTTTGACAGGAAGTCCCACCGTTTTCTCAAAACAACCGAATTTCACAAATAACCGACTACCCTTTTGCATCACTAAATGTATTGAGTTTTTAAAGTAATTAGGTTTAAGAGTTAAAGCATTTTTTTTTATTTTGACTAAACCGATTGGGTCCTCCGGAGTTACGCCATGGTTCTGCGACATCTGGCCACTCGGGTACCAGGGCAAAATAGGTGCCCACCGGACACAAAATGGTGGCAAAGTCAGGGCCAATAGAAAAAATGTTGATGCCACCGCTTTCTATTGGTGACCCTGTGGTCAAGTTTGTCAAAACTGGCACACACAAAAAGTACAAATATCAGAGGAACCAGATGGGTCCCGGACACCGGGGGACCATGGATGGCGAGGGCCCTCTGGTTTAGGCAAGATATAAAAACAAATATCCATTTGTCGGGAACTGCTGATCTAAAGGGTACTCATTTATTGTCCCCATATTCTTACTGTAGGACTTAATAAACACTTTGGCATGTTACACGGGTCCCCTTCTTCTCACCCCCATTTTTGGGGGGGAGGGAGGTGACGGGTGGAAGGAGGGGGATTCCCTGGATCCCGAGTTACTTACCAGGTAGAGGCCAATGATAATCGTCAACGAATTTAAACCATGTTCTTTCCTCTGGAGGGGACGATACCAGCGGTACCTTCCGCGGTATCTCGGGAAGTCCCCAAAGCTGGAAGCAGTGACCCCATTCCTCACTCCCCCCCCCATGTAAAACAGGAGGGGGGAGGGGGGCGGAGAAAGTAATTAAATGGGTGGCCATTATTTATGATACAACATCCATTACATGTTGATTGACCAAACTGACTATTAATTTACAAATTGGGATTATATATTATATATATATTTATATATATTATAGTGGCACTCCACTAAAAATGATGAACTGCCTGGGTGCATCAACTGCAAGAGAATTAGGGGTAGAAGAAAATGAAAGCCGGCACGCCAAGACTTTTGAAGAAAATATATATATATATATATATATATATATATATATATATATATATATATATATATATATATATATATATATATATATATATATACAGTGGTCGACAAATCACCAAAAAATCTACTCGCCACACAAAAAAATCTACTCGCCACCTAGTACCAAACGTGTGCTGCTTGGGCCAATAGGAGCTCGCCACGATGTTAAATCCACTCGCCCGGGGCGAGCAAATGTATAGGTTTGTCGAACACTGTATATATATATATATATATATATATATATATATATATATATAAGAAGTTTACTACAAAAGGTCATCGTTGACTTTTGTTATAAACGTCTTCTATTATTATTATTATTTTTTTTCAAATGTATTGGAGTGCCGGCTACCATTTTCTTTTCCTTTATAGCTTTTTCTAATATAAATATTTTACATTTGTTGCTACCTATACGTTGAACCGAAGTCGAGTTTTTTTATTATCCCTGGAATGTATCAGCCGCAGAACTGTGTGTCACGATGAAAGCGTGGAATACCATGCTTGCCCAGTGCCGTTAGACCTGAAATTTCATGCCCTGTGTTACAGTATATTATCTAAATGTAAATGATATCGTGGACAGGAATGAAAAGTTGCATATATGTCTTATATACTTGGATTATTGTTGTTGGTGAATCTTCCTTTTATCTTTGATGCTTCTCGGGGGCCTAAACTCTGCCGAATAATATGACAAACGAGCTGGGCTGCATCCAATCCATTCGTTCCAGCAGAAGGGGGAAGGAAGGAACAAAGACGCTTTGTGGAGGTGGAATCTTTCCTCTCCATATCACATGGCTGGTCTCAAGATCCGGAACTAGGATAGACTTCCCCAACCATGTAATGCATACCAGGAAAGAGCCTGCTGCTCCCAACCGGAGCAATAATGACTATTATTTTACTGCCACGCAAGGGAGACGTTTGTGAACTGTGTTTTACGCATCATCGACATGCTAACCGAGAAAAACGAAGAATCTCTAACCAATGTTATTACTATTATTATCATTATTAAGAACAAATGTATTAATGGTGACTATTCACTTCTACGCCTTTGTGTATTCATATGCTGAATACCACTTGTCTGTTGGAGTGGGGGGTCATTTAGCAACAGATGATGGAGTTATGATAACATGCAGGTCTCAGATATCCAACACGTTCTGAATTTTTTTAATAATGCAATGTGTGTTTAATGGTTATGCAAATTTCAACTTGCGACAGCACAGCAATAATCCCTTGCGATGTAGAATATTCGCAGAGAGTCAACTATGAAAATACTGCAGTCACTCCAAGCACATCTAGGGTGACCTTCATGACCTCTGCTACACTGCGCTGACCAGTACCACCAGGGCCATTCTATACACAATACTTATAAGTCATGTATAAAGGAATACTCCTGATGACACCTTTGGGTTGTTTTTTTTTTTTAAATAGGTGTGAAGCAGGGGGTCTCTCTCCGGAGCTGAATCACGTTGATATCAGCTGCGGGGACCACCTGTGTCCCGACATACTTACCTCGGAAATATCGCTGCGCAGATTAAATATCCCGCGTCACGTGGGTCAATAGAAAGCCAACGCCATGGCTTCCTGTTGGCCCATCGGACATTTAAAGCCGCCATATTGATAGCCCTCGGAGGCGGAGAAAAATCAGGAGCGCAAATACATCCGGGGTTATGAAAAATATATAGTGCAATTTCGTTTAAAAAAAAAAAAATCAATAGAAGGTGAAGCTTGATAGGTATTTCACTCACAATGGCGATGACGATAATAATAATGGGCAGTGTGGTTATATGGAGTGACCAACGCCGACGTCCCCCCGGGATTCACAGAAGACGTTCTAAGTTGAACTATTGATAGCCCCGTCCAGGCTGCTACCGGCACCCTCTTCCGAGGTAAGCATCTTGGGAAGCAGGGGGTCCCTGGAACTGAAATTCACGTGATTCAGCTCTTGAAACCCCCTGCTTCAAAAATATTTAAAAAATAAATATATATATATATACAGTGTATATATTTTTTTTTTTTTTTTTTTTTTAAAGTGTCACCAGGAGTGCATCTTTAACCAATAATTGTCAAAAATTGGATACTACTGGAGAATTTCCTAATGATGTGTGCAGTTAGTATGAAAGGGGAGGTCATAATATAGTGTTGAGCGCAGTGGGACAGGCCTTTGGGCATCCCACACATTGAGAACACGTGCTCATTATGTGCTAAAAGTAACCACCTTTCAGTAAAACATGGAACTAATGTTACATACAACTGATTTTCACAACAGGGATTGCAGAGTGTTTGACTTGGGTAATTCATCATATTGTACAACGACATCACCAGGCAAACGGAGCAGCACTGTTACCAGCGGACAGTGTTTCCTAACGTAACTATGCACACGTGCACTTTTGTGTCAGCCTTTTTCTTCACTGATTCCACAAACCTATACCACATACAGTACAGTACTGACCTGCCACTCACTGTGCTCTGCAAAGAAACTGATATTGCAGCTTATGCAAACGCATCTACTATAAGGCATCATGAAAAAAAAATATAGCAGATTAAATAATAATGCTGAATGCATGTTCTTGTATAGCGCTGCTAGTTTTACGTAGCGCTTTACAGAGACATTTTGCAGGCACAGGTCCCTGCCCCATGGAGCTTACAATCTATGTTTTTGGTGCCGGAGGCACAGGGAGATAAAGTGGCTTGCCCAAGGTCACAAGAAGCCGACACCGGGAATTGAACCAGGCTCCCCTGCTTCACACTCAGTGGCGGTCACTGTCTTTTACTCACTGAGCCGCTCCTTCACTCACAAACCCTCCGTAAATCGGTTGTGCTATTAATATATTTGAACTAACATTAAAATGTCACACATTTCAAATTGAGAAGTAAAGTATCAACAATAGTTATTCCAATAAAGGGGAAAATACACTCTTGTTCCTTTTTAGTCTTTGAGCAAACACTATACAACTGAACATGTTTCTGAGCCCACTCTATGTCCACAATATGGAAAACATTTGGATCCCAACTGAGTTTTACACAGTCCTAGGGAGGTGCTGCAATGTACAGTATCACTTTACTTCAACAGAAGTTTAACACAAACAGCTGATAAACAGGTAATAACGCTTTGATCAGCTGAAAAGGAGAGGAATGAAATGACCAGCAATGGTACAGTAACCACAGCTTTGGAAAGGATTACATTGCTGTCTTCACGGAGCAGATGCAGGTCACGGATACCAGTTCAAATCCGTTTCCCGGAATTCCACGGATTGGGTGCTCAAAAAGACGCGCCGATTAATTAAAATCCGTCATTGTATACAATCCGAATGGATTTTTAAGAATCCAAACTCTGATTTCGTATTGCATCTGAAATCCGTAACCAGATTAATCAGAGAGTGAGAGCCTTTCAATGAAATAGTGTCTCCAGATGTTTATATATCCCTTCAAACCACCCTCCAAAACAAATTAGGGAGACATGCCTTTGCTGAAAAAGCACAACTAAGGTACCCGACATGGAGTTATGCTAATGCATATGCAAAGTACATTTAAATGAGTCCCATCCCACTCTTCCAAGAAGGATTTATATATTTATAAAATGTTTTACCAGGAAGAATACATTGAGTTACCGCTCGTTTTCAAGTACAGGCATACCCCGCATTAACATACGCAATGGGACCAGAGCATGTATGTAAAGTGAAAATGTACTTAAAGTGAAGCACTACCTTTTTCCCACTTATCGATGCATATACTGTACTGCAATCATCATATACGTGCATAACTGATGTAAATAACACATGTGTAACAGGCTCTATAGTCTCCCCGCTTGCGCACAGCTTCGGTACAGGCAGGGAGCCGGTATTGCTGTTCAGAACATGCTGACAGGCGCATGCGTGAACTGCCATTTGCCTATTGAAAGATATGTACTTACTCGCGAGTGTACTTAAAGTGAGTGTCCTTAAACCGGGGTATGCCTGTATGTCCTGGGACATATGAAATCCCTCTCCTGGCTTTCGATCAAATCCCGCATCTCACACTCCATTCTTCTCTTCACTTTTAAAGCTTTACACTCTTCTGCCCCTCCTTACATCTCAGCCCTAATTTCTCGTTATGCCCCATCCCGACTCTTGCGTTCTTCTCAAGGATGTCTTCTTTCTACCCCCTTTGTATCTAAAGCCCTCTCCCGCCTTAAACCTTTTTCACTGACTGCCCCACACCTCTGGAATGCCCTTCCCCTCAGTACCCGATTAGCACCCTCTCTATCCACCTTTAAGACCCATCTTAAGACACACTTGCTTAAAGAAGCATATGAATAGCACTGTGGCTATTCCGAACACATGATACACAAAGCTTGGCCCCCTGCAGACGCACTTACCAGAACTCCCTCCTACTGTCTCTGTACGTTCTCTCTGCCTACCAATTAGATTGTAAGCTCCTCGGAGCAGGGACTCATCTTCCTTAATGTTACTTTTATGTCTGAAGCACTTATTCCCATGATCTGTTATTTATATTATCTGTTATTTATTTGATTCCCACATGTATTATTACTGTGAAGCGCTATGTACATTAATGGCACTATATAAATAAAGACATACAATACAATACAATACATATGCCAACTATATAGAGTTGATAAGCCTAAGGCACCATGACTGGACTGGAATGGTGGCAGACCCAACAGGACCAGAACCCACAACCACTAAACCAGCTGATAGCCAGCAGTGCACCACTGTCTCTTACTAGCATACCTCCAAATGATATCTATTTAGTTGAATATAACCTTGAAAGGACTTCAAGTACAAAGTAATAATATGTACTGAGGGCTGTGAGTTACTGAGGCCAGGTGACATTAAATAAAACACAGATTTCCTGACACACACAGATAAAAACAAGGTGAAGCGCGGCAAATAAAGCAGATATAGAGAAAGTAATATGACAAAGTGACCCGGTGACTCGCGTTAGTACTTCTAATCTTATAAAGGATAAAGACAGTGGGACATATTATCTAAGCAGTGTCCTGCCATAAGGCAGAATACATTACAGCACGTTCAAATAACTGGACTGTAAGGCAGGGATCCCCAACCCCAGTCCTCAAGGACAACTAACAGTGCGGGTTTTACGGATACCCAGGCTAGAGCACAGGTGGTTCAGTCAAAATGATTGGGCCACCTGTGCTAATGAGAGGCTATCCCTAAATCCTGCACTGTTAGCGGTCCTTGAGGACTGGAATTGGGGATCTCTGCTGTAAGGTGTGTTCCCGCGTCAGAAGGTGTCTCATGGCAGGAGACTGCTTATTAGGTATGGTTCTCTATCCCTGAAGAGGGTAACGTGCTGTGTACTGGTATGAGCACCCAGTGAGAAGTATAGCTCAGAACTCAGTATACTGTGACAGTGGTGCTGGAAATCAGCTGGTCGGAGTCGGCCGTTGGGTCGCAGCCGTTTTGTTTGTGACCACCTCGCAGCCGGCGTTTGGCCGCCCAGGACCCTTCACTGCAGCCGTTCGCTGCTGGACACTCGACCGCCTGCTGTTTTGCCAATAAGGTACATTCATTTAAGGGGTTTTAGTGGCTACGGTAGGGGGTTAAGGATAGGAGTTATAGAGTTAGGGGTTATGTTTTTAGGGAAAGAGGTGAAGGATTTTAGGGTATGGGGATTAGGGTAAGGTGTAGCATTAGTATTCAGGGTTGAGATTAAGGTTTTTTAGGGTAAGATTAGGGATTTACCTTGGCGGCAAAGCAGCCGGCGGAGAGTTGTCCCAGAGGCTAAATGAATGTCAGTTGGTTTAGCTCACACTGCTAGAGCAGTTGTCCTGAATAACTGAGGTTGTGTGGGTTTAACTTCTGACCCTGTTGGGTCTGACACCATAACCCATTCCTTACTGATACTTTGCGTGCTGTGGGAAGCCAGCGGAATAACTTCCTGAAGTTTGTGGAGTTTTATTTATTTTAAAATAAAGTATTTCAATTTAGTACGTGCCTGGCCCTCTGTCAGATAGCACAGTGAGTATGTTTGCCCCTGTTCTCTTATACTGTAGCCACCTTTGTACATATCCGTCGTGTAGCACCAAACAAGTGCTCACACCTGTAGAAGCTCCCTCTCCCTGGCTCCCCTTATAAACAGACCACTCCTACTTCCTGGTTGACAGTGAAGTTCCTTGTAGAGCACAGATAAGATACCTGTGAGATATGCTAATAGCTGGATTAGCTACACTTATGAGCAATGAGCAGTAATCATCTCAAAAGTATGATGTGACAGCAATGCTACCCATCTGCTGGTTCAGCTGACATTGCTGGAGCTACTGCTTAGAAACCTAGTGTGTGGGTTCTAGTCCTGTTGGGTATGACACCAATATACCGTTCCAGACATTAGGTCGGTGCCTTAGGCTCAGGGGGCGCAACATTTTCAGGGGGGCCGGGGCGCGGCGCTTAGAGGCCCGGTGCTCTTCCCCAAAGCATTTAAATTAAAAGCATGGGGAGCGCACGACGCCTTTGTAAGTCACTTACCAGGTCTCTGGCGGCTTCTGGTGACGCGTCGTCACATGACTTCATGGCGTCAGAAGATGCCAGAGGACAGGTAAGGGGGGAGAGCAGGCAGGGGGCGAAGACGGAAGAGTTTGCACACCCCTGCCTTAGGCATATCAACTCTATTTAGCTGCTATGGAAATACTTTTAGAAAGTGTAGGAAGGGACTCATTTAATACACTTTGCATAGCCATTCGCATATCTCTCAGATGAGCCCCTTCTCTCTCCTTTTTAAGGCTGATCCACAGACCAAAAGAACCAGCGAATCCAAACCCGCAAAAAAAAAAAAATCGCCCATCTGTAATGAATACATTGCGCAGGTAACTAATGTTCCCTTTATGCAGAATAACGTCTACCTAATAATAGCATGTATTGATTAAAATAATCCATGCGGCTACATATCATTTTCTGTACTTAGTTAGAATCCAGAGGCTCAGCAGCTGGAGTTATGCTTTCCAAACTAATCGTCTGTATCCCCAAACAAAATATTTCTTCTAAGGATAGCTACAATGAAAACATCATTTATCTGTGCAGGGAGATATCTTTCCAAAAACAGTTTGCTCCAGTCAAGATGCTATTTACATACACCAGAGCTTACATAAACACATGACGTATTCTGAATTTGCTTCATTATTTCCGTTCTATAATCACTTATTTGTTAAGGGGGGGGAAGCTTTTTTTCTCTAAAGCTGTAACAATTTACACAGAAGATCTGAGCACAAGAAACTATCTCCAAATGCTTAGATAAGCACCAACTGTTAAGGCAGATCGCCTCCCTACTGATGCTTGGGAAAATCAACAGGGGGTCGCCATGTGATGTTAGGGTGAATGTCAACATGACACTATAAACACCCCTAGTTCCATTACAAAGCCATACAGGGAAAAAATGCCATTCTAATCTTGTGGTAACAGCATTATTACATTGTATTGTATGTCTTTATTTATATAGCGCCAAAAGTGTACTCAGCGCTTCGCAAAGAATACAGTACAGGGAATTATAATACTACAGTAAGTGCAGCAAAATCATACAATAGGAAAGGAAATCCCTGCCCCGAAGAGCTTACAATCTAAGATGTTTGATGGGAGACTTAGAGACAGCAGGTGAGGGAATAAGTGCTGTGTATGGCAGTGCTTGGACACAATGAGTGGTAGGAGTGGCCGAGTGTGGGATAGTAACCATGAGTGCAGAACATGGGGATTGTGTGGTTGTGTCAGTGTAGCAGTAACCGCACTGTCTATAGGAGTAGAGGCTTCTACATCTACTTGAGATGATTGTCTTAATCACCGAGAGACAGGTGTTCTTTCCAATATTGATATTTTATGAAGATGCCACGGTGTCTGTGAAACCTGCACAGGTAACAATGTGTAGGACGAGCTTACAGCTTCATAGGGCTGGCATTTAACTTTTGGCAGATGGCATTACTTGGCACTTTAAACTTTCACACACTGGACAGTACAACAGTTGTTTGATGTGAAGGAAAGAGGACATTTGCTGTACTAATTTATTAGAACTGAAATCTGCAGTGGCCGCACTTTACAAAAAGTTGTCTCACAGCAAAACATTCTTCTTTTTTTTTTTTAAATTTATTGTAGAAATCTAGACGCACGTTTTTTGGGGGCGGGGGTGCACCCCTTTCTCTGGTGAAATATTTATAACAGACAAGTGAACACATAAATAAGCCTTTTATACCCTCAGTACCACTGCTTTGCCTATTTGATTTCCACACCATGTGTTAGCTGACGTCATTAAGTAATTCTAACTCAGCTGTTCTGAGTTTTACATCAGCTTAGATTCACCGAGTATCTTGACGCTTAAGAGTTACAGAAATAACTGTTAGAACAAAGTCTTTAAATATGATATCATTTCAATACATTAAAATCTTGATATTATTTTACAATGTTAGTTATTTTTTTCTTCTTTGCTCACATCTATATAATCTTACTACACATTTATGGCATCAAAATAGATTACAGCAAGTGGTGAGGGATATGCTACCCTACTATCCATTGGAATCATCTGTAAAAACAAGTGCATAAAAAAAAGCTCTTCAATGCTTTTATCTGTTATATTGTTGCTGTCTTGGCAACATATAGTTCACAAAAATGTATTATCTTAAAACATACACGATTAGATCTCAGGAATATCGGAAGCCAATTAAACATAAAGTTCCATTCATACAAAATGAGATTTATCAATATTAAGAGATTTTTTGGAAGGTCTCTTCCAAAAATGTCATAAAGAACACTGAATGTGGAATGGAATTGGTGTTCAAAGAATTCGACTGCCAAATGTTCATTAGCACTTGTGAGTGTTCCGTGGCTGTCGCCGGCACACAAGGTCAAGAGGTTATTTGCATGTCTTCTGATCTAGCCCCACAGCCATCCCTGACCACATTAAGGTTCCTGGGTTACTGACATTTACTAGGCAGCTTCTCCCAAATGCAGCAGGTGACATGTTGCACTTTGGATTTTGTTTTCAGTGTTTCGGAAAGAAGAAGAGAGAAAAGAAAATCTGCTTGAAGTGTAAAAGCATCTGTTACAAATAGGTTGTAAACCTTCACAGCGTCATCTTAAGTGACCTTAGCCCGAGATAACAGGAATAACAGAAATGTGTTTCCTTTCCACTGAGATGCCTCGGGCTGAAGGAAATTTTTAGTAGGGTCGTGTTGGGAAGAGGCACAAAGAATATATTTCCTGATAGAAGGTTTTGGATCTTATCCAAGAATTGCCAGGCACCAAAATACAATATTAGTACGGGCTCCATTGAACATACCCTGTTCACTTATGTAAGTACAGGCAGTCCTCAGCTATCCAACGGAATCCGTTCTGGGAGTAGCGTTGGATAGTGAAACGGCTGTAAAGTGAGTCCCATGTTAATCAGTGGCGGTGAGCGTTGGATAACGCATTCCGGCGTCGAAAAACAGCCCTTAGGGTTGCATTGTAAAGCGTTGGATATGCCATTCGTTGTAAAGTGAAACGTTGGATAACGAGGACTATCTGTATGTATTGGTAACCATGTATTATTTGTCATCTTAACTCTGTGACCAGGACATACCTGAAAACGAGAGGTAACTCTCAATGTATTACTTCCAGGTAACACATTTTATAAATAAATAAATAATTAGAACTGAATGTAGAAAATGTAATAAAGCAGATCTGCATTCATTTGATTTACATGCCAACCCTAATGTGTTGAATACCCACCGGAAGACTGTACGTCTTTACTACACTGGCTGAAAGGGGTATAACTCAGGGCATGGCTGCTCAATTCCAGTCCTCAAGACCCCCCCCCCCCCTCAACAGGTCAGGGTTTTAGGATATCCCTGCTTCAGCACAGGTGGCTCAATCAGTGGCTCAGTTGAAGAGCCTGTTTCAGTACAGGTGGCTCAGACTGAGCCACCTGTGCTGAAGCAGGGATTTCCTGAAAACCTGAACTGGCGAGGGTCTTGAGGACTCGAGTTGAGAATCCCTAACTTAGGCCGCGCATATAGTGCCCGCGACGGCGACACGTGACCCCTAGCGAAAGTTGTATTTCGCTTTGCGGTGGCGTCGTGGGCGACCAGGCCATTGATTGGTTCAGGGGCTGTCACGTGAGTCGACAGCCCCTGAAAAATCAAATATTCCCGGCTGCAAAAAATTGCGTCGCCACGTCGCCCTTACTATAAGCGCTCGTGGCAGCGATAATGCATTTGTTTTCAGGCAACGTCGCGTCGCCGGCGCTATAATTATACCCCTAGTTAATTATATAAACCCCAAAGAGCCCGTTCATAAAAAAAACTAAAACATTGACACCACTATGTTGGTGAATATGATATTTCAGCCCCTATCTGCTTTGCTGTGACACAGCAATAAGAAATGATGTCACAAATTAAAACCGTCACTCTTTCCTTCTTAAGGTCATCATTGTAACTATAGAAAGAATTTTTTTTAAATATGCACTCACCAAATGTGAGATTTTAAGATGTAATGCAGAGAAAGATCTCACCAGTGCCTGGTTGATGCTCAGATCCTGTGCCCTGATCCTGTGCCCCTACCGCTAGCCCCCAAGTCAGTACATCAGTAAGGAAAATGGATCAGCACTCAACAATACATCAAGTACAAAAACAAATAATCCTGTAACCAAAGCCAATGTTAAAGCAGCCAAGTAGCTGCTACTTAATGAGTGACCCTCGCGGGGTGTGCGAAAAAAACAATAACTCAGCAGAGTCCCATAGGATGTTAACAGTTTGGCCACATATACTTACAAAGTGCAAAGTTTCTGGGCCCGTGGCCCTTTCCTCACCAAAAATATGTGCCTCTTTCTGGTTAATAAAATAAGTCAGACTGTATATTTACTTCACATCACACTGTATAATATCAGAAATAGATGTGGCCTTCACAGGGATGAACAACAGGCATTTTTTAATTCAGTAACGCAAGTTGTTCCCCCACTACCTTGGCCTTACTCGTTCTACTTCCCCACAATCTCATTTACTTCTCCCCCCCAAATCCAACTCAAACAGATAACAAGCGGCTCCTAGAAACACACCAGCCTTCCTCTCCTCCTGTACTTTGTGTCCACTCTCCCTTCCTTATAGATTGTAAGCTCCTTGGGTCAGAGCCTAACTTACCTACTGTATCAGTGTATGTTAATGTTGATACTTTATTATCATCTTCCTACCCCCATTGTACTGCGTTGTGGAAAATGTTGGCGCGTTATAAATAATTGCCAATATTAATAATATTCGAACGATTCCAGGGCGCAGAAAACACAGGGTATAGGACATCTGCAGTTCATATGAGTAGCTCATAATTTACACCTGATACATAAAGCTTGGCCTCCTGCAGACGCACTTACCAGAACGCCCTCCTACTGTCTCTGTACGTTCTTCCTACCTACCAATTAGATTGTGAGCTCTTCGGGGCAGGGACTCCTTTTCCTAAGTGTAACTTTTGTGCCTGAAGCACTTATTCCCATTATGTGTTATTTGTATTATTTGTTATTTATATGATTGTCACGTGTATTACTGCTGTGAAGCGCTGTGTACATTAATGGCGCTATATAAATAAAGACATACACACATTACAAAGGAGAAAGTACTGCATGTATCCGATGCTCCCCGGCACTTATTCACAGTGGGATGTTAGAAGCTTAGCCCATTTTGTAAACGCTGCTCTCCTCACCTCTACAAGTAACCAAGGTCTGCTTCACTTCTTCAGATGGCAGCCATGTGCTCCCTGTACTAGCTGCACCTGAATACACACTGCCTGTCCATCTGTCTTCCCTGCTGTCAGGTTGATCATTGCTGTTCTAAGCTGAGCAGAGTTATACAGCAGCAGGGTGCCCAGCACAAGAGGAACTCCTCCCGGGACCAGGCAGACATTATCTCTGACACATACAGGGGATACATACACTATACTATTGTTTCTGAGGATTAGCCTTTCATTATCTGCACATGTGAAAAATATCTGAGAATAACTGCGATAGAAAAACAACGAATATGGTAAAAACCGTAAAGTGGATATTGCAATGAGAAAGTTGAAAATACCACCAGCTGCAGACTTTCTTGTAATACCCTAAAAATGTATACGCTATTCGTCGTCAAGACATCTTCCCCATAAATAAACCGCTGGCTTGAAACATGCAGCTGCTTCACATTTGGTATCCATTCATTAGCCTGCCGGCCTCGGTGGTGATCATTAAACGCCACGCTTTGTGCCGTATTTAACCGTGCGCGAGGGGTGGAGGTTTTACAAACTGGACTTCTGCTTTGCGTCTGACAATCATCAATTCACATATCAATCCCCGTGTAAATGATGCCATGCGCGGGTACGCGGTAAATCTCAGTCGCGGTAAATCTCAGTCGCTGTTTTGACTCTACTAGGTTCAAACTCCGAAAAACGATCGGGGACACTGCGTAACCTCTCGCAAGTCATCGGAGACGCTCCGATTGTTTTTTCTTTCACAGTTAAATCAAGGACCAAAGGGATGATATTGCATAATTAATGACCAAGCGTGTCTTTCATGTCCCCGGGAGCACTGATGCCCTTGACTGGCACGCTCAGAACGGACGGAAGGTTCAAACATGCACAATGCTGAGAACGCCAGTGCCAACCCCAGCAGGGACGTGCGACAGTAAAAACCCGCGCGCCCTCAAGTGATCCTGCCCACAAAATAAAACAACTAAATATGGTGCAAACCACCCTCTGGCCAGAAAGCAAAGAAAGTGTGAACGTGCTTGTTATGTTAGTGAAATGCTAAGTGCAGAGTCACCGAGCTGACGTGTTGTCACAGGTGTCTCTCTGCCAGATGGACTGATTGCTTATATATGAAAAACAAAAAGCTCTATGTCTCAAAGATTCCCTGGTGCAAAAGCAAAGCAGCATCACCGGATCTGTCACGGAATAAAAATCCTATTCAAACATAGAGTTTGATGGCTGATAAGAACCACTGGGCCCATTTTGCTCTCTGCTGTAAAACCTCAAATCCTATTTGATCCTTTCGCTTCCTTTTGGTATTTCGGATGTAGCCTCATGTCTATCCCGTGCAGGTTTGAATTCCCTCACTGTATTGCCCCCCTACCACCTCTGCTGGGACGCTATTCCTGAAATACCACAAATAAACCAACAGATCTCTCTCTCGGCACACCACTAAAAATGGAATCCTGCCTCCGTACAAACCACAAAGTACTGGAATACAGGGAGAGAGAGAGAGAGAGAGAGAGAGAGAGCAGGCACAGCAGGACTAAAGAAAATAGTTTATTACAAAACTATCTTTGATCTCTAATAAACTATTTAAAACATTTTTAGTCCTGGTGTGCCTCTGTCTGTATGTCTATCTATCCATCTGTGTATCTATCTATCCATCTATGTATCTATATATCTATCTGTGTATATATCTATCCATCTATGTATATATCTATCCATCTATCTATCTGTGTCTATCCATCCGTCTATCACATATCAATCTATCCATCTATCTATCCGTGTATATATATATATCCATCTATCCCTATCCATCTGTCTATCTATCCATCCATCTATCTAGTATCTGTGTATCTATCTATCTCTATATCAGTCCAGAAAACAAGGCACTCACATATGGGTATATAAAGGTGGTATATAAGATGCGGACCACTCAGGTGTCAAGAACACAGGACAGGCACTCCAAGATCCAGAGGTGAAATGTATTCCTCAAGAGCCCTTGATAAAGGCTCTCCGTTGGGAGCCAAAACACACACACACACACACACACACACACACGTTTTGCATATAATAAACTGATACATAGCTCCAAATGCCTTTCTAAGTTATTTTACCATAACCGAGTTAATCTTTCATAAACAAATGACATACATACACACAAAATCCAAAACAAAAAATATATAGAGGGAAAATTCTAAGCCTTTTTTTTGCCTTTTTAAGTTGATCATTTCTACAGCAAAACGTAATGTTAAAAATAAAATAAAATGCCGTATTGTGAGCATCCCCAGCTACGACTAATCCCCTTCTTCAGGGACTGTGTATTAAGCTCCCCAAAAAGAGCAACATCTGCACCCACCGCACAACAAGACATATTTCTTTTGCTTATGCTATTGGGCAAATGAGAGTGAAAGACACTTGTTAGTTACAAGTTTAAATCGAGCATTGGCCCTTTTCAAGATGCAGGGAAGCACACCCCTCATCTCACACATTACGTAGCAGGCGAAAAATATTTTGGTGCTTTCGGGACCCAGAATAAATATTCCTTTCCGTGAGTCAATCTTACATTTAAAAAAAAAAGGCATGAGCGCGTATTATAACACATTACCGGCTTCCTTTATTAAAATGGAATAGTACACTTGTATGTATATTTTTATTGGTATAGTGCCAGCCATGTACATAGCACTTGACATAGTACACATAACAGGAATAAGGAATAAGCGCTTCTAATAATAATTGTTTGGTCTTGTACGTAACCTTTTTGCAGAAAAACATAGAAAGCCCTCCCCGTGATAATGTGAATAGTGATATTTAAAGTGTCAGTTAGTTAGATAAATATCATAAAAAGAGTGACTTGTAAGTATAAAAAAAAACATCAGTCATTTTTTTTTTTTTTTTAAACAAATGCAGCTTCAACCTCTAAGCCAACGATCATACCAGCTCCGGCTGGGCGTGCGTGCGATCTGGTGACGTCACCGCTGCGATCCAACATGTCAGGAGTCAGCCGAAGGAGGCAGGGAGGCGTGGCCGCGAGCAGTTCGCCCTCATTGGCTGGACCGCTCACGTGACGCGGCTGACGCCTGCCGAGAACAAATTCTCGTCTGTTCTCCTGTCTGCCGCCCTGCAGTTCCAGGCGGCGCGCGCGACGCACTGGGTATGTGCACTTTTGTTTTATTATTGCCATTTGTTTTTGAGCTGCGAGGTGGCGCCCGCTGGCCACTTTTGTTATAATCACGGCCTAAGGCTACGGCCCCAGACACTGTGTGCATGCGTGCGTCGCAGCACCTGGTGGCGCATGCACCAGTTTAAGCCGCGATCTGCAGTCCTGTGGTCGCGATGGGACACACGTCCAGAGAAGAGCAGGGGGAGCAAAGACAAGATTTTTTGGCAGGGGCGTGGGATCACGCGCTGGTTCACCCTCATTGGCTGAACCACCGCCGTGACGTAGCCAGCGCTCGGTCGCCGCGCCAAAAGACACATTTGTCTTTTGGCAAAGGTTGTCACGCATCGCGTTTTCTGCAGGCTCGTGTAGGCAATGACTGGGGCCAGCCCTATAGAGAACCGTATCTTGTTCTCGCCACGCACGCACCCACAAGCAGTGGGGACGAGGCCTTAAGATTGTGTTTCAGTCTTGGGATGATAGGAAAGCTGATTCGACTCCTGAGGAAGCCTGAATCAGGCGAAATGCGTTGACTCCAAGTGAGAGGTGCAGTGCCTGCTGTGAGATGTTGTGTGGGGAGGACGGTAGAGATCGAGGCTCTGAAAGCCAGCGCCTTTTCTCACTGAGTTGCTCCTTCCGCCGTTAAAGTAAACATTAGGAAAAGAAGTCCCTGCGCCCAAGAGCTTACAGTCTAAGGCACTTGACAGTGTCGGTATGATTGCAACTTCCCCGCTGATGGTTTGGAAGCCTTACATAATCTAGAGCTGTATATTTATATGGTACACTGCCGAGCCCACTGCCAGATAAAACAGCATCACAAATGATGTGAAATCGTTTATTTCATCTCTTTGATGGAGACGGTAAACCTGAGGATTGCACAATGCTGCTCTCCACTCATCTGGCATATCCGGATAAAGGATATTTCTGATGCAGTAAATCTTGTGTGTGTGTGTCCCCCCCCCCAAAATGTTTTCGCTTGGAAGTCAGACCCTTCCGTGTTTCTCTAGGCCTGTAGGTTAAGTTGTTTGGAGAAATAACAAGTGAAATGCTCTAAAGAATTCACACCTGCAGCTCCGATACACAGCCCTCCCAGCGGGTGGGGAACCGTTTGTGCCACTGAAACAAAACAGCTCCCCCCCCCCCCCCCATATCAGAGGAGGGGCCTGGGTGTGACTGCAGAAATAAAGCTGTCACGGAGCATGGGAGAAGGGGGACAAAAGGAAGCCGGGCTGCTGGGCACGGCCATAAAAACACATCTAAACATTTGTTTTCTTAGGGCAGATAGACTCGCACACACATTATCTGTAAAGTTACTAACAGCAACATAGACGCCATCAGAAGAGAGAATTATTACAAGACGCTTCCCTACAAATTCAAGTTACATGGTAGTTACAGTTACATAGTAGATGAGGTTGAAAAAAGTCATATGTCCATCAAGTTCAGCATATCCTAAATGTAATAATAATAATAATTTTATTTCATAAAGTGCTTTTCTCCCAATGGGACTCAGTATTTCGGTTACAGTATCGCGCGGTACGCAGCTCTGTACATAGGATTTTTTTTTACAGACAGTCCCTGCCCCGTGGAGCTTACAATCTATGTTTTTGGTGCCTGAGGCACAGGGAGATAAAGTGACTTGCCCAAGGTCACAAGGAGCCGAGGTTCCCCTGCTTCAACCTCCATGTCACTGCTCACAGAATCAGTGTCTTTACTCACAGAGCTGCTCCTTCTGTCCAAATTTAGAGTTGTAATAGCAAGTTTTACCATTATACTCCAGGCAAATAGGAAATACGTTATACTTATATGTAGGGTGACATTGATCAGCACGACTTAACTTCAATTTAACTATAGAAAGGAAAGGTAGACAGGGATATACCAAATAAGTAAACACGGGAAGGATTTTGATCCAGGGAGTAATCTGATTTGCCAATTCTTGGAGCCAGGAAGGAATTTATTTTCCCCCTTATGAGATATCATTAGATAATGTCACTGGGGTTTTGTGTTTGGCTTCCTCTGGATCAATATACTGTAAGTACGGATATAGGATAAAGTATCTGTCGTCTAAATTTTGCATAAGTGGATCTTGATGGGTGTATATCTTTTTTCAACCTCATCCACTATGTAATAATGTGTATGCATGTTGTGTGAGATACGTTTTTATGCATCAACACGTACATATTTGTGGGAATAATTGGTACTTCTAGGAATACACAGTAGCACGAGTCCAAAAAAGTACTGTCTGTTTGTTTTTTTTAAATAAAGTTAAAGTATTCTTTTGGGCCCAATCCTTGGTAGGTCATACTCACGGCCACCGTCACACCTATGGCAGAAAGGATTGCATGACAATACAACTTGGGAGGAGGCGCGCGGGTGAAGAAAGGAGAAGAGTGTAATAAGTAGGAGGCTGTTGAGGAATTGGAAATGTTTCTGAGTAAAGAAACGCAGCGTAAGCGCATAACAGAGCCTATTTACAACGGTATTAAAATAATCTGGAATAGGATGTACCGACCCTATTGCACCATTACCAAAAGTATCTAATTTACCAAGTATCATATGAATTATATGTAACCTGTGATTGTAACTACCTCACTGGAACGCTGTGTCTAAATGAAATCCCCCGAATAAAAAAAGAATTTATATAAAAAAAAATAATAATAATAATCTCACCGGTTCCTCTTCATCCGTAGCTCTTCCTATTAAACAAACCCTTAAAAGATACAGACAAACATACCCAAAGATTCATCACTCACATAAACCACAGCCACAAGATGTGTTACTGGTTTCAGTCACTGAGATAGAAGACAGAATATAGCACACATTCTCCATGGAGAAGCGTAAAGTTTCATCAACGACTCCTGTTCCAAAATTCTGCAAACCTGGGACCCATAGATCTGCTATGTGAATGAACCAGGACAACATCTGCCCCCCTGCTGTCGCTGTACGTTCTAGCTACTTACCACTTAGATTGCAAGCTCTTTGCGGTAGAGACTCCTCTTCCTACTGTTACTTTTATGTGTGAAGCGCTTATTCCCATGATGTTATAGTATTATGTCCCGTGTATTACTGCTGTGACGCGCTACGTACATGGGATTGTTCGATATAAAGATATACATACATGCAATGACATCCTAATTCATGCATGCTTTGCCTTCCCCCCCCCCCCCTTTTTTTATCTCTTCTGTACCCTACCCCCAATGAGAAATCTTTAATAAAGATGAAGGAATAATAATTAAAAAAAAAAAAATCTAAATCGCCGATCTCTTATGCGTTGCGCTGCCATGTGGCCTGACTTGTACTACAAAATGTTAGCTGATTAATTGCCCTATATCAAAGCAACATTTGATCATAGAAAAGCTTAGAGGTTTTTTTTGCCACTCGGGAAACACATATACAGAAGCAGTCCTCTTCAAAATACGGGGCATCATTTATATGAAATAATATTTGACACATTTCTGGAAAAAGTTAATATAACAAGTTCTGACATAACTTTGTGAGTTAAAACGATCTTTCGTTGGCACATCACATAGCCATTTATAACTCACCAAATATTTAAAAAACAAAAAACTTAAAATAAAGCTATTTATAGCTGTATGAAGAGCCACAGCATTAGGGGTAAGTACGAGGTATTTAATGAAGCATCCAATATTTCGTCTCACATAAATAATCCAAATAATACTTGATTTATAATGTAACAACCAACCCAAACGGACACAAATACAGCTCAACCCCCTTATAACGCTGTGCTTGGGGTCCAAAGAATCACATCGCGCTATAAGCGGATCGCGTTAGAAATAATGTACAATTGTATGCATTGTACAATAAAGTATTTAAGACACCAATAATCGTGTTGTAAAGTATTCATAAATACGAAAATTGGGAGCCACGCTGGCATCGCGTTATAAGCGGATCCGCGTTGTAACGGATCACGTAATAACGGGGGTTGAGCTGTACTTTGATCGGTGTATATTGGACAGAAGGTACAGTATAAATGGAGGTGTATATACACTTAAATATTGCTGCAATTACCCAACGTGAAGCTGAATTTGTATTTGTACAAGGCTAGCATTATCCGCTCTCTCTTCTGCGCTAGGTCTCTGGACACCCATTGCAGCAGAACTGTCTACACACTGCAGTGTTTTGGGATTATTTGTAGAGTAATGGCAGACAAATGGAGAAGGAAAATTGGCCCCCCGAGTCCTTCCCCACTAGAAAACCTATTTCCGTTTTGTATAGAAGACAAACCTTAACCCTCCCCTGATGTAGGCCAGGCATGTGCACTAGTTGGAGGAAGAAATAGACAAAAATACCTTTAAAACACCGAATAAAACATTACTCCTGTAAATATTTTGTTTTAAAAAAAAAAATGTACATTATCTACGACATATGTGATAGAGCCGGAAGAGATTAAATATACAAGTTTCATTTCCCGGTACCACACTGCAGCATACTGTATGTTGGCGCTTTACAAATAAATGATAATAAAACCCGAGGCAGAGGGGAGATAAAGAGATTGCACAGTTATTAAAACAAGACTTGGTTAACAAAAACAGTCATGTGATATATTTTTCGAGGAGCACATGATAAATCGAGACTGGTTTATGTAAACCAGTTTAATCCTGTGGAGTTACGATTCTATCCAAGCGGACATGAAAATGTGATTGTGCAGAGGCGGGGTCCAGACCGGAGAAACCACTTCTCCGGGAAGGCAGCTTCAGACACGTATCGTATCTTCATTTACCGATTTCACATGTACTCGTACACACCCCATGGGTTTGGGGATTAACCCATGACCACACATCTGCAGTGCCGTAAGATAGCGACCATATACGTTTTCGTTCACATGACAAAAAAAAAAAAAAGAGTGGGATGAAGAACTGCTTCATTTAAAACAGTTTCCTCTGCTGACTTTGATGCCAGGAAGCAGGGAAATTACAAAAAAAAAAAAAAGTGAATAACAGGAGAAAAGGGAGTTAAGCAAATATTTTTGCTAAACGGGAGCAGATGATAGAGGACGCCTCTCAGTAATATTTAATCTCCTAGGAAGTCAGAGATAAAAATTAACAAGTGCTTTACGAAGCTGTGTGAATTCTTTCAAACGTCCACACATTTGATGGGTGCAGAATATACATTGCCGAGGATAAATTATAGTTATCCTATCTACATCTATATATCAGATAAAAAGATCACTTGTGAGCATATTCACATGTCTTAAGACAGGTCTGCAACCCCGCCTTTCACCATTATCACCTAGCATACTGTGCTTCCACTGCAGCAAGGGATTCTGGGAAATGACATGCAAATGAGCACACCGTGTCACCTATTGCCTAAAATCCATTTTTACATGGAACCATTATAAGCCTTTTTCACCACCATAACTTAAAATGTGATTGTGTGCTCATTTGCATGTCACTTCCCAGAATCCCTTGCTGCAGTGGAAGTGCTGTGTGCTGGGTGATAATGGTGAAGGGCGGGGTTGCAGACCTGCCTAAGGCATGCAAATGAGCACACAGTAATATTTCCATTTGCTTCGGATAAGCGATTCCCGCGTCGGATAAGGCATTTGACGGAAAGCGGCCCGTCGGATACCCAGGACCACATGTACAGTAAAGGGCTGAATATGGGCGATGGTCCATGCTAAGGTGAGCTAAGTGACAGAAAAGTAGGAGGGGGGAGATTATGTTTTTTTACTCAGATAAGAAGGAGAATGTTAAGTGCCAGGAAATAATTATGAATAAGCCGGAATGAACTTACTGGAGCAGGAGAGCTGAAAAACCAGGACTGGAACAGCTACACTTCCCACACAACAAATGAGGCATTAGCCTTACAATAATCCAAGGATTCATTATACACAAAATTAATTATGGTGAGTAAAAAAAGTGACAAAAACCTTCCACCATACAGCAAATAAAAATCCCCACCCTGCCTTCCCCATTATCTCTTGGCATACAATGCTTCCCCTGCAGCCAGGGATTCTGGGTAATGACATGCCAATGAGCACACAGTGTCAGCTTTTACTACTTGTCCATTTTAACATGGACCGGTCCCCCTGAAACATGGACTAATTAAAAACGTTACGGCTGGCGGCCCAGCACACATGTGTTAAGGATGGGTGGCCCCAAAGTCTCACAAGGTCAGTAAGTGGGCCAGTCAGTGCAAGGTAGGAAGACCCGAGCATGTGAGGGAGAGACAGCAGTGCTGGAGTCCCCGGGAGAGAAGCAGTAACAGGATGTTGATATATTACATCACTATATTTCATTTCCAACTCTTCAACTGCCTTACATCCATGTCAGTGATATTAACAAGCTCATTTTTGCATAGTTTAAAAAAAAAATGCATAAACACAGTTATACAGAAAATAAAACGATTGGGATGTTCACGATTAGTTGAGTGCAGGGAATGCAGAGTGGCTCCTCGGGTGGCTGCAATGACACCTCCCTTATTTACTTCTGTTTTTGTGAAGATGCTCACAAATAACCCTATTGAAACAGTACTCCCAGCACCTTGTCCCGATGTGGTTTACACCCCGAAAAGTTAGCACGGTAAATAAAAAAAAAAAAAAAAGCAAATTTCTTTTTTTTAAACAAGACTGGCGAGACGCAGTTTTTTCACTTGTGTTCCCTAAGCCTCGCACACACCAGGGACCAGCTAAACCTGCGGCAACACAAACTCTAAAGCTGAGATTATAGTGCTCGCAACTGCGCAGACGTGTGCGCGCGCACGGCGAGAACATCATACCTCTTCCCTATGAGGCCGTCCATAGTGTGCGCGACCGCGCTAGCGATGCAGAACGCTCGCGCGGCAGATTTTTGAAAAGACAGATTTTTTTTTTTGTCTTTTTTTGCGCTGCAGCCGCGTCACGTCAGCGGTCCAGCCAATGAGGGTGAATCAGCCTTGTGACGCGTCCGCACCGCCGTCGCCTCAGACGCCATGCGCTCCGACGTGGCCCTACTACAATCTCAGCCCAAGGCTAATGTGGTCGCTTCTATAAAGCTACCTCCAATTTAACCCCATGGTTGCCAGTGGGGACAGCAACTTGGCTAGAAAACAGCATACCAAAGGGGAATGCACCTATATCTACTCAACCTATAACCAAGCAGGTTGACCAGGCTGTGTTTCATCTCTTTATAGAAGTGTTGTGTCTTCTATTCACACAAGTAGAGGCAGAAATCTGCAGACGACTAGAACGTGTATTTAAAAGCAGAAGGCAGGGAAAGCCCAGAAGTGCCATTTGCTGTTAAGTGTCTGCTTGCAGCCAGTAGCCCCTCCCATGGATTATATATAGAGATCCCTAAAGAGCCACCAGAGCATAAAGTAACTCCCACTTTCTTGCAGAAGGGGAGAAGCTACAGGAACAGCTGTGAAGACATCAGCAGAGTTAAATGCAGAAGCGCAGGCTCTGAGATCCATCAGGCCTCTTTCTGATCTGTAGCACTGAGGAACTGCAATCATTGGAGACGGTAATTAGAGATATTACATCTCGAAAGTAGATACCGCCGCAGAAAATTAATAACATAGTTGCAACCGCCTAGCTGATTAACAGCAGAGACGCCACTTGGATTGTCACAAGAGATGGCTTTCGCCATGTTACGACCCATGACGGCACATGTGATTTATCCGGACGTCAGCATGTTATCGGAGGATGAGGAGAATCACAGTGGGAGCGACGCTTCGGACCAATCGTTCGGCTGCTACGAAAGTTCGGCGAAGAGGCGGAAGGTGCCCAGGAAAGCCGGGCAGGTGGTGGTGGTGAAGCAGAGACAAGCAGCCAATGCCAGGGAGAGAGACCGTACCCAAAGCGTCAACACGGCGTTCACTGCCCTGCGCACTCTTATACCCACGGAACCGGTGGACAGGAAGCTCTCCAAGATAGAAACACTGCGCTTGGCATCCAGCTACATCTCCCACCTGGCCAACGTCCTGCTGCTGGGGGAAGGGTGTGAGGATGGGCAGCCCTGTTTCAGTACAGTATACCGACCAAAAGAAGAAACAGATGGCAAGCTGCCACGCAGCATCTGCACCTTCTGCCTTAGCAACCAGAGGAAGGGGGTAAGTCTTCCGTTCTTGCATTAGCTGTAAATGGCGTGCCAGGGTAACACGTGCTGCCTACCATCTATCTTATCTCTTTTAGGGCGTATATGATAACATCGGGATTATGTGTTCAAGAGTCTGACATTAGAAGTGGTTTCCAACTTTTTTTTGCTTAAGGAACCATAAGTGAAATTCTGTGGAACCCCCAATCCTCTCTAATAGCGCATCTGAGATCAGATGCATTGTAAGGAACCCCAACCCTCTCTAATAGCATATGAATACCACTGTGGATAATACTGGACACATGATTAAAAAAAGCTTGGCCCCCTGCAGACGCACTTACCAGAATTCCCTCCTACTGTCACTGTACGTTCTCCCTACCTACCAATTAGACTGTAAGCTCCTCGGAGCAGGGACTTCTCTTCCTTAATGTTACTTCTATGTCTGAAGCACTTATTCTCATGACCTGTTATTTATATTTGTTATTTATATGATTACCATGTGTATTACTACTGTGAAGCGCCATGTACATTAAATGGTGCTATATAAATAAAGACATACAATAGCGCATCTGAGATCAGATGCATTGTAAATTGTTCTGTATTTGGTACAATTTTCTAATGACCTGAAAATTGCAGGGAGCCCCAGTTGAAGAACACTGCATTAGATGGTAGCAAAGTAATTAAACTGTAAGCATATGTGTTACAGATGTGTTGTCTCAGTAGCTCTGCAGACGTTGTTTGCTTAAACTTTTGAAGTGTTCACTTATTTACCCCGGTACAGTATGAACAAAAGGAACTGTTCATTGTACGTCCAAACTCAGCAATCCTGCTACTTCCAACCAGACAACGTTTTATTTCTCTCCCCCAAAATCAAAATGATTAACAAAGCTGTGATCTCACACGTGTAATGACACTGAAATAACACATGGGAAATTTGATTGAACAAAAATATTTAAGCGTTTTCATTTTCTGTTATCTGCATTGCTCGTCACATAAAAACCTACCACGTATGAAAGGATAAAATGCTTGCACAGGTGAAATGGTAACATTGCATGATATATTGATCGTAAGCTTTATTGGCGGCTTAAATTTCTACATCATGTAGGGCCTTTACACAGAAGCTAGAATCAATAGATCGTTCACTACATTTGATCACGAACGTTTATGAGCACAAGTCAAGTCTCACAATTTCATCATTTTAACATCACTCCTAATTTATAGCTTTACAAAATCCAATCTTTCTAAAGTTTATTATCTTCCGCCCCCACCTTGTATCTTCTTGTGCCTGTGTGCTGCATACACCTGCACCCAATTCCTTAAGAGTCCTTTTCTCTTCCCACAAGTCATTCCTAAAAAACAAAAACCTTCCTCATCTTCCTGTAGTACAGTGAGGATCTCCTCGTCGTCACTTTATCTCAAATCCTGTAATGATTAACTCTTTCCCTGTTAGAGGGGTCTCTGTGGCAGTGAAAGGGTTATCGTGATATTTACTGGTACCCTCTGACAAGCTGCCTGTGCTATGCAAGCTTTAATGAGAAAGTCTGTAAGATTAAAATGAACAGAAATAACTTACACCCATAATCTGTGTATCATCACACATGAAAAGAATGTGTGTGTGTATGTGTGTGTGTGTGTGTGTGTGTGTGTGTGTGTGTGTGTGTGTGTGTGTGTGTGTGTGTGTATAATATATATATATATGTGTGTGTGTATATCTGTATGTGTATCTGTATGTGTATGTGTAAGAAAATAGAGCATACGTTCCCAGCAATGAACATGGCAAGGAGACAGCACTAAAAGATATATTTGATATATGACACACAGAACCTGTGTGTCATATATCAAATATATTTAATTTGATTACTTACTGAGTGCTGTATCTTTCTTGCCATCTTTATTGCTGGTAATGCATGAGATATATAGATATATAGATATATATATATAATGCCCACATTGTGTACCAGAATTGTACTGTAAATATTATATATATATATATATATATATATATATATATCTTATACTATATTAGTGAAAGCACTGTATGTTTGCCTGCCTGCCTGCATGCATGCATGCCTGCCTGCTGGATGTCCGGTGTCCCTAGCGGCAATCTCATTGGTCCCTTGGCCCGCCCGCCCCCGCACACCTCTCATTGGCCTCACACACTCACACCACCCCCTTGGCCCGCCCCCCACACATCTCATTGGCCTGAGGCGGACACACACACACACACACACACACACACACACACACACACACACACACACACACACACACACACACACACACACACACACACACACACACACACACCTCTCTCCCCTCTCCAAATCACCTTTTCCCCCTCCCCAGCGGCATCACCTCTTCCCCCTCCCCAGCGGCATCACCTCTTCCCCCTCCCCAGCGGCATCACCTCTTCCCCCTCCCCAGCGGCATCACCTCTTCCCCCTCCCCAGCGGCATCACCTCTTCCCCCTCCCCAGCGGCATCACCTCTTCCCCCTCCCCAGCGGCATCACCTCTCCCCGCTCCAAATCACCTCTCCCCGCTCCAAATCACCTCTCCCCGCTCCAAATCACCTCTCCCCCCTCCCCGCTCCAAATCACCTCGCTTCCCGCAGCTGCCACGCGGCGCGTAAGATGGCGGACCCCCTTCCTCCCTCGCGGCGCCGAGTCAGACGGTGGCGGCGCCCGGAAGTACAGGTAGGTGTCGCTCCCCACCTCCGGCGCCAAACGAAACTAAAGAAAGGGCGCATCAACTGAGGTGTGTGTGTGTGTGTGTGTGTGTGTGTGTGTGTGTGTGTGTGTGTGTGTGTGTGTGTGTGTGTGTGTGTGTGTGTGTCACTGTCCACTGCCCCCCCCTCCTATCCACTGCCCCCCCCTCCTATCCACTGCCCCCCCCTCCTGTCCACTGCCCCCCCCTCCTGTCCACTGCGTCCCCCCTCCTGTCCCCCCTCCTGTCCACTGCCCCCCCCTCCTGTCCACTGCCCCCCCTCCTGTCCACTGCCCCCCCCTCCTGTCCACTGCCCCCCCCTCCTGTCCACTGCCCCCCCCTCCTGTCCACTGCCCCCCCCTCCTGTCCACTGCCCCCCCTCCTGTCCACTGCCCCCCCCTCCTGTCCACTGCGTCCCCCCTCCTGTCCACTGCGTCCCCCCTCCTGTCCCCCCTCCTGTCCACTGCCCCCCCCTCCTGTCCACTGCCCCCCCCCCTCCTGTCCACTGCCCCCTCCCTCCTGTCCACTGCCCCCCCCCTCCTGTCCACTGCCCCCCCCTCCTGTCCACTGCCCCCCCCCTCCTGTCCACTGCCCCCCCCCTCCTGTCCACTGCCCCCCCCCCTCCTGTCCACTGCCCCCCCCCCTCCTGTCCACTGCCCCCCCCTCCTGTCCACTGCCCCCCCCCTCCTGTCCACTGCCCCCCCCTCCTGTCCACTGCCCCCCCCCTCCTGTCCACTGCCCCCCCCTCCTGTCCACTGCCCCCCCCTCCTGTCCACTGCCCCCCCCCTCCTGTCCACTGCCCCCCCCCCTCCTGTCCACTGCCCCCCCCCTCCTGTCCACTGCCCCCCCCTCCTGTCCACTGCCCCCCCCTCCTGTCCACTGCCCCCCCCTCCTGTCCACTGCCCCCCCCTCCTGTCCACTGCCCCCCCCTCCTGTCCACTGCCCCCCCCCTCCCTTTGACGCCCCCCCCCCCTCCCTTTGACGCCCCCCCCCCTCCCTTTGACGCCCCCCCCCTCCCTTTGACGCCACCCCCCCTCCCTTTGACGCCCCCCCCCCTCCCTTTGACGCCCCCCCCCCTCCCTTTGACGCCCCCCCCCTCCCTTTGACGCCCCCCCCTGCCTTTGACGCCCCGCGCGCACACACTGACTGACTGCCGCACGCACGCACACACTGACTGACGCGCACACAAAGCCTGACTGACGCACGCACACACTGACTGAGGCACACACTGACTGTGTGTGCGTCAGTCAGTCTGTGTGTGTTTGTGTTTCTGCCTCAGACTCACTGACGCGCGAGCAAACACACAGTGACTGACGCACACACGCTACATGAAGCTGTAAAGGAGGGAGGGAGGGGGGGGACTGGATTGATGTGAATGGGGGACAAACAGAGAGAGGGGGGAGGAGAGAGAGGAACGGGAACATTACATCCCGGGCAACGCCGGGTCTCTCAGCTAGTATATATATATATATATATATATATATGTGATATTTATAGTACAATTCTGGTACACAGTGTGGGCTTTTTGGTAAATGCAGTTAAAACTTTTCATTTTACAGAAAAAGCCCCAAAAATTATAGTATTAAACATGTTTAAGTAGTCATTTCAAATTTGATGAAAGTAATTTCAGATTTCATTCAATCTTGTTACTAAAGGCGTCTTCCCTTTCTCCTTTACAGAATGCCTTTTTTTAAATAATACAGTTAAGGAATAAAGGGAATTAGATAAGAAACGGTGCAATGTGAACATGTGTTATGTATGTATGTCTTTATTTATATAGCGCCATTAATATACGCAGCGCTTCACAGTAGTAATACATGTGAAAATCATATAAATAACAAATACTACAAATAACAGGTCATGGGAATAAGTGCTTCAGACATAAATGTAGCATTTCGGAAGAGGAGTCCCTGCTCCGAAGAGCTTACAATCTAATTGGTAGGTAGGAGGAACGTACAGAGACAGGAGGGAATTCTGGTAAGTGCGTCTGCAGGGGGCCAAGCTTTATGTATCAGGTGTATAGTATTAGCCACGGTGCTACTCATATGGGTCTTTAAGCAAGTGTGTCTTAAGGTGGGTCTTAAATGTGCTACAGAGGTTTTATTTATAATTCAATGTCAGGGCAGATTTTCCAGTTTTTTTTAAATGCAATGCCTAGAATATTAGACCTGCCTTTACTAAAAAATTGTTAACGTAAAGTATCTGCAAACATATGAAGCTATTTGCATCAATTTCTGAGCCCCGGTAAATTATACACACAAAAAAAAGGTATCTTAAAGCAGCAACTACAGTCTCCCTCTTTATTTCTTCCTTATTTTAATATGTAAAGCATGTGACAATGTATAATTCTAAATTCTTACCTACACTGGCAATCGTTTGGTGGTCACGTTATAAATCTGTAAAAATCCTGATTGTGTGTCTATCTAAATGGCCGCTTTTAGTTCCAGTCATTCATTCAGTCGGTGTCACTCAGTAGCTACAATGTACTGTATCTTAATACTGAAGGTAACATTGACTATTGTTACAGTTTATAGCCCAAACTGCTGGAAATATTGGCAACAAATTATCACAAACAGGAAAGTGTTGCAAAGATCTTGCACTGCTGTGGAGGTGGGATAAAACCTGCTAGAGACGTCAAAGCATGCAAAACATTAAAACTCATTAAAAATAGCACTAAAAGTTAAATTTAAATCATTTAAAAAAAACAGTCACTATTATCTAATACTACAGAACAGATTTATAAGGAAAACCATAAGATTTCACATTTAGCTGCTTTAATGATCTAAGAAAAATATGTACCGTCAGGGAAAAATATTACCATGAGTCTTAGGCTGAGTCCCATGTGCCGCTGACCGCGCTGACCGCGCGGTGCTTGGTGAGGTTGCTTCTGCCAATTTAAATTTTTATGTCCCCGCTCACACGGAGCGCTCGTGCACAGGCACGGATGCTCACCCACACTTGACGCTTGCGTAAACAAAGAAAATTGACGTTGAACCGCGCTCAGCTTGGCCACCCACCCCCCCCCCCGCGCGCACTTGCAAAATAACGCAGACACCCGTTGCTCATGTTTGGAGAGTTGGTGACGTCACCGCTCTCCAAGCATGAGCGCGGTCAGCGGCACAGGGGACTCAGCCTTGTAGCGCGAGATTATACAGTGTGAAGCGACAATGTTCCAGTTGTGGTTGACTGGTGCTCAAAAAGGTAAAAATATTTTGGAATATTGAAAACAACAAGGAATGATCAGTAGGGGGTGCTTATACTGCAATGGGATTGCTGAAATCCCTGGAAATCACATGTATAAAATATGGGATAATAAAGCAGCTGCACTCACAAAATGATAAAAATATCATGCACGTTTATCACTCAAAATTATCTGTCCATGGTTTTGACCCTCTCTGTAGAGGAAGACCCCTTGGCCATGCTTATAGTGCCGGCGACGTCGCCTGAAAACAAATGCATTGTCGCAGGTGCAAGCGCTTATAGTAAGCGTGACGGCGACAAAACGACGGGGCGACACGATTTTTGGTAGCCGTAAATATTTGATTTTTCAGGGGCTGTCGCCTCATGTGACAGCCCCTGAACCAATCAGTAGCCTGGTCGCCCACGCCGCCGCCGCAAAGCGAAATACAACTTTCGCTCGCGGCGACGGGTGACGTCACTCGTCGCCATCGCCGGGCACTATAAGCGCGGGCCTTAGAGTGAAGGTCAAAACATTGGAATAGAAATGGGAGTGATATTTTGGGGTGCTGCTGCTTTATGCCATATCCTATGCATTCCAGATGTGGGGAACCAAACGGTACCCAAGCTGTTATTGGATGAGCTTCCTTGGTTACATTCCTCTTTCCTTTGCAGAGCGCGCGGAGGGAGCACGGGGGCAACTGCCTGAAGGTCAGAGGACTGAACACAATGCGCATTCCACAACGGTGATCAGTGAAGGGCCTGGGAGGATGCCACATGGATTGGAAGAGATGACAGGACGCAAAGTCTTCATGTTCTACGCAAGCGGAAAGGAGGATAAGAGGCCCAGCCAGCGGTGAGATGTAATATTTCTAAAGACACCACAAAATCATGGCAAACTTAGAACTGGATGATACCGGGGGGCCCCAAAGAGACCCAAAGGATTTGGCTTCTCAATGGAGCGTAAAGCCCCTGGCTCGCAATGGGAAGAAAGACAACACACACCCTTATTTTTGTGTTAACCACTGTCTGTATCTCTCCCTTTGTGGAGCTGGACTTCATATGGGACACAAAAGCTCTGGGTCCGCTGACCCTTGGATCAAGACTCCTTGAAGTAAATATTTGTACAAAAGTTCAGCAAATTTATAGATTTTAATTAAAAAAAAATAAGATTATTGCAAAAAGTTGCCAATTTTTTTTTTTTTAACCATTTTCAATTCAGCAGATTTAAAAATAAAACTGGTTGTCTTTCTGATTAACATGTACAATCCATAAATTATACCGAAGTGCACGTGGCTAGCAGCCACACAAAGGACTAACAGTGTGTCCATATTACACATTATACATTGGAGGGAGAATTCCAAATCTAAATAGACATGTTTGGTATAACCAGTGTATTTCCAATTCATATCGAGTTATGTGCATTCACATCCGTTTTCAAATGCATTGCTTATTCCTAAAACCTGGGACTGGTCTTCCTTTATAATTCAGCCCCTTTATGTGTCTATGTTTCGATACAATTCACAAATGACATCACATATGACATCACATATGACATCACAAATAACATCACATATGACATGTTCCCATCACACAACACTCAAGCTACCACTTAAGACACTATTTTCAGTGGAGTGAGTGAGTGAGTGTGTGTGTGTGTGTGTTCAAAAGGAGGACGGCAGGTAGGGAGGCGAATGCAACAGGGAAATGACTTTCCATCAGGCCCGATAGCGCGGCAAAAGTATATGGGGGCGGGCATTTTCCCACCCCCAAATTTTGCCGCCTTAGGCCCGGGACTAACAGGACATCGGCCGCTGTGTGAGACAGGTTTAGTTTTGAAACTACAGTATACTGTAAACTATACAGTACGCACACAAATGGAAAGCAGCACGCGCTGTACAAATGAATGAACTAGTGAGTTATTCAGAGGAGGACGCATCGGTCCCACACTGAGACCTTTCTCAAGACAACCAGCAAGTGAACCCGGGCGTGCAAATGTTTTGTTGAACACTATATATATATATATATATATATATATATATATATATATATATATATATATATATATATATATATATATATATATATATATATATATATATATATATATATATATATATATATATATATATATATATATATACACACACACACACACACACACACACACACACACACACACACACACACACACACACACACACACACACACACACACACAGGAAATACCCATGTTAGTCCAGTTGCAATAGTGCAGAATAAATGAGTTTTTCAGTATTAGGTGATACCTTTTTTATTTGGACTAACAATTTATGTCATAGGACAAGCTTTCGCGAGTTCTCCTCTCTTCCTCAGGTCAGCAATACTGATTAACAAAGGAATCTGTGGCTAAAACAGAGGTTTGGGAGAGCAGGAAGAAAAGAAAAAAAAAACAGAGATGTACTGTAGATAAGGTATCTACAGGACATACCTTATCTACAGTACATACCTTATCTACAGTACATCTCTGCTGTTTTTTGGTCTCCCAAACCTCTGTTTTAGCCACAGATGCTGACCTGAGGAAGAGGAGAACTCGCGAAAGCTTGTCCTATGACATAAATTGTTAGTCCAAATAAAAAAGGTATCACTTAATACTGAAGAACTTATTTATTCTGCGCGCGCACACACACACACACACACACACATTACTATCGCAACTGGACAAACACAGCTATTTCAGTTATATATACTGTATATACACACACACACACACATACATATACATATACATAAAGTAGATTTTACCAGATTGGAGTCCGGAAAAAACGAGACAGCACAGTCCAGTAGTTCCAATGAAGCTGTATTCAGAGTAAACGTGCACGTCCCTGAGGAAGGTCACGCTTGTGTGATCGAAACGTTGGAGGTGGTGCCATGTTACTCTGAATACAGCTTCATTGGAACTACTGGACTGTGTGCTGTCTCGTTTTTTCCGGACTCCAATCTGGTAAAATCTACTTTTTACATGTGCATATGGGACAAGCATCAGCATTTTTCATTTGTTTACAGTGTGCCAACTGAGTGTGATTTTTTATATATATATATATATATATATATATATATATATATATATATATATATATATATATATATATATATATATATATATATATATATATATATATATATCACTATATGTAGAGGTATCAGTACCATGTTAGCCGAGCTTCAATAATCAAAAAATAAATAGATGATACCGTTCTGTGGCTAACGAAATGCTTTTATTTGTGCGAGCTTTCGAGATACACTGATCTCTTCTTCCGGCGGTGTTACAATGAATGAAGCAAGCAAAAGCTATACTATAAACAGTGTCTATTGGAATGTTATCTGGGCTGGTCCAATATATATATAAGAAATAATGAAAAACACATAAGCAGCGTCAACTATAACCCATCTCCATTCCGAAACATTTGAAAACCTCTAAATTATTCCAAAATAATATAAAAAAGACAAACGGGAGGGGAAAAAAATCAGAAAAATATATATATCCTAACGTACACAGTCTAAATCAAAACCATATCATAACTGGTACATTAGTAGGTGCACATAGATATCATAAAACAATTGCAAAATAAGATAAATCAACGTTCAAGATAACATGTCAGTGAAAGCTCATATTATTTGATTTCTGCTATGCGCACATTTTTCTAGGGCTAGATCTGTCACTAATATATCCTTTGGCATATTGAAACAGATTATCTAACACAGGGGGGGCGCAAACATTTTTCCCTGCGCCCCCCTGCCGGTGGTCCCCTCACTCCCGCACCACCCCTAGCCCCCACTTACCTGCGCCATGACGTCACGTTGCCATAGCAACGTGACATCACATGACCTCACGTTGCCATGGCGACGCAGAAAGGAAGCCGCCGGAGCCAAGGTAAGTAAAGGTTTACAGAGGCCCTGCAGCTCCCCCGGCACTTAATTTAAATGCCTTCGGGAAGCGCGTGGGGCCTCTGGTCTGCACATATGGATACATATAGATAAATATAACATGTGCATATAGTATTAATATGGGGTTCAGAGTGTTCTGCAATGGATTCTATACCTATTACCCGATACTACAGCATGTGTACTGGTAGTCAACAATAGCAAGTTTTTATTCACTCTGCTTGTGTGTTTGATGATAAATTTAAATAATTGCATTAACAAATATAACAAAAGATGAAAAAGTTATGTTGAGTAAAAAATAATTTTAAAAAAACCCACCGTACAGTGTTCAGTAAATAAAAACAGCACTTGTGGTGCATTTGCTTGTCCCAGACAGGTTTGTAACCCTGTCTTTTCCCATTATCGCTTAGCAAACAAAGCTTCCACTGCAGCGGGGATTCTGGGTAATGACATGCGAATGAGCAGTGTGTCACTCTTTAGTTAGTTCTTAGGCTGCGTCCCCGTTAGCGCTGAGCGGGCGGCGCTTGCGGCGGTTACTTACATATATAGCTATATGTAAGTCCCCGCTCACGCTGTGCGCTCGGCGCTTAAGTAAACAAAAAACTATACTTACCCGCGCACTCAACTACCCGCAATGCCCCCCCACCCCGTACATGCAGGACACCCGGCGCTCATGCTTTGAGCGTTCTCCAAGCATGAGCGCGCTCAGCGCCAGTGGAGACTCAGCCTTATCCACTTTGACTTGGAACCCTATAACCTTATGCCAAGGTCTGTGAGTAGGTTACTGGCTCTGCACTTCTGTAACCCAGCCTGTGCTGAAACGCTGTGTACTGCGGCCGGCATAAACTTATAGGGGTCCGTGTTAAAACGGATAAGAAATAAAGTGTGACAGTGTGCTGATTTGCATGTCATTTCCCAGAATCCCTGGCTGCAGTGGAAGCACTGTATGCTAAGAGATAATAGGGAATAGCAGGGTTACAGACCTGTCTGAGACATGCAAATGTTACCAAAAGTGGTACTTCTATTTGCTGTACCTGAATAGATATAAATAGATACCATGTCCTGGACTTAGACACATTTATAATTATGCATCCCAATCAGCCACAAAACACACACACTAAGTAGATGTATTCTGCTTTTACTTTTCACACATTTTTTTCTTATGTGAATTTATTAATTTTTTATGTATACACATCATTGTATTATTTGTTTAGCCATATAAACAAATAATCTTATGAGATGGGATATCGTTGACCTGTTACTTTTAATTTCTCGTCAAAATGTTTTCTTATTATTATAGCAAACACTTTGATACGTTTTGGTTTGCACACATGTGGGTTGGTCTCTAGTGGTGCAACTTGTAGCGACATGTTTGCCGCCTTTTTGGTCCTTAGTTGCACGCACAGGGGTATTTAGTTTGAGGTTTTTCACTTGGCATGTTTATCTTATGAAAGGTCCCAGTGTGGGACCGAAACGTCATATTATTATATTATATATATATATATATATATATATATAATCCAATGCACAGCCGGCACACCATTTGCAAGTAAATAAGTTTTGGGACAGCACGCAGGTAAGTAACTCATCAAGGGACAGCACGCAGGTAAGTAACTCATCAAGGGACAGCACGCAAGTAAGTAACTCATCAAGGGACAGCACGCAGGTAAGTAACTCATCAAGGGACAGCACGCAGGTAAGTAACTCATCAAGGGACAGCACGCAGGTAAGTAACTCATCAAGGGACAGCACGCAGGTAAGTAACTCATCAAGGGACAGCACGCAAGTAAGTAACTCATCAAGGGACAGCACGCAGGTAAGTAAATCATGAATTTTCTATATTTGATAGAAGACAAAAAACGACGTTTCGGTCATGAAAATTCATGATTTACTTACCTGCGTGCTGTCCCTTATCGTATCGTATTGTATCTTATCTATCTATCTATATATACACACACACTCACACACACATATATAATTACCAGGTAGAGGTCCAGTGAAGGAGAGACAGCACACACATGTTGCGGTGCCCTGTATGTCTAATACACTTCTTGAACTTTAAACATCTGTGTGCTGTCTCTCCTTTACTGGACCTCCACCAGGCACACGCACACACGCACGCACACACGCACACTGTGTATCTACTATATATTTCTGAAAGTGTCCTATGTGTCCGGGTCTGTATGTGTCTCCCTGTGTCCCTCCCCGTGTCCCTAGCGGCAATCTCATTGGACCTTGGGCCAGGCCAATGAGATTGCTCCCTTGGGCCGCCCGCCCCCGCACACCTCTCATTGGCCTGAGGCGGAGTGAAGGGGACACACACACACACACACACACACACACACCACTATACACACACACACACACACACCACTATACACACACACACACACACACACACACATATCTATACTATTATATACACATGGGAATGCGCAGCCCTAACCCGATATACTGTGTATATAGATATATATATATACACACACACACTGTCACACACACACTGTCACACACACACACACACTGTCACACACACACACACACACACTGTCACACACACACACACACACGGGGGGGTGTTACATACATTAGCGGGGCTCACAGTGTTAGCAGCACATCTCCCGCTCTCTTCCCCACCGGTCCCAGAGGCTCCGCCTCTCCCTGTTTCCCGCGCTTTCACCCCCCCCCCCCCTCCACGTGTGAGCTGCCGGACGGGTGAGTGAGCGGCCTTCACCTCCCCTCACCCCCCTTCACCCACCCCTCACCCCTCCTTCACCTCCCCTCCACCCCTCCTCCAACCCCCCTTCACCCCCCCTCCAACCCCCCTCCCCTCCAGTGTCAGCGGATCCACTGTCAGTGTCTCCCCGATACACACCCCCCCCCCCCGGCGCCGCTACAGTCAGCGGGGAAGCGGAGCGAGCGAGCTCCCGGGACACAGCGGGGGAGCGGCCACAACACGCTGCCTCCCGCCTCAGATCCACGTGGGAGCTGCCGGACGGATGAGTGAGCGGCCTTCACCTCCCCTCACCCACCCCTCACTACACTTCCCCTCCCTTCCAGATCCCCTCCACCTCCCCCCCCTCCACACCCCTCCACCCCCCCTCCACCCCCCTTCACCACCCCCTCCTCTCCACCCCCTCCCCTCCACCCCCCCCCCTTCACCTCCCCTCCACCCCCCCCTTCACCTCCCCTCCAACCCCCCTTCACCTCCCCTCCAACCCCCCTTCACCTCCCCTCCACCCCTGCTTCACCTCCCCTCCACCCCCGCTTCACCTCCCCTCCACCCCCGCTTCACCACCCCTCCAACCTCCCCTCCACCCCCGCTTCACCTCCCCTCCACCCCCGCTTCACCTCCCCTCCACCCCCGCTTCACCTCCCCTCCACCCCCGCTTCACCTCCCCTCCACCCCCCCTTCACCTCCCCTCCACCCCCCCCTTCACCTCCCCTCCACCCCCCCCTTCATCTCCCCTCCAGCCCCCGTTTACCCCCCCTTCACATCCCCTCCAACCCCCCTTCACCTCCCCTCCAACCCCCCTTCACCTCCCCTCCACCCCCGCTTCACCTCCCCCCCACCCCCGCTTCACCTCCCCTCCAACCCCCCTTCACCTCCCCTCCACCCCCCCTTCACCTCCGCTCCACCCCCGCTTCACCTCCCCCCCACCCCCGCTTCACCTCCCCTCCACCCCCCCTTCACCTCCCCTCCAACCCCCCTTCACCTCCCCTCCACCCCCGCTTCACCTCCCCCCCCACCCCCGCTTCACCTCCCCCCCCACCCCCGCTTCACCTCCCCCCCCACCCCCGCTTCACCTCCCCCCCCACCCCCGCTTCACCTCCCCCCCCACCCCCGCTTCACCTCCCCTCCACCCCCGCTTCACCTCCCCTCCACCTTCACCTCCCCTCCACCCCCACCTTCCCCTCCCCTCCAATATACATTGTACTGTGGTGTGTTTACAATAAACCATTTTTATACAACATCGTATTACATTTTATTCCATCTTTCTTTTCAACATTATTATCCAACCTTTCCAACAAATACTCATCTATTGTTCCACGATTTATAAATAATACTACCTATTACGCATTTATATCCCGGGCAACGCCGGGTCTCTCAGCTAGTGCTGTATATATATCTTGTTCAGTCTAACTTAACAGGCAGCCCGGTACGGTATATAAGGGATTTGTTCAGCCTTTAACCTAACCAGCACAGTCTGAGTCTTGATAATGTTGGAGGCAATCATTGCTGGCTAAATAAGGGAAAGGGAGGAGGTTATAGAGCCGGATAAATAAGGGAAAGGGAGGAGGTTATAGAGCCGGCTAAATAAGGGAAAGGGAGGAGGTTATAGAGCCGGATAAATAAGGGAAAGGGAGAAGCTTATAGAGCCGTATAAAAAAAGGGAGAGGGAGGTTATAGGGACAGGTAAATACGGAGGGAGGTAATAGGGACAGGTAAATAAGGAGGAGGAGTTTATAGGGACAGGTAAATAAGGAAGGGGGAGGTTATAGGGACAGGTAAATAAGGAGGAGGAGGTTATAGGGACAGGTAAATAAGGAAGGGGGAGGTTATAGGGACAGGTAAATAAGGAGGAGGAGGTTATAGGGACAGGTAAATAAGGAGGAGGAGTTTACAGGGACAGGTAAATAAGGGGGAGGAGGTTATAGGGACAGGTAAATAAGGAAGGGGGAGGAGGTTATAGGGACAGGTAAATAAGGGGGAGGGAGGTTATAGGGACAGGTAAATAAGGAAGGGGGAGGTTATAGGGACAGGTAAATAAGGAAGGGGGAGGTTATAGGGACAGGTAAATAAGGAAGGGGGAGGTTATAGGGACAGGTAAATAAGGAAGGGGGAAGTTATAGGGACAGGTAAATAAGGAAGGGGGAGGTTATAGGGACAGGTAAATAAGGAAGGGGGAGGTTATAGGGACAGGTAAATAAGGAAGGGGGAGGTTATAGGGACATGTAAATAAGGGGCAGGTTATAGGGGCAGGTAAATAAGGGGGAAGGAGGTTATAGGGACAGGTAAATAAGGAAGGGGGAGGAGGTTATAGGGTCTGCTGCCGGGTAACCAGACAGGAAAAATCCTGGTGATTGGCTGCTAGTCAACTAATTGCCCAGAGTTAGATCCTCTGATGGACAGTTATGTCCAACACACTTATTGGTAATGTTAGAATAATGCCGACATTCAATGTTAATGATCTCTCCCCTACCTAGAGTAATTGAAAACAATATGTAATGGACCAGTCCAACCAAGGACGAAAGTAAACTAAAGGCAAATTAAATAGGGTAAATGTAACCGAAACCTTTTCTAAAAATAGGACAAGTATATGCACTTAAATTTGTACCATCTTTAACATTTTCATGGTGAACAAAGGGTTGACGGTTTTACTATGTTTCACGATAGACCTTATGACTAAAAGACATTGTTTTGTTCCTTTGTATGGTAATTATGGTGCCGTCGTTAGTCAAACAGATAAACAGGACAAGATCATCCGCTTGAATCCAGTGAACACAACAAGAAGTGATTCATTTTTCCCAACATAGAAATGAGTAAGACAGTTACTTTGAGGGGAATTACATCTATCTAAACTGTATGCAATGAGATGGTATATCACAACTCTCCAATGAGCGAGTCTACCCCCCCCCCCCAAATGACTGTCCCCCATTGAGAGACCGCCAACTCCATCGAGAGACAACCCCCATTGAGAGATTCCCATTTAGAGAGACTGCCCCCCCCCCCATTGAGAGACTCTCCCCCCATTGAGAGACTGCCCCCCCATTGAGAGAGACTGCCCCCCCCCCCATTGACTGCCCCCCCCCCATTGACTGCCCCCCCCATTGACTGCCCCCCCCCCCCCCCCCCATTGACTGCCCCCCCCCCCCCCCCCATTGACTGCCCCGTCCCCATTGAGACTGCCTTTCAATTAACTAGACTTCCCCCAATGGGTGAGACTGCCCTCAAATAAGTAGGACTGCTTACAAACGAGACAGTCCCCAAAGACTGAGACTACCTTCCAATGAATGAGACTGCCCCTCCTCCAGTGAATGACTGTCCCTAAGTGAATGAGGCTGGCTGGCTCCCCCTCCCGGTGAGTGAGACCGTTGCCGCGTAAGTGAGTGTGCCCCCCAATGAGTGAGACTGTCACCCGGGACGATTCATGGGCCCGTGTTGCTTTTTGTACCGTGAATACCAGCAGACCAAAGCCGTCCGTCAGCAGCCTGATCCCGGGACTTTACGGTGTAAGTGGTTCGGATCGGCAACATCGGTCCTCATCCCTCCCGCTCAAAACGTCACACGTCAGGGAGCCACGCGGCGTGCGCCAACAACCAACCGACAAGGCGATCAGCAAAAGTGACCAATCAGAGAGAAGTCCGCTATATTACACGGACCAATCAGAGCCCTCCGTTCCTTCCCGCCTTTTTTATCCCCCCCGGGGACGGGTTAAGGTAGGAACCCCCGAGCCAATTAGAAATGTTGCTTTAAGCACTGAACCAATCAGCGAACGGCGCTATGCACAGAACACGTCCTCATACATCATGTTAGAGAATCCTAATCCATCTACTGCTGAAGGGCCCGGATGTAACGCCAGCACTGGGGTGTATACACAGAAGCCATACTAATGACCCCAAACATTGAGGGGACAGTAGAGCTAATACAGAGAATTAACAGTTATAAAATAAAGATGGACGTTCCGTTTAAATGCCAATAAAAACATTGCACAGGAGCGCGTGTTTGTCTGCACCTCAGTAAATACGTCTCCCGAGTCGCTCAGAGAATGTTCCTAGGTGGTAACGTGATCAGATGGTGCGGTCTGGGTTGTCACACGGACGTCACCTCCGGGCACCGAGATCACTCAGCCAAACAAAATGGCATATTAGTGGGAAATGACTGAGCCACTGATTGAGCCAACTGTGCTGAAGCAGGGATATCCTTAAAACCTGACCTGTTGGTGGCCCTTGAGGAATGAAGTTGGCCACTCCTGCTATAGATTATAAACTCTCAGGAGCAGGGCCCTCATTGCTTTGTGTATCTGTGTGTACTTGTCTGTCCTTACTTGTACGTCACTCAGGTTTATGTCATTGATGCCACCACTCTGGGTTTGACCCGAAGACTACGGGTTTTGGCCACGTGTCTCCGGGCAACGGGTTTACCTGAAAAAATCTCTGGGCAGCGGCGGCGGCAGCAGATGCGTCGACCTCGGCATCTCCCCGTGCAGGGTCCCTGTCAACATGGCTCTGCACCGCGTTGCCATGACAACGGGCTGCTACGCGACCTCACGGCATCACGCTGCATCCGGTTGCCATGACAACGGGACGCAGCGCGGCGTCCCGTTGCCATGACCACGGGGCGACAGGCGCCGCCTCAGCGCCATAAGGCATCCTGTTGTCATGGCAATTGACACAGCGCCTGCGGTCACATGACGTCCCGTTGTCATAGCAACGCAGCGCCATTTGACATCGCGGAGCCATGCTAACTGGGACCTTGCAGGGGGGGATGCCGCCGCCGCCACTGAAGATAAGAGAAATAAAATAAATATATTTATAAAATGTCATTGTGAAAAGTCTCCGTATTCGCCTTCAATAGAAGGTAGCAACCCTGCCAGCCCTGCTGGGTGTGTGGGGGCATTACAAAGAGAGGATAGGCATAACGGCACAGTAAAACCTTCCATGGGTCTGAGGCCCGAATTAGGGAGTGATAAAATATGACAAAATGGTAGATGACAGCGACTCGGTGCGTCCGGCGGGTGGGGGGGATGTCTGCGCCCTAAATAATATGAAGGGTTTGCAGGTTTTGGTGCCGGTAACACAGCCTCAGGGTGACTCACAGCTCCGATCATGAGTCAGACATTCACAAGAACAAGGATGCGCGGTCTCAGCAGGCGAATTCCTCTCCCTATAGCAGCATAACGCATTCACTTCCTGGGTAAGCCATTATTAGCGTTGTTTATTTGTAAAGCGCCGTCATATTCCGTAACGCGGTGCAATGAAGGTGGAATGGCGGAATGGCGTGCAAGTAAGGGCAGACGAGCGCAAACAGACACAGAATGTAATGAGGGCTCTGATCCGGGGAGCTTACACTCTAGAGCGGGGGTGGACATCTCTAGTCGTCAAGGGGCCACCAACTGGTCAGGTTTAAGGTTATCCCTGCTTCAGCATAGGTGGCTCAGTCGTTGGAGGAGTTATAGGGGGCGGTTATATGGGGCAATAGGAGGAGTTATAGGGTGCGGTTATATGGGGCAATAGGAGGAGTTATAGACGGGTTATATGGGGTAATAGGATGAGTTATAGGGAGCGGTTATATGGGGTAATAGGAGGAGTTATAGACAGGGGTTATATGGGGCAATAGAAGGAGTTATAAGGAGCGGTTATATGGGGTAATAGGAAGGATTATAGGTGCCGGTTATATGGAGCAATTGGAGGAGTTATAGGGAGGGGTTATATGGGGTAATAGGAGGAGTTATAGGGAGGGGTTATATGGGGCAATAGGAGGAGTTATAGGTAGCAGTAATATGAGGTAATAGGAGGAGTTATAGGGAGCAGTTATATGAGGTAATAGGAGGAGTTATAGGGAGCGGTTATATGGGGTAATAGGAGGAGTTATAGGGAGCAGTTATATGAGGTAATAGGAGGAGTTAATGGGAGCGGTTATATGGGGTAATAGGAGGAGTTATAGGGAGCGGTTATATGGGGTAATAGGAGGAGTTATAGGGAGCGGTTATATGGGGCAATAGGAGGAGTTATAGGGAGCGGTTATATGGGGCAATAGGAGGAGTTATAGGGAGCGGTTATATGGGGTAATAGGAGGAGTTATAGGGAGTGGTTATATGGGGCAATAGGAGGAGTTATAGGGAGCGGTTATATGGGGTAATAGGAGGAGTTACAGGGCGCGGTTATATGGGGTAATAGGAGGAGTTATAGGGAGTGGTTATATGGGGCAATAGGAGCAGAACCGAAAATGGGATAAGAATAATTCTATTGACCGAGGTTTGCAGAGAACTAACACAGATATATATATATAGCCTGATCTGAACACATGAGCACAGGAAAACTCAGAGACCTGTTCGTTGAGGACTTGTTTAAACAGCGATAAGCAGGTTAAGTGAGCACTGAATTCTGAGAAGTCAGCACCCTTCCTTTCATCCAGCATTTCCAGAAACTGGTGCTCCCAGCTCCCTGGCTGCAGGGAGATTTATGCCTGCTGACGGCTCAGCACAGCTGTGCTAGGATCCCATCCTGGGACAGAGTGGATGTCTAGGTGGGGGATTGGGAGGGGGGGGGAGGTTTGTTCTCACCGTATCTAATGTTTTACAGGCCCCCAATAAACAGCCGTGAGATTTTCAAAACATTTCATGGACACAGAAGTCTCCTTTAGATCTTGCAGTGCGACCGGGGAGAGCCCCATTAAGCAGGGTGACCCTCTGGTCACGTGTCCTGCCAGTCCTACCTTGAATACATTGTAGCACGCACAGATTGTAAGGCCTCGGCCAGGGTGGCGCTGAGCGCGCTCACGCTGGCCGCGACGAAACACATTGAGGCAATGTGTGTGGCCAGCGTGAGCGAGCGCCTGCGCCTGCTCGGCGTTTAGCTGCTTGCAGAGGCAAGCAAATTTGAATTTGTCACCTGCAAGCGCGTCACGTGAGCGGTTCGCCCAATGAGGGCGAAATAGCTCCCGTGACGTCATGGCTGCGCCACGCCGAATCGCCCGCGCGCGCACCTAGGCGGCCACAAATATCGCGGCTGAGCAGGGAGCTTGACGTCGCCGCGCACGAGCGCCAGCGCACGAGCGCCAGCGCGCTCGCTCCCTGCCTGGCCGCAGCCTAAGTGTCAATTCAGGCTGTGCTGGACATTGTGCACAAGCTGCAACCCACAGGGACACAGACAAGCCAATGGCTGCTTTACCCATGTACTGATGTGCCACTATATATATATATATATTAAATAAAAATACAACTTTGCATCATGTCTCATACAGGTCTGCAACCCAGTCTTTCCCCTCCGGTGCTTACACTGCAGCCAGGGATTCTGGGTAATTAGATGCAAATGAGCACTCACAGTGTGTCACTCTTTATTTGGAGTGGAGGGTTTTGCGTCACTTTATGCACCGACCACAACTTTTTAAATGTCTGACATATATACGGTCTAGGACATTTGGTTGCGGCCGTTTCGCCACCATAAAACCCTAAAAAAAAAAACACCCAAACCACTAAAACCCCCACCCAAACCAATAAAATCCCCGCCCCAAACCACTAAAAAAAACACCCCAAACCAATACAATTCCTACCCAAACCACTAACCCCCCCCACCCAAACCAATACAATTCCTACCCAAACCACTAACCCCCTCCCCAAACCAATACAATTCCTACCCAAACCACTAACCCCCTCCCCAAACCAATACAATTCCTACCCAAACCACTAACCCCCTCCCCAAACCAATACAATTCCTACCCAAACCACTAACCCACCCCCCCCCCCACCCAAACCAATACAATTCTTACCCAAACCACTGAAAAAAACACCCAAACCAATAAAATTCCTACCCTAACCATTAAAACCCCCTCCCAAACCAATAAAATTCCTACCCTAACCATTAAAAAACCCTCCCAAAACCAATAAATCCCCACCCAAACCACTAAACCCCCTACCCAAACCAATAAAATCTCTAAAACTAACCCCCTACCCACTAAAACTTACCTTCTCCTACAAGCGGCCAGCAGCGGGGGTTCCAGCGGAGGGTCTGTCTGCGGCCAAACGCCAGCGGTCATTTGGTCACAGGAAAAAAGGCCACAATGAAATGTCCCATTCTGATATATACATGCAGGAAACCCTGCCCTGAAGAGCTTACAATCGAACGTTCAGAGACTAAGTAGGTGTTATGGCAAGAGTATATAAGATATATAGTACTAGTCAAAGGTAGTACTTTTGAACACATATATACATATACACACATACACATAGACACAGAGACACACACATACATACACACACACATACATACACATAGACACAGACACACAGACACACACACATACATACACACACAGACACACACACATACACAGACACACACACATACATACACACACATACTGTATGCACATATAGACACAGACACACACACACACACACACACACATACAATAGAATAAAGAAGGCAAACTCAGGCCTTAAAAAGTAGACCAAAAAAAATTATGCAAAAAAATCGATGTTTCGCTTCTATGAAGAACATTTTTCTTGATAGAACTGAAACGTTGATTTTTTGCCTTAGACTTTTTTCTCTACTTTTCAAGACCTGTATGTGCTTTGTTTATTCTATTTCTGTCTGACCTACTTTTACATAGTGCGACTAGGCAAGTGGTGTACTACTGCTTTTATCAAATATATATGTCTGAAGGACTTATTCCCATGACCTGTTATTTATATTTGTTATTTATATGATTGTCACGTATTACTACTGTGAAGCGCTATGTACATTAATGGCGCTATATAAATAAAGACATACAACACAACATATACACTATATATATAGATAGATAGATAGATAGATAGATAGATAGATAGATAGATAGATAGATAGATAGATAGATAGATAGATAGATAGATAAATAGACACATACACACACACACACACATGTGTATATATATATATATATACACACAGGCACACATACATACGTACATATATACATTCACATACACACACGTGTATATATATATATATATATATATATATATTTACACATGCACACATACATGCATACGTACATATATAGGCATACACACATTAAAATGTGGAATTCATTATCCATGGAGACTGTGATGGCAGATACAATGAATATCTAGAATAAAAGGTTGGACATCTTTCTAAAAAGGAAAGGTATACAGGGATATACCAAATAAGTAAACACGGGAAGGATGTTGATCCAGGGAATAATCTGATTGCCAATATTTGGTGTCAGGAAGGAAGTTATTTTTCCCCTTATGAGATATCATTGGATGTGTCACTGGGGTTTGTGTTTGCTTCCTCTGGATCAATATACTGTAAGTACGGATATATGACGATAAAATATCTGCCGTCTAAATGTAGCATAGGTTGGACTTGATGGACGTACGTCTTTATTCAACCTCATCTACTATGTAACTATGTAACTACTGTACTATGTAACTACTATGTCATTACTATGTAACTAAGTAACTACGTAACTACAATGTAACTACTATGTAATTATGTAACATTTGCAAAATGTATATATATACAGTACACATACATATAGCGCATAATATGCACGCATATGCTTCCTGTATATATCATTGTGGGGTGGGTTCTCTGCCTGCTGTGGACCCACCATGGCTCTGCCCACTTGATGCCTCCTATGTGCCACCCCGGGGCCGCTGCTCTCCCTGCCAGCCTCTGCGGGCAGCTTTCTCTGAGACAGGAAGGTGTCCCTGAGTCTCAGGAAGGAAAAACACAGTGCGCTGAACCCAGCGAGACCCTCTCTCAGGGGCTGTCCTGGCCCTCGTCCAGGCCTGACCTCACCTGGGAATCGCTCACAGCTGCTGCAGCTGCCTCACTCCCTGCGAGAGATTATTTAAAAAAAAAAAAAAATGTAACTCCTGTTTTTAAACGTTCTTTTTTTAGTTCCTATTCCACCCCCCCCCCTCCTCCCCCCAGTTCCCCTCCCAAATATTTCAGCTGCTCGTAATCACTGGTACCCAGAGCTGCTGGGCGTTTTATGATGCAAAAAAAATTGACATTTCCCGCTCCACGTGAGCTAGCATAATACCCATTAAAATAACAGCGATATTTACAGCAGTAATAACAAGAACCTGCAAAGTGATCCCTATTGCAGCGGGTCCCCACCTGCGTTACGCCGTGCACCCGTTGCTAGAAAGTATTTACTCCCCAACCCCTAATTAAGAAATCTTTTTGGCGGCTCATCAGACGATCGCTAACAAAATTGTGTGACCGGTCCTGGGGCGGCATAGGGTCCGGAGCTCGTGGGGGACACACAATTAATAAGGTCCCAAACTGCCCCTCGGTGTGTGCTGGCAGCATGGGGGGGGGGGTATGGCTGTCACTTACTGCGGGAGCTTCCAAAGCCACGCCCCATGATGCCTTGCTGCTGTAGATGCAAAGCATTGTGGGGAGCGACTTCGGAAGCTTCTGCTGTAAGTGACAGCTATACCCCCACGCTAAGGTTTAGTTTGGGGGGTTAGTAAGTGTGCAGTCCCCACACGGGTCACACACGGGTCCCCACACGGCCAGGAACCCGCTATACTGCCTGGGATCTACCATTACAGATTTCTTTGGGCGAACTCCCGGAGAAAGTTCACGCACCCCCTGTTGGGGTTCTGTTGCTCTATTGGGTTCCCCGACATATTATCTCCGTCATTTGGCTGGATGTGCTGTTTAACCCCTTTCTCTGGATATAGCGGCTCACACGGGTCCAATGCCGGCTCACCGGGAGTTTACCAGGCCTGGCACTTACCAGTTTGGGGATGGGGGGGGGGGGGGGCACTTGGGCTGCTCATCTCCTGGAAACTGGAGTCCAAAGCAAATCTTTAGTGTTTAATTTATTCTACCAATCGCAAAGTTTCACAAATACTGGAGACCCTCACAGTCCACTGCTCTGCTCACTGCCCTCTCACTGCCCTGCTCACTGCCTGCTCACTGCCCTCTCACGGCCTGCTCACTGCCCTGCTCACTGCCCTGCTCACTGCCTGCTCACTGCCCTCTCACGGCCTGCTCACTGCCCTCTCACTGCCCTGCTCACTGCCCTGCTCACTGCCTGCTCACTGCCCTCTCACGGCCTGCTCATTGCCCTGCTCACTGCCCTGCTCACTGCCCTCTCACTGCCTGCTCACTGCCCTCTCACTGCCTGCTCACTGCCCACTCACTGCCCTGCTCACTGCCCGCTCACTGCCTGCTCACTGCCCTCTCACTGCCTGCTCACTGCCCTGCTCACTGCCTGCTCACTGCCCTGCTCACTGCCCTCTCACTGCCCTGCTCACTGCCTGCTCACTGCCCTGCTCACTGCCATCTCACTGCCCTGCTCACTGCCCTGCTCACTGCCTGCTCACTGCCCTGCTCACTGCCCTCTCACTGCCCTGCTCACTGCCTGCTCACTGCCCTGCTCACTGCCTGCTCACTGCCCTGCTCACTGCCCTCTCACTGCCTGCTCACTGCCTGCTCACTGCCTGCTCACTGCCTTGCTCACTGCCCTGCTCATTGCCTGCTCACTGCCCTCTCACTGCCCTGCTCACTGCCCTGCTCACTGCCCTCTCACTGCCACCTCACTGCCCTGCTCACTGCCTGCTCACTGCCCTGCTCACTGCCTGCTCACTGCCCTGCTCACTGCCCTCTCACTGCCCTGCTCACTGCCTGCTCACTGCCCTATCATTGCCCTGCTCACTGCCTGCTCACTGCCCTGCTCACTGCCCGCTCACTGCCTGCTCACTGCCCTGCTCACTGCCTGCTCACTACCCTAGTTGTCCTATCAGTTATTGTCACCTCACACTACTATATCTGCCCCCCTTTGATCCTTTATCTGCCACTCTCATTCACTGGCTGCTTACCTCACTCTCTGTTGTCCCCCCACTCACCCTCTATCTGCCCTCTAATTCTCTATCTGCCCTCTCTCTTATTCTCTATTTGCCCCCTCATTCTCTATCTGCCCTCTTATTCTCTATCTGCACTCTCCCTCATTCTCTATGTGCCATCTCTACTTCTTTATCTGCCCTCTCTCTCATTCTCTATGTGCCCTCTCTCATTATCCTTCTGTCCTCTCTCTCATTCTTTATTTGCCCCCTCTCTCTCATTCTCTATCTGCAATCTCTCTGATTATCTATCTGCCCTCACTCATTCCATATCTGCCCTCACTCATTCTCTATCTGCCCCTCTCATTATCTATCTGCCCCGCTCATTATCTGTCTGCCCTCACTCATTCTCTATCTGCCCTCACTCATTCTCTATCTCCCCTCTCTCTCATTCTCTATCTCCCCTCACTCATTCTCCATCTCCCCTCTCATTTTCTATCTGCCCCTCTCATTATCTATCTGCCCTCACTCCTTCTCTATCTGCCCTCTCATTCTCTATCTGCCCCTCTCATTCTCTATCTGCCCTCACTCATTCCTTATCTGCCCTCGCTCATTCTCTATCTGCCCTCGCTCATTCTCTATCTGCCCTCACTCATTCTCTATCTGCCCTCACTCATTCTCTATCTGCCCTCACTCATTCCTTATCTGCCCTCACTCATTCTCTATCTGCCCTGCTCACTGCCCTCTCACTGCCCTGCTCACTGCCTGCTCACTGCCCTGCTCACTGCCCTCTCACTGCCTGCTCACTGCCTGCTCACTGCCCTGCTCACTGCCTGCTCACTGCCCTGCTCACTGCCTGCTCACTGCCCTGCTCACTGCCTGCTCACTGCCTGCTCACTGCCCTCTCACTGCATGCTCACTGCCCTCTCACTGCTTGATCACTGCCCTGCTCACTGCCTGATCACTGCCCTGCTCACTGCCTGCTCACTGCCCTGCTCACTGCCCTGCTCACTGCCCGCTCACTGCCCGCTCACTGCCCGCTCACTGCCTGCTCACTGCCCTGCTCACTGCCCTGCTCACTACCTGCTCACTGCCTGCTCACTGCCCTGCTCACTGCCCTGCTCACTGCCTGCTCACTGCTTGCTCACTGCCCTGCTCACTGCCCTGCTCACTGCCTGCTCACTGCCCTCTCACTGCCTGCTCACTGCCTGCTCACTGCCTGCTCACTGCCCTGCTCACTGCCCTGCTCACTGCCCTCTCACTGCCCTGCTCACTGCCTGCTCACTGCCTGCTCACTGCCCTGCTCACTGCCCGCTCACTGCCCTGCTCACTGCCTGCTCACTGCCTGCTCACTGCCCTCTCACTGCCTGCTCACTGCCTGCTCACTGCCCTGCTCACTGCCTGCTCACTACCCTAGTTGTCCTATCAGTTATTGTCACCTCACACTACTATATCTGCCCCCCTTTGATCCTTTATCTGCCACTCTCATTCACTGGCTGCTTACCTCATTCTCTGTTGTCCCCCCACTCACCCTCTATCTGCTCTCTCTCTTATTCTCTATCTGCCCTCTCATTCTCTATCTGCACTCTCCCTCATTCTCTATTGCCCTCTCTCATTCTTTATCTGCCCTCTCTCTCATTCTCTATGTGCCCTCTCTCATTCTCTATTCGTCCTCTCTCTCTCATTCTTTATCTGGCCCTCTCTCATTATCCTTCTGTCCTCTCTCTCATTCTTTATTTGCCCCCTCTCTCTCATTCTCTATCTGCAATCTCTCTGATTATCTGTCTGCCCTCACTCATTCTCTATCTGCCCTCACTCATTCTCTATCTCCCCTCTCTCTCATTCTCTATCTCCCCTCACTCATTCTCCATCTCCCCTCTCATTCTCTATCTGCCCCTCTCATTATCTATCTGCCCTCACTCCTTCTCTATCTGCCCTCACTCATTCTCTATCTGCCCTCGCTCATTCTCTATCTGCCCTCTCTCATTCTCTATCTGCCCTCACTCATTCCTTATCTGCCCTCACTCATTCTCTATCTGCCCTCACTCATTCTCTATCTGCCCTCACTCATTCTCTATCTCCCCTCACTCATTCTCTATCTGCCCTCACTCATTCTCTATCTCCCCTCTCTCTCATTCTCTATCTCCCCTCACTAATTCTCTATCTTCTCTCTCATTCACTATCTGCCCTCTCTCTTTCTTTATCTGCCCCTTTCATGCTCTATCTGCCCCTCTCATTCGCTATCTGCCCCTCTCATTCCTTATCTGCCCTCACTCATTCCTTATCTGCCCTCACTCATTCCTTATCTGCCCTCACTCATTCCTTATCTGCCCTCACTCATTCTCTATCTGCCCTCACTCATTCTCTATCTGCCCTCTCTCTCATTCTCTATCTGCCCTCTCTCTCATTCTCTATCTGCCCTCTCTCTCATTCTCTATCTGCCCTCTCTCTCATTCTCTACCTGCTCTCTCATTCTCTATCTGCCCTCTCATTCTCTATCTGCCCTCTCTCTCATTCTCTACCTGCCCTCTCATTCTCTATCTGCCCTCTCATTCTCTATCTGCCCTCTCTCTCATTCTCTATCTGCTCTCTCATTCTCTATCTGCCCCTCTCATTCTCTATCTGCCCTCTCATTCTCTATCTGCCCCTCTCATTCTCTATCTGCCCTCTCATTCTCTATCTGCCCTCTCTCTCTCTCTCTCATTCTCTATCTGCCCTCTCTCTCATTCTCTACCTGCTCTCTCATTCTCTATCTGCCCTCTCTCTCATTCTCTATCTGCCCTCTCATTCTCTATCTGCCCTCTCATTCTCTATCTGCCCTCTCATTCTCTATCTGCCCTCTCATTCTCTATCTGCCCCTCTCATTCTCTATCTGCCCTCTCATTCTCTATCTGCCCTCTCTCTCATTCTCTATCTGCCCCTCTCTCTCATTCTCTATCTGCCCCTCTCATTCTCTATCTGCCCCTCTCATTCTCTATCTGCCCCTCTCATTCTCTATCTGCCCCTCTCATTCTCTATCTGCCCTCTCATTCTCTATCTGCCCTCTCATTCTCTATCTGCCCTCTCATTCTCTATCTGCCCTCTCATTCTCTATCTTCCCCTCTCACTCTCTATCTGCCCCTCTCACTCTCTATCTGCCCCTCTCATTCTCTATCTGCCCCTCTCACTCTCTATCTGCCCCTCTCATTCTCTATCTGCCCCTCTCACTCTCTATCTGCCCCTCTCATTCTCTATCTGCCCCTCTCACTCTCTATCTGCCCTCTCTCTCTCATTCTCTGCCTGCCCCCTCTCTCTGCTCTGTCTCCCCCCCATTCCCTGGACGCCCCCTCTCTCTGCTCTGTCTGCCCCTTCTCATTCTCCACCTGCCCCCTCTCCTCCCCCATTCCCTGGCTGTCTCTCCCTCCCTCCTTTCCTCTCAATCCTCAGTAGGAACAGGGTGTGAGACTCAGGGTGAACATCAGGTTAATTCCAGGCTGAAGCTTCCCTCTGCAAACAATAAGACAATCACAGACCGGGGGAGACCCTGCGTAATGCGCCCCTCTCCCCTCGCAGGGGAAGCTGCTCTCCCCTGCCCGCTCAGGCCTTATTACATACGGCAGCGGCGTTAGAGGCTGGAATGTGATCGGCGGGCCTGGCTGAGTCACATCTTCCAGAGATGTGAAGGGTGGTCCCACGAGGATCCGGCCAGCCCTTAACCAGAAGGTCAACAGAGTCAACGCAGCAATAAAGAGCAGGGCCGGATAAACAGGCCGGTCATTACCGGCGGCTATCTCCGGCACACACGGCTATCTCCGGCACACACGGCTATCTCCGGGGGACACGGCTATCTCCGGGGGACACGGCTATCTCCGGGGGACACGGATATCTCCGGGGGACACGGCTATCTCCGGGGGACACGGCTATCATCGGCACATGCGGCTATCTCCAGCACGCACAGCTATCTCCGGCACGCACGATTATCTCCGGCACACACGGCTATCTCCAGGACACACGGCTATCTCCGGCACACACGGCTATCTCCGGCATACACGGCTATCTCCAGGACACACGGCTATCTCCGGCACACACGGCTATCTCCGGCATACACGGCTATCTCCGGCACACACGGCTATCTCCAGCACACACGGCTATCTCCAGCACACACGGCTATCTCCAGGACACACGGCTATCTCCAGCACACACGGCTATCTCCAGGACACACGGCTATCTCCAGGACGCACGGCTATCTCCGGCATACACGGCTATCTCGGGGGGACACGGCTATCTCCGGCACACACGGTTATCTCCAGGACACACGGCTATCTCCAGCACACACGGCTATCTCCGGCACACACGGCTATCTCCAGGACGCACGGCTATCTCCAGGACACACGGCTATCTCCAGCACACACGGCTATCTCCAGGACACACGGCTATCGCCAGCACACACGGCTATCTCCAGGACACACGGCTATCTCCAGGACACACGGCTATCTCCAGGACACACGGCTATCTCCAGGACACACGGCTATCTCCAGGACACACGGCTATCTCCAGGACACACGGCTATCTCCAGGACACACGACTATCTCCAGGACACACGGCTATCTCCAGGACACACGGCTATCTCCAGGACACACGGCTATCTCCAGGACACACGGCAATCTCCGGCACACACGGCTATCTCCAGGACACACGGCTATCTCCAGGACGCACGGCTATCTCCAGCACACACGACTATCTCCGGCACACACGGCTATCTCCAGGACACACGGCTATCTCCAGGACACACGGCTATCTCCGGGGGACACGGCTATCTCCAGGACACACGGCTATCTCCAGGACACACGGCTATCTCCAGGACACACGGCTATCTCCAGGACACACGGCTATCTCCAGGACACACGGCTATCTCCAGGACACACAGCTATCTCCAGCACACACGGCTATCTCCAGGACACACGGCTATCTCCAGGACACACGGCTATCTCCAGAACACACGGCTATCTCCAGGACACACGACTATCTCCAGGACACACGGCTATCTCCAGGACACACGGCTATCTCCAGGACACACGGCTATCTCCAGGACACGCGACTATCTCCAGGACACACGGCTATCTCCAGGACACACGGCTATCTCCAGGACACACGGCTATCTCCGGCACACACGGCTATCTCCAGGACACACGGCTATCTCCAGCACACACAGCTATCTCCGGGACACACGGCTATCTCCGGGACACACGGCTATCTCCAGGACACACGGCTATCTCCAGGACACACGGCTATCTCCGGCACACACGGCTATCTCCAGGACACACGGCTATCTCCAGGACACACGGCTATCTCCGGCACACACGGCTATCTCCAGGACACACGGCTATCTCCAGCACACACGGCTATCTCCAGGACACACGGCTATCTCCAGGACACACGGCTATCTCCAGCACACACGGCTATCTCCAGGACACACGGCTATCTCCAGGACACACGGCTATCTCCAGGACACACGGCTATCTCCAGCACACACGGCTATCTCCAGGACACACGGCTATCTCCGGCACACACGGCTATCTCCAGCACACACGGCTATCTCCAGGACACACGGCTATCTCCAGGACACACGGCTATCTCCAGGACACACGGCTATCTCCAGGACACACGGCTATCTCCAGGACACACGGCTATCTCCAGGACACACGGCTATCTCCAGCACACACGACTATCTCCGGCACACACGGCTATCTCCGGGGGACACGGCTATCTCCAGGACACACGGCTATCTCCAGGACACACGGCTATCTCCAGGACACACGGCTATCTCCAGGACACACGGCTATCTCCAGGACACACGGCTATCTCCAGGACACACGGCTATCTCCAGGACACACGGCTATCTCCAGCACACACGGCTATCTCCAGGACACACGGCTATCTCCAGGACACACGGCTATCTCCAGGACACACGGCTATCTCCAGGACACACGGCTATCTCCAGGACACACGGCTATCTCCAGGACACACGGCTATCTCCAGGACACACGGCTATCTTCAGGACACACGGCTATCACCAGGACACACGGCTATCTCCAGGACACACGGCTATCTCCGGCACACACGGCTATCTCCAGGACACACGGCTATCTCCAGGACGCACGGCTATCTCCAGCACACACGGCTATCTCCAGGACACACGGCTATCTCCAGCACACACGGCTATCTCCAGCACACACGGCTATCTCCAGCACACACGGCTATCTACAGGACACACGGCTATCTCCAGCACACACGGCTATCTCCAGGACACACGGCTATCTCCAGCACACACGGCTATCTCCAGGACACACGGCTATCTCCAGGACACACGGCTATCTCCAGGACACACGGCTATCTCCAGGACACACGGCTATCTCCAGGACACACGGCTATCTCCAGCACACACGGCTATCTCCAGGACACACGGCTATCTCCAGGACACACGGCTATCTCCAGGACACACGGCTATCTCCAGGACACACGGCTATCTCCAGGACACACGGCTATCTCCAGGACACACGGCTATCTCCAGAACACACGGCTATCTCCAGCACACGCGGCTATCTCCAGGACACGCGACTATCTCCAGGACACACGGCTATCTCCAGGACACACGGCTATCTCCAGGACACACGGCTATCTCCGGCACACACGGCTATCTCCAGGACACACGGCTATCTCCAGCACACACGGCTATCTCCAGGACACACGGCTATCTCCGGGACACACGGCTATCTCCAGCACACACGGCTATCTCCAGGACACACGGCTATCTCCAGGACACACGGCTATCTCCAGGACACACGGCTATCTCCAGGACACACGGCTATCTCCAGGACACACGGCTATCTCCAGGACACACGGCTATCTCCAGGACACACGGCTATCTCCAGGACACACGGCTATCTCCAGCACACACGGCTATCTCCAGGACACACGGCTATCTCCAGGACACACGGCTATCTCCAGGACACACGGCTATCTCCAGCACACACGGCTATCTCCAGGACGCACGGCTATCTCCAGGACGCACGGCTATCTCCAGGACACACGGCTATCTCCGGCACACACGGCTATCTCCAGCACACACGGCTATCTCCAGGACACACGGCTATCTCCAGGACACACGGCTATCTCCAGGACACACGGCTATCTCCAGGACACACGGCTATCTCCAGGACACACGGCTATCTCCAGGACACACGGCTATCTCCAGGACACACGGCTATCTCCGGGGGACACGGCTATCTCCAGGACACACGGCTATCTCCGGGGGACACGGCTATCTCCAGGACACACGGCTATCTCCAGGACACACGGCTATCTCCAGGACACACGGCTATCTCCAGGACACACGGCTATCTCCGGCACACACGGCTATCTCCAGGACACACGGCTATCTCCAGGACACACGGCTATCTCCAGGACACACGGCTATCTCCAGGACACACGGCTATCTCCAGGACACACGGCTATCTCCAGGACACACGGCTATCTCCGGCACACACGGCTATCTCCAGGACACACTGCTATCTCCAGGACACACGGCTATCTCCAGCACACACGGCTATCTCCAGGACACACGGCTATCTCCAGGACACACGGCTATCTCCAGGACGCACGGCTATCTCCAGGACACACGGCTATCTCCAGGACACACGGCTATCTCCGGCACACACGGCTATCTCCAGGACACACGGCTATCTCCAGGACACACGGCTATCTCCAGGACACACGGCTATCTCCAGGATACACGGCTATCTCCAGGACACACGGCTATCTCCAGGACACACGGCTATCTCCAGGACACACGGCTATCTCCAGGACACACGGCTATCTCCAGGACACACGGCTATCTCCAGGACACACGGCTATCTCCAGGACACACGGCTATCTCCAGGACACACGGCTATCTCCAGGACACACGGCTATCTCCAGGACACACGGCTATCTCCAGCACACACGGCTATCTCCAGGACACACGGCTATCTCCAGGACACACGGCTATATCCAGGACACACGGCTATCTCCAGGACACACGGCTATCTCCAGGACACACGGCTATCTCCAGCACACGCGGCTATCTCCAGGACACGCGGCTATCTCCAGGACACACGGCTATCTCCAGCACACACGGCTATCTCCGGCACACACGGCTATCTCCAGCACACACGGCTATCTCCAGGACACACGGCTATCTTCGGCACGCACGGCTATCTCCAGGACACACGGCTATCTCCAGGACACACGGCTATATCCAGGACACACGGCTATTTCCAGAACACACGGCTATCTCCAGGACACACGGCTATCTCCAGGACACACGACTATCTCCAGGACACACGGCTATCTCCAGGACACACGGCTATCTCCAGGACACACGGCTATCTCCAGGACACACGGCTATCTCCAGGACACACGGCTATCTCCAGCACGCACGGCTATCTCCAGCACACACGGCTATCTCCAGGACACACGGCTATCTCCAGGACACACGGCTATCTCCAGCACACACGGCTATCTCCGGCACACACGGCTATCTCCGGGACACACGGCTATCTCCGGGACACACGGCTATCTCCAGGACACACGGCTATCTCCGGCACACACGGCTATCTCGGGGGGACACGGCTATCTCCAGGACACACGGCTATCTCCGGCACACACGGCTATCTCCAGGACACACGGCTATCTCCAGGACACACGGCTATCTCCAGGACACACGGCTATCTCCAGGACACACGGCTATCTCCAGCACACACGGCTATCTCCAGGACACACGGCTATCTCCAGGACACACGGCTATCTCCAGGACACACGGCTATCTCCAGGACACACGGCTATCTCCGGCACACACGGCTATCTCCAGGACGCACGGCTATCTCCAGCACACACGGCTATCTCCGGCACACACGGCTATCTCCAGGACGCACGGCTATCTCCAGGACACACGGCTATCTCCAGCACACACGGCTATCTCCAGCACACACGGCTATCTACAGGACACACGGCTATCTCCGGGACACACGGCTATCTCCGGCAAACACGGCTATCTCCAGGACACACGGCTATCTCCGGCACACACGGCTATCTCCAGGACACACGGCTATCTCCAGGACACACGGCTATCTCCAGGACACACGGCTATCTCCGGGACACACGACTATCTCCGGGACACACGGCTATCTCCAGGACACACGGCTATCTCCAGGACACACGGCTATCTCCAGCACACACGGCTATCTCCAGGACACACGGCTATATCCAGGACACACGGCTATCTCCGGCACACACGGCTATCTCCAGGACACACGGCTATCTCCGGGACACACGGCTATCTCCAGGACACACGGCTATCTCCAGGACACACGGCTATCTCCAGGACACACGGCTATCTCCAGGACACACGGCTATCTCCAGGACACACGGCTATCTCCGGCACACACGGCTATCTCCAGGACGCACGGCTATCTCCAGCACACACGGCTATCTCCGGCACACACGGCTATCTCCAGGATGCACGGCTATCTTCAGGACGCACGGCTATCTCCAGGACGCACGGCTATCTCCAGGAGACACGGCTATCTCCAGGACACACGGCTATCTCCAGGACACACGGCTATCTCCGGCACGCACGGCTATCTCCGGCACACACGGCTATCTCCAGGACACACGGCTATCTCCAGGACACACGACTATCTCCAGGACACACGGCTATCTCCAGGACACACGGCTATCTCCAGGACGCACGGCTTTCTCCAGGACACACGGCTATCTCCAGCACACACGGCTATCTCCAGGACACACGGCTATCTCCAGGACACACGGCTATCTCCAGGACACACGGCTATCTCCGGCACACACGGCTATCTCCGGCACACACGGCTATCTCCAGGACACACCGCTATCTCCTTGACACACGGCTATCTCCGGCACACACGGCTATCTCCAGGACACACGGCTATCTCCAGGACACACGACTATCTCCGGGACACACGGCTATCTCCAGCACACACGGCTATCTCCAGGACACACGGCTATCTCCAGGACACACGGCTATCTCCGGCACACACGGCTATCTCCGGCACGCACGGCTATCTCCAGGACACACGGCTATCTCCAGGACACACGACTATCTCCGGGACACACGGCTATCTCCAGGACACACAGCTATCTCCAGAACACACGGCTATCTCCAGCACACACGGCTATCTCCAGGACACACGGCTATCTCCAGCACACACGGCTATCTCCAGGACGCACGGCTATCTCCAGGACACACGGCTATCTCCAGCACACACGGCTATCTCCAGGACACACGGCTATCTCCAGGACACACGGCTATCTCCAGGACACACGGCTATCTCCAGGACACACGGCTATCTCCAGGACACACGGCTATCTCCAGCACACACGGCTATCTCCAGCACACACGGCTATCTCCAGGACACACGGCTATCTCCAGCACACACGGCTATCTCCAGGACACACGGCTATCTCCAGCACACACGGCTATCTCCAGGACACACGGCTATCTCCAGGACACACGGCTATCTCCAGGACACACGGCTATCTCCAGGACACACGGCTATCTCCAGCACACACGGCTATCTCCAGCACACACGGCTATCTCTAGGACACACGGCTATCTCCAGGACACACGGCTATCTCCAGGACACACGGCTATCTCCAGGACACACGGCTATCTCCAGGACGCACGGCTATCTCCTTGACACACGGCTATCTCCAGGACGCACGGCTATCTCCAGGACACACGGCTATCTCCGGCACACACGGCTATCTCCAGGACGCACGGCTATCTCCAGGACACACGGCTATCTCCAGGACACACGGCTATCTCCGGCACACACGGCTATCTCCGGCACACACGGCTATCTCCAGGACACACGGCTATCTCCAGGACACACGGCTATCTCCAGGACACACGGCTATCTCCGGCACACACGGCTATCTCCAGGACGCACGGCTTTCTCCAGGACACACGGCTATCTCCAGGACACACGGCTATCTCCAGGACACACGGCTATCTCCAGGACACACGGCTATCTCCAGGACACACGGCTATCTCCAGCACACACGGCTATCTCCGGCACGCACGGCTATCTCCAGGACACACGGCTATCTCCAGGACACACGGCTATCTCCAGGACACACGGCTATCTCCAGGACACACGGCTATCTCCAGCACACACGGCTATCTCCAGGACACACGGCTTTCTCCTGGACACACGGCTATCTCCAGGACGCACGGCTATCTCCGGCACACACGGCTATCTCCAGGACACACGGCTATCTCCAGGACACACGGCTATCTCCAGCACACACGGCTATCTCCAGCACACACGGCTATCTCCAGCACACACGGCTATCTCCAGGACACACGGCTATCTACAGGACACACGGCTATCTCCAGCACACACGGCTATCTCCAGGACACACGGCTATCTCCAGCACACACGGCTATCTCCAGCACACACGGCTATCTCCAGCACACACGGCTATCTCCAGGACACACGGCTATCTCCAGGACACACGGCTATCTCCAGGACACACGGCTATCTCCAGGACACACGGCTATCTCCAGGACACACGGCTATCTCCAGCACACACGGCTATCTCCAGGACACACGGCTATCTCCAGGACACACGGCTATCTCCAGGACACACGGCTATCTCCAGGACACACGGCTATCTCCAGGACACACGGCTATCTCCAGGACACACGGCTATCTCCAGGACACACGGCTATCTCCAGGACACACGGCTATCTCCAGGACACGCGACTATCTCCAGGACACACGGCTATCTCCAGGACACACGGCTATCTCCAGGACACACGGCTATCTCCGGCACACACGGCTATCTCCAGGACACACGGCTATCTCCAGCACACACGGCTATCTCCAGGACACACGGCTATCTCCGGGACACACGGCTATCTCCAGCACACACGGCTATCTCCAGGACACACGGCTATCTCCAGGACACACGGCTATCTCCAGCACACACGGCTATCTCCAGGACACACGGCTATCTCCAGGACACACGGCTATCTCCAGGACACACGGCTATCTCCAGCACACACGGCTATCTCCAGGACGCACGGCTATCTCCAGGACACACGGCTATCTCCAGGACACACGGCTATCTCCGGCACACACGGCTATCTCCAGCACACACGGCTATCTCCAGGACACACGGCTATCTCCAGGACACACGGCTATCTCCAGGACACACGGCTATCTCCAGGACACACGGCTATCTCCAGGACACACGGCTATCTCCAGGACACACGGCTATCTCCAGGACACACGGCTATCTCCAGGACACACGGCTATCTCCAGGACACACGGCTATCTCCGGGGGACACGGCTATCTCCAGGACACACGGCTATCTCCAGGACACACGGCTATCTCCAGGACACACGGCTATCTCCAGGACACACGGCTATCTCCGGCACACACGGCTATCTCCAGGACACACGGCTATCTCCAGGACACACGGCTATCTCCAGGACACACGGCTATCTCCAGGACACACGGCTATCTCCAGAACACACGGCTATCTCCAGCACACACGGCTATCTCCAGCACACACGGCTATCTCCAGGACACACGGCTATCTCCGGCACACACGGCTATCTACAGGACACACGGCTATCTCCAGCACACACGGCTATCTCCAGGACACACGGCTATCTCCAGCACACACGGCTATCTCCAGCACACACGGCTATCTCCAGCACACACGGCTATCTACAGGACACACGGCTATCTCCAGGACACACGGCTATCTCCAGGACACACGGCTATCTCCAGGACACACATCTATCTCCAGGACACACGGCTATCTCCAGGACACACGGCTATCTCCAGGACACACGGCTATCTCCAGGACACACGGCTATCTCCAGGACACACGGCTATCTCCAGCACACACAGCTATCTACAGGACACACGGCTATCTCCAGGACACACGGCTATCTCCAGGACACACGGCTATCTCCAGGACACACGGCTATCTCCAGGACACACGGCTATCTCCAGGACACACATCTATCTCCAGGACACACGGCTATCTCCAGGACACACGGCTATCTCCAGGACACACGGCTATCTCCAGGACACACGGCTATCTCCAGGACACACGGCTATCTCCGGCACACACGGCTATCTCCAGGACACACGGCTATCTCCAGGACACACGGCTATCTCCAGGACACACGGCTATCTCCAGGACACACGGCTATCTCCAGGACACACGGCTATCTCCAGGACACACGGCTATCTCCAGGACACACGGCTATCTCCAGGACACACGGCTATCTCCAGCACACACAGCTATCTCCAGGACACACGGCTATCTCCAGGACACACGGCTATCTCCAGGACACACGGCTATCTCCAGGACACACGGCTATCTCCAGGACACACGGCTATCTCCAGGACACACGGCTATCTCCAGCACGCACGGCTATCTCCAGGACACACGGCTATCTCCAGGACACACGGCTATCTCCAGGACACACGGCTATCTCCAGGACACACGGCTATCTCCAGGACACACGGCTATCTCCAGCACACACGGCTATCTCCAGCACACACGGCTATCTCCAGCACACACGGCTATCTCCAGGACACACGGCTATCTCCAGGACACACGGCTATCTCCAGGACACACGGCTATCTCCAGGACACACGGCTATCTCCAGGACACACGGCTATCTCCAGCACACACGGCTATCTACAGGACACACGGCTATCTCCAGGACACACGGCTATCTCCAGGACACACGGCTATCTCCAGGACACACGGCTATCTCCAGGACACACGGCTATCTCCAGCACACACGGCTATCTACAGGACACACGGCTATCTCCAGGACACACGGCTATCTCCAGGACACACGGCTATCTCCAGGACGCACAGCTATCTACAGGACACACGGCTATCTCCAGGACACACGGCTATCTCCAAGACACACGGCTTTCTCCAGCACACACGGCTATCTCCGGCACACACGGCTATCTCCGGCACACACGGCTATCTACAGGACGCACGGCTATCTCCAGCACACACGGCTATCTCCAGGACGCACGGCGACTCCAGGACACACGGCTATCTCCAGGACACACGGCTATCTCCAGGACACACGGCTATCTCCAGCACACACGGCTATCTCCAGGACACACGGCTATCTCCAGAACACACGGCTATCTCCAGGACACACGGCTATCTCCAGCACACACGGCTATCTCCAGCACACACGGCTATCTCCAGGACGCACGACTATCTCCAGCACACACGGCTATCTCCAGACACACGGCTATCTCCGGCACACACGGCTATCTCCGGCACACACGGCTATCTCCAGGACGCACGGCTATCTCCAGGACACACGGCTATCTCCAGGACACACGGCTATCTCCAGAACACACGGCTATCTCCAGGACACACGGCTATCTCCAGGACGCACGGCTATCTCCAGGACACACGGCTATCTCCAGGACACACGGCTATCTCCAGGACACACGGCTATCTCCAGGACACACGGCTATCTCCAGGACACACGGCTATCTCCAGGACGCACAGCTATCTCCAGGACGCACGGCTATCTCCAGCACACACGGCTATCTCCAGCACACACGGCTATCTCCAGGACACACGGCTATCTCCAGCACACACGGCTATCTCCAGGACACACGGCTATCTCCGGCACGCACGGCTATCTCCAGGACACACGGCTATCTCCAGGACACACGGCTATCTCCAGGACACACGGCTATCTCCAGGACACACGGCTATTTCCGGCACGCACGGCTATCTCCAGGACACACGGCTATCTCCAGGACACACAGCTATCTCCAGGACACACGGCTATCTCCAGGACACACGGCTATCTCCGGCACACACGGCTATCTCCGGCACACACGGCTATCTCCGGCACACACGGCTATCTCCGGCACACACGGCTATCTCCGGCACACACGGCTATCTCCAGGACGCACGGCTATCTCCAGGACACACGGCTATCTCCAGGACACACGGCTATCTCCAGGACACACGGCTATCTCCAGGACACACGGATATCTCCAGGACACACGGCTATCTCCAGGACACACGGCTATCTCCAGGACGCACGGCTCTCCAGGACACACGGCTATCTCCAGGACACACGGCTATCTCCAGGACACACGGCTATCTCCAGGACACACGGCTATCTCCAGAACACACGGCTATCTCCAGGACACACGGCTATCTCCAGGACACACGGCTATCTCCAGGACACACGGCTATCTCCAGGACACACGGCTATCTCCAGGACACACGGCTATCTCCAGCACACACGGCTATCTCCAGGACACACGGCTATCTCCGGCACACACGGCTATCTCCAGGACACACGGCTATCTCCAGGACACACGGCTATCTCCAGGACACACGGCTATCTCCAGGACACACGGCTATCTCCAGGACACACGGCTATCTCCAGGACACACGGCTATCTCCAGGACACACGGCTATCTCCAGGACACACGGCTATCTCCAGGACACACGGCTATCTCCAGGACACACGGCTATCTCCGGCACGCACGGCTATCTCCAGGACACACGGCTATCTCCAGGACACACGGCTATCTCCAGGACACACGGCTATCTCCAGGACACACGGCTATCTCCAGGACACACAGCTATCTCCAGGACACACGGCTATCTCCGGCACACACGGCTATCTCCAGGACACACGGCTATCTCCAGAACACACGGCTATCTCCAGAACACACGGCTATCTCCAGGACACACGGCTATCTCCAGCACACACGGCTATCTCCAGCACACACGGCTATCTCCAGGTCACACGGCTATCTCCGGCACGCACGGCTATCTCCAGCACACACAGCTATCTCCAGGACACACGGCTATCTCCAGGACACACGGCTATCTCCAGGACACACGGCTATCTCCGGCACGCACGGCTATCTCAGGCACACACAGCTATCTCCAGGACGCACGGCTATCTCCAGCACACACGGCTATCTCCAGGACACACGGCTATCTCCAGGACACACGGCTATCTCCAGCACACACGGCTATCTCCAGGACACACGGCTATCTCCAGGACACACGGCTATCTCCAGGAAACACGGCTATCTCCAGCACACACGGCTATCTCCAGGACACACGGCTATCTCCGGGACACACGGCTATCTCCAGGACACACGGCTATCTCCAGGACACACGGCTATCTCCAGGACACACGGCTATCTCCAGGACACACGGCTATCTCCAGGACACACGGCTATCTCCAGGACACACGGCTATCTCCAGGACACACGGCTATCTCCGGCACACACGGCTATCTCCAGGACACACGGCTATCTCCAGCACACACGGCTATCTCCAGGACACACGGCTATCTCCGGGACACACGGCTATCTCCAGCACACACGGCTATCTCCAGGACACACGGCTATCTCCAGGACACACGGCTATCTCCAGCACACACGGCTATCTCCAGGACACACGGCTATCTCCAGGACACACGGCTATCTCCAGGACACACGGCTATCTCCAGCACGCATGGCTATCTCCAGGACGCACGGCTATCTCCAGGACACACGGCTATCTCCAGGACACACGGCTATCTCCGGCACACACGGCTATCTCCAGCACACACGGCTATCTCCAGGACACACGGCTATCTCCAGGACACACGGCTATCTCCAGGACACACGGCTATCTCCAGGACACACGGCTATCTCCAGGACACACGGCTATCTCCAGGACACACGGCTATCTCCAGGACACACGGCTATCTCCGGGGGACACGGCTATCTCCAGGACACACGGCTATCTCCAGGACACACGGCTATCTCCAGGACACACGGCTATCTCCAGGACACACGGCTATCTCCGGCACACACGGCTATCTCCAGGACACACGGCTATCTCCAGGACACACGGCTATCTCCAGGACACACGGCTATCTCCAGGACACACGGCTATCTCCAGAACACACGGCTATCTCCAGCACACACGGCTATCTCCAGCACACACGGCTATCTCCAGGACACACGGCTATCTCCGGCACACACGGCTATCTACAGGACACACGGCTATCTCCAGCACACACGGCTATCTCCAGGACACACGGCTATCTCCAGCACACACGGCTATCTCCAGCACACACGGCTATCTCCAGCACACACGGCTATCTACAGGACACACGGCTATCTCCAGGACACACGGCTATCTCCAGGACACACGGCTATCTCCAGGACACACATCTATCTCCAGGACACACGGCTATCTCCAGGACACACGGCTATCTCCAGGACACACGGCTATCTCCAGGACACACGGCTATCTCCAGGACACACGGCTATCTCCAGCACACACAGCTATCTACAGGACACACGGCTATCTCCAGGACACACGGCTATCTCCAGGACACACGGCTATCTCCAGGACACACGGCTATCTCCAGGACACACGGCTATCTCCAGGACACACATCTATCTCCAGGACACACGGCTATCTCCAGGACACACGGCTATCTCCAGGACACACGGCTATCTCCAGGACACACGGCTATATCCAGGACACACGGCTATCTCCAGGACACACGGCTATCTCCAGGACACACGGCTATCTCCAGGACACACGGCTATCTCCAGCACACACAGCTATCTCCAGGACACACGGCTATCTCCAGGACACACGGCTATCTCCAGGACACACGGCTATCTCCAGGACACACGGCTATCTCCAGGACACACGGCTATCTCCAGGACACACGGCTATCTCCAGCACGCACAGCTATCTCCAGCACACACGGCTATCTCCAGGACACACGGCTATCTCCAGCACACACGGCTATCTCCAGCACACACGGCTATCTCCAGCACACACGGCTATCTCCAGGACACACGGCTATCTCCAGGACACACGGCTATCTCCAGGACACACGGCTATCTCCAGGACACACGGCTATCTCCAGGACACACGGCTATCTCCAGCACACACAGCTATCTACAGGACACACGGCTATCTCCAGGACACACGGCTATCTCCAGGACACACGGCTATCTCCAGGACACACGGCTATCTCCAGGACACACGGCTATCTCCAGCACACACGGCTATCTACAGGACACACGGCTATCTCCAGGACACACGGCTATCTCCAGGACACACGGCTATCTCCAGGACGCACTGCTATCTACAGGACACACGGCTATCTCCAGGACACACGGCTATCTCCAGGACACACGGCTATCTCCAGGACACACGGCTATCTCCAGGACACACGGCTATCTCCAGGACACACGGCTATCTCCAGGATACACGGCTATCTCCAGCACACACAGCTATCTCCAGGACACACGGCTATCTCCAGGACACACGGCTATCTCCAGCACACACGGCTATCTCCAGGACACACGGCTATCTCCAGGACACACGGCTATCTCCAGCACACACGGCTATCTCCAGGACGCACGGCTATCTCCAGGACACACAGCTATCTCCAGGACACACGGCTATCTCCAGGACACACGGCTATCTCCAGGACACACGGCTATCTCCAGGACACACGGCTATCTCCAGGACACACGGCTATCTCCAGCACACACGGCTATCTACAGGACACACGGCTATCTCCAGGACACACGGCTATCTCCAGGACACACGGCTATCTCCAGGACACACGGCTATCTCCAGGACACACGGCTATCTCCAGGACACACGGCTATCTCCAGGACACACGGCTATCTCCAGGACACACGGCTATCTCCAGGACACACGGCTATCTCCAGCACACACGGCTATCTCCAGGACACACGGCTATCTCCAGCACACACGGCTATCTACAGGACACACGGCTATCTCCAGGACACACAGCTATCTCCAGGACACACGGCTATCTCCAGGACACACGGCTATCTCCAGGACACACGACTATCTCCAGCACACACGGCTATCTCCGGCACACACGGCTATCTCCGGCACGCACGGCTATCTCCAGGACACACGGCTATCTCCAGGACACACGGCTATCTCCAGGACACACGGCTATCTCCAGGACACACGGCTATCTCCAGGACACACAGCTATCTCCAGGACACACGGCTATCTCCAGCACACACAGCTATCTCCAGGACGCACGGCTATCTCCAGGACACACGGCTATCTCCGGCACACACGGCTATCTCCAAGACACACGGCTTTCTCCAGCACACACGGCTATCTCCGGCACACACGGCTATCTCCGGCACACACGGCTATCTACAGGACGCACGGCTATCTCCAGCACACACGGCTATCTCCAGGACGCACGGCTATCTCCAGGACACACGGCTATCTCCAGGACGCACGGCTATCTCCAGGACACACGGCTATCTCCAGGACACACGGCTATATCCAGGACACACGGCTATCTCCAGGACACACGGCTATCTCCAGCACACACGGCTATCTCCAGGACACACGGCTATCTCCAGAACACACGGCTATCTCCAGGACACACGGCTATCTCCAGGACACACGGCTATCTCCAGGACACACGGCTATCTCCAGGACACACGGCTATCTCCAGGACACACGGCTATCTCCAGGACACACGGCTATCTCCAGCACACACGGCTATCTCCAGCACACACGGCTATCTCCAGGACACACGGCTATCTCCAGGACACACGGCTATCTCCGGCACACACGGCTATCTCCGGCACACACGGCTATCTCCAGGACGCACGGCTATCTCCAGGACACACGGCTATCTCCAGGACACACGGCTATCTCCAGAACACACGGCTATCTCCAGGACACACGGCTATCTCCAGGACACACGGCTATCTCCAGGACACACGGCTATCTCCAGGACGCACGGCTATCTCCAGGACGCACGGCTATCTCCAGGACACACGGCTATCTCCAGGACACACGGCTATCTCCAGGACGCACGGCTATCTCCAGGACGCACGGCTATCTCCAGGACGCACGGCTATCTCCAGCACACACGGCTATCTCCAGCACACACGGCTATCTCCAGGACACACGGCTATCTCCAGGACACACGGCTATCTCCAGGACACACGGCTATCTCCAGGACGCACAGCTATCTCCAGGACGCACGGCTATCTCCAGCACACACGGCTATCTCCAGGACACACGGCTATCTCCAGGACACACGGCTATCTCCAGGACACACGGCTATCTCCAGGACACACGGCTATCTCCAGGACGCACAGCTATCTCCAGGACGCACGGCTATCTCCAGCACACACGGCTATCTCCAGCACACACGGCTATCTCCAGGACACACGGCTATCTCCAGCACACACGGCTATCTCCAGGACACACGGCTATCTCCGGCACGCACGGCTATCTCCAGGACACACGGCTATCTCCAGGACACACGGCTATCTCCAGGACACACGGCTATCTCCAGGACACACGGCTATCTCCGGCACGCACGGCTATCTCCAGGACACACGGCTATCTCCAGGACACACAGCTATCTCCAGGACACACGGCTATCTCCAGGACACACGGCTATCTCCGGCACACACGGCTATCTCCGGCACACACGGCTATCTCCGGCACACACGGCTATCTCCGGCACACACGGCTATCTCCGGCACACACGGCTATCTCCAGGACGCACGGCTATCTCCAGGACACACGGCTATCTCCAGGACACACGGCTATCTCCAGGACACACGGCTATCTCCAGGACACACGGCTATCTCCAGGACACACGGATATCTCCAGGACACACGGCTATCTCCAGGACGCACGGCTATCTCCAGGACACACGGCTATCTCCAGGACGCACGGCTATCTCCAGGACACACGGCTATCTCCAGGACACACGGCTATCTCCAGGACACACGGCTATCTCCAGGACACACGGCTATCTCCAGAACACACGGCTATCTCCAGGACACACGGCTATCTCCAGGACACACGGCTATCTCCAGGACACACGGCTATCTCCAGGACACACGGCTATCTCCAGGACACACGGCTATCTCCAGCACACACGGCTATCTCCAGGACACACGGCTATCTCCGGCACACACGGCTATCTCCAGGACACACGGCTATCTCCAGGACACACGGCTATCTCCAGGACACACGGCTATCTCCAGGACACACGGCTATCTCCAGGACACACGGCTATCTCCAGGACACACGGCTATCTCCAGGACACACGGCTATCTCCAGGACACACGGCTATCTCCAGGACACACGGCTATCTCCGGCACGCACGGCTATCTCCAGGACACACGGCTATCTCCAGGACACACGGCTATCTCCAGGACACACGGCTATCTCCAGGACACACGGCTATCTCCAGGACACACGGCTATCTCCAGGACACACGGCTATCTCCGGCACACACGGCTATCTCCAGGACACACGGCTATCTCCAGAACACACGGCTATCTCCAGAACACACGGCTATCTCCAGGACACACGGCTATCTCCAGGACACACGGCTATCTCCAGCACACACGGCTATCTCCAGCACACACGGCTATCTCCAGGTCACACGGCTATCTCCAGCACACACGGCTATCTCCAGGACACACGGCTATCTCCGGCACGCACGGCTATCTCCAGGACGCACGGCTATCTCCAGGACACACGGCTATCTCCAGAACACACGGCTATCTTCAGGACGAACGGCTATCTCCAGGACACACGGCTATCTCCAGGACACACGGCTATCTCCAGGACACACGGCTATCTCCAGCACACACGGCTATCTCCAGGACACACGGCTATCTCCAGGACACACGGCTATCTCCAGCACACACGGCTATCTCCAGGACACACGGCTATCTCCAGGACACACGGCTATCTCCAGGAAACATGGCTATCTCCAGCACACACGGCTATCTCCAGGACACACGGCTATCTCCAGGACACACAGCTATCTCCAGGACACACGGCTATCTCCAGGACACACGGCTATCTCCAGGACACACGGCTTTCTCCAAGACACACGGCTATCTCCAGGACACACGGCTATCTCCAGGACACACGGCTATCTCCAGGACACACGGCTATCTCCAGGACACACGGCTATCTCCAGGACACACCGCTATCTCCAGGACACACGGCTATCTCCGGCACGCACGGCTATCTCCAGGACACACGGCTATCTCCAGGACACACGGCTATCTCCAGGACACACGGCTATCTCCAGGACACACGGCTATCTCCGGCACGCACGGCTATCTCCAGGACACACGGCTATCTCCAGGACACACAGCTATCTCCAGGACACACGGCTATCTCCAGGACACACGGCTATCTCCGGCACACACGGCTATCTCCGGCACACACGGCTATCTCCGGCACACACGGCTATCTCCGGCACACACGGCTATCTCCGGCACACACGGCTATCTCCAGGACGCACGGCTATCTCCAGGACACACGGCTATCTCCAGGACACACGGCTATCTCCAGGACACACGGCTATCTCCAGGACACACGGCTATCTCCAGGACACACGGATATCTCCAGGACGCACGGCTATCTCCAGGACGCACGGCTATCTCCAGGACACACGGCTATCTCCAGGACGCACGGCTATCTCCAGGACACACGGCTATCTCCAGGACACACGGCTATCTCCAGGACACACGGCTATCTCCAGGACACACGGCTATCTCCAGAACACACGGCTATCTCCAGGACACACGGCTATCTCCAGGACACACGGCTATCTCCAGGACACACGGCTATCTCCAGGACACACGGCTATCTCCAGGACACACGGCTATCTCCAGCACACACGGCTATCTCCAGGACACACGGCTATCTCCGGCACACACGGCTATCTCCAGGACACACGGCTATCTCCAGGACACACGGCTATCTCCAGGACACACGGCTATCTCCAGGACACACGGCTATCTCCAGGACACACGGCTATCTCCAGGACACACGGCTATCTCCAGGACACACGGCTATCTCCAGGACACACGGCTATCTCCAGGACACACGGCTATCTCCGGCACGCACGGCTATCTCCAGAACACACGGCTATCTCCAGGACACACGGCTATCTCCAGGACACACGGCTATCTCCAGGACACACGGCTATCTCCAGGACACACAGCTATCTCCAGGACACACGGCTATCTCCGGCACACACGGCTATCTCCAGGACACACGGCTATCTCCAGAACACACGGCTATCTCCAGAACACACGGCTATCTCCAGGACACACGGCTATCTCCAGGACACACGGCTATCTCCAGCACACACGGCTATCTCCAGCACACACGGCTATCTCCAGGTCACACGGCTATCTCCAGCACACACGGCTATCTCCAGGACACACGGCTATCTCCGGCACGCACGGCTATCTCCAGGACACACGGCTATCTCCAGGACACACGGCTATCTCCAGAACACACGGCTATCTTCAGGACGAACGGCTATCTCCAGGACACACGGCTATCTCCAGGACACACGGCTATCTCCAGGACACACGGCTATCTCCAGCACACACGGCTATCTCCAGGACACACGGCTATCTCCAGGACACACGGCTATCTCCAGCACACACGGCTATCTCCAGGACACACGGCTATCTCCAGGACACACGGCTATCTCCAGGAAACACGGCTATCTCCAGCACACACGGCTATCTCCAGGACACACGGCTATCTCCAGGACACACAGCTATCTCCAGGACACACGGCTATCTCCAGGACACACGGCTATCTCCAGGACACACGGCTTTCTCCAAGACACACGGCTATCTCCAGGACACACGGCTATCTCCAGGACACACGGCTATCTCCAGGACACACGGCTATCTCCAGGACACACGGCTATCTCCAGGACACACCGCTATCTCCAGCACACACGGCTATCTCCGGCACACACGGCTATCTCCAGGACGCACGGCTATCTCCAGGACACACGGCTATCTCCAGGACGCACGGCTATCTCCAGAACACACGGCTATCTCCAGGACACACGGCTATCTCCAGCACACACGGCTATCTCCAGCACACACGGCTATCTCCAGGACACACGGCTATCTCCAGGACACACGGCTATCTCCAGGACGCACGGCTATCTCCAGCACACACGGCTATCTCCAGGACACACGGCTATCTCCGGCACACACGGCTATCTCCGGCACACACGGCTATCTCCAGGACACACGGCTATCTCCGGCACACACGGCTATCTCCAGCACACACGGCTATCTCCAGGAAACACGGCTATCTCCGGCACACACGGCTTTCTCCAGGACACACGGCTATCTCCAGGACACACGGCTATCTCCAGGACACACGGCTATCTCCAGGACACACGGCTATCTCCAGGACACACGGCTATCTCCAGGACACACGGCTATCTCCAGCACACACGGCTATCTGCAGGACACACGGCTATCTCCAGGACACACGGCTATCTGCAGGACACACGGCTATCTCCAGGACACACGGCTATCTCCAGCACACACGGCTATCTCCAGGACACACGGCTATCTCCGGCACGCACGGCTATCTCCAGGACACACGGCTATCTCCAGCACACACGGCTATCTCCAGGACGCACGGCTATCTCCAGCACACACGGCTATCTCCAGGACACACGGCTATCTCCAGGACACACGGCTATCTCCAGGACACACGGCTATCTCCAGGACACACGGCTATCTCCAGGACACACGGCTATCTCCAGGACACACGGCTATCTCCAGGAAACACGGCTATCTCCAGGACACACGGCTATCTCCAGGACACACGGCTATCTCCATGACACACGGCTATCTCCATGACACACGGCTATCTCCAGGACACACGGCTATCTCCAGGACACACGGCTATCTCCAGGACACACGGCTATCTCCAGGACACACGGCTATCTCCAGGACACACGGCTATCTCCAGGACACACGGCTATCTCCAGGACACACGGCTATCTCCATGACACACGGCTATCTCCATGACACACGGCTATCTCCAGGACACACGGCTATCTCCGGCACACACGGCTATCTCCAGGACACACGGCTATCTCCAGGACACACGGCTATCTCCAGCACACACGGCTATCTCCAGGACACACGGCTATCTCCAGCACACACGGCTATCTCCAGAACACACGGCTATCTCCGGCACGCACGGCTATCTCCAGCACACACGGCTATCTCCAGCACACACGGCTATCTCCAGGACACACGGCTATCTCCAGGACACACGGCTATCTCCAGGACACACGGCTATCTCCAGGACACACGGCTATCTCCAGCACACACGGCTATCTCCAGGACACACGGCTATCTCCAGGACACAAGGCTATCTCCAGGACACACAGCTATCTCCAGGACACACGGCTATCTCCAGGACACACGGCTATCTCCGGGACACACGGCTATCTCCAGGACACACAGCTATCTGCAGGACACACGGCTATCTCCAGGACACACGGCTATCTCCAGGACGCACGCTATCTGCAGGACACACGGCTATCTCCAGGACACACGGCTATCTCCAGGACACACGGCTATCTCCAGCACACACGGCTATCTCCAGCACACACGGCTATCTCCAGGACACACGGCTATCTCCAGGACACACGGCTATCTCCAGCACACACGGCTATCTCCAGCACACACGGCTATCTCCAGCACACACGGCTATCTCCAGGACACACGGCTATCTCCAGCACACACGGCTATCTCCAGGACACACGGCTATCTCCAGGACACACGGCTATCTCCAGGACACACAGCTATCTCCAGGACACACGGCTATCTCCAGGACACACGGCTATCTCCAGGACACACGGCTATCTCCAGCACGCACGGCTATCTCCAGGACACACGGCTATCTCCAGCACACACGGCTATCTCCAGGACACACGGCTATCTCCAGGACACACGGCTATCTCCAGCACACACGGCTATCTCCAGGACACACGGCTATCTCCAGGACACACGGCTATCTCCAGCACACACGGCTATCTCCAGGACACACGGCTATCTCCGGGACACACGGCTATCTCCAGGACACACGGCTATCTCCAGGACACACGGCTATCTCCAGGACACACGGCTATCTCCAGGACACACGGCTATCTCCAGGACACACGGCTATCTCCGGGACACACGGCTATCTCCGGGACACACGGCTATCTCCGGGACACACGGCTATCTCCAGGACACACGGCTATCTCCAGGACACACGGCTATCTCCAGGACACACGGCTATCTCCAGGACACACGGCTATCTCCAGGACACACGGCTATCTGCAGGACACACGGCTATCTCCAGCACACACGGCTATCTCCAGGACACACGGCTATCTCCAGGACACACGGCTATCTCCAGCACACACGGCTATCTCCAGGACACACGGCTATCTCCAGGACACACGGCTATCTCCAGAACACACGGCTATCTCCAGGACGCACGGCTATCTCCAGGACACACGGCTATCTCCAGGACACACGGCTATCTTCAGGACGCACGGTTATCTCCAGAACACACGGCTATCTCCAGGACACACGGCTATCTTCAGGACGCACGGCTATCTCCAGGAGACACGGCTATCTCCAGGACACACGGCTATCTCCGGCACACACGGCTATCTCCAGGACACACGGCTATCTCCAGCACACACGGCTATCTCCAGGACACGCGACTATCTCCAGGACACACGACTATCTCCAGGACACACGACTATCTCCAGGACACACGGCTATCTCCAGCACACACGGCTATCTCCAGGACACACGGCTATCTCCAGGACACACGGCTTTCTCCAGCACACACGGCTATCTCCAGGACACACGACTATCTCCAGGACACACGGCTATCTCCAGGACACACGGCTATCTCCAGCACACACGGCTATCTCCAGGACACACGGCTATCTCCAGGACACACGGCTATCTCCAGGACACACGGCTATCTCCAGGACACACGGCTATCTCCAGGACACACGGCTATCTCCAGGACACACGGCTATCTCCGGCACACACGGCTATCTCCGGCACACACGGCTATCTCCAGAACACACGGCTATCTCCAGAACACACGGCTATCTCCAGAACACACGGCTATCTCCAGAACACACGGCTATCTCCAGAACACACGGCTATCTCCAGGAGACACGGCTATCTCCAGGACACACGGCTATCTCCAGAACACACGGCTATCTCCAGAACACACGGCTATCTCCAGAACACACGGCTATCTCCAGGAGACACGGCTATCTCCAGAACACACGGCTATCTCCAGGACACACGGCTATCTCCAGGACACACGGCTATCTCCAGGACACACGGCTATCTCCAGGACACACGGCTATCTCCAGGACACACGGCTATCTCCAGCACACACGGCTATCTCCAGCACACACGGCTATCTCCAGGACACACGGCTATCTCCAGGACACACGGCTATCTCCGGCACACACGGCTATCTCCGGCACACACGGCTATCTCCAGAACACACGGCTATCTCCAGAACACACGGCTATCTCCAGAACACACGGCTATCTCCAGAACACACGGCTATCTCCAGGACACACGGCTATCTCCAGGACACACGGCTATCTCCAGGACACACGGCTATCTCCAGGACACACGGCTATCTCCAGGACACACGGCTATCTCCAGGACACACGGCTATCTCCAGGAGACACGGCTATCTCCAGCACACACGGCTATCTCCGGCACACACGGCTATCTCCAGGACACACGGCTATCTCCAGGACACACGGCTATCTCCGGGGGACACGGCTATCTCCAGGACACACAGCTATCTCCGGGGGACACGGCTATCTCCAGGACACACGGTTATCTCCAGGACACACGGCTATCTCCAGGACGCACGGCTATCTCCGGCACACACGGCTATCTCCAGAACACACGGCTATCTCCAGAACACACGGCTATCTCCAGAACACACGGCTATCTCCAGGACACACGGCTATCTCCAGGACACACAGCTATCTCCGGGGGACACGGCTATCTCCAGGACACACGGCTATCTCCAGCACACACGGCTATCTCCAGGACACACGGCTATCTCCAGGACACACGGCTATCTCCAGGACACACGGCTATCTCCAGGACACACGGCTATCTCCAGGACACACGGCTATCTCCAGGACACACGGCTATCTCCAGGACACACGGCTATCTCCGGCACACACGGCTATCTCCAGGACACACGGCTATCTCCAGGACACACGGCTATCTCCGGCACACACGGCTATCTCCGGCACACACGGCTATCTCCAGAACACACGGCTATCTCCAGCACACACGGCTATCTCCGGGACACACGGCTATCTCCAGGACACACGGCTATCTCCAGGACACACGGCTATCTCCGGCACACACGGCTATCTCCAGGACACACGGCTATCTCCAGGACACACAGCTATCTCCGGGGGACACGGCTATCTCCAGGACACACGGCTATCTCCAGCACACACGGCTATCTCCAGGACACACGGCTATCTCCAGGACACACGGCTATCTCCAGGACGCACGGCTATCTCCAGGACACACGGCTATCTCCAGGACACACGGCTATCTCCAGGACACACGGCTATCTCCAGGACACACGGCTATCTCCAGGACACACGGCTATCTCCAGCACACACGGCTATCTCCAGGACGCACGGCTATCTCCAGGACACACGGCTATCTCCAGGACACACGGCTATCTCCGGCACGCACGGCTATCTCCAGCACACACGACTATCTCCAGGACACACGGCTATCTCCAGGACACACGGCTATCTCCAGGACACACGGCTATCTCCAGGACACACGGCTATCTCCAGAACACACGGCTATCTCCGGCACACACGGCTATCTCCAGGACACACGGCTATCTCCAGGACACACGGCTATCTCCAGGACACACGGCTATCTCCAGCACACACGGCTATCTCCAGGACACACGGCTATCTCCAGCACACACGGCTATCTCCAGGACACACGGCTATCTCCAGGACACACGGCTATCTCCAGGACGCACGGCTATCTCCAGGACGCACGGCTATCTCCAGGACACACGGCTATCTCCAGGACACACGGCTATCACCGGCACATGCGGCTATCTCCAGCACTCACGGCTATCTCCGGCACACACGGCTATCTCCAGGACACACGGCTATCTCCGGGACACACGGCTATCTCCAGGACACACGACTATCTCCGGCACACACGGCTATCTCCAGGACACACGGCTATCTCCAGGACGCACGGCTATCTCCAGCACACACGGCTATCTCCAGGACACACGGCTATCTCCAGGACACACGGCTATCTCCAGGACACACGGCTATCTCCAGGACACACGGCTATCTCCAGCACACACGGCTATCTCCGGCACACACGGCTATCTCCAGGACACACGGCTATCTCCTTGACACACGGCTATCTCCAGGACACACGGCTATCTCCAGGACACACGGCTATCTCCAGGACACACGGCTATCTCCAGCACACACGGCTATCTCCGGCAAACACGGCTATCTCCAGGACGCACGGCTATCTCCAGGACACACGGCTATCTCCAGGACACACGGCTATCTCCAGCACACACGGCTATCTCCAGGACACACGGCTATCTCCAGCACACACGGCTATCTCCAGGACACACGGCTATCTCCAGGACACACGGCTATCTCCAGCACACACGGCTATCTCCAGGACACACGACTATCTCCGGCACACACGGCTATCTCCAGGACACACGGCTATCTCCAGGACACACGGCTATCTCCAGGACACACGGCTATCTCCAGGACACACGGCTATCTCCAGGACACACGGCTATCTCCAGGACACACGGCTATCTCCGGCACACACGGCTATCTCCAGGACACACGGCTATCTCCAGCACACACGGCTATCTCCAGGACACACGGCTATCTCCAGGACACACGGCTATCTCCAGCACACACGGCTATCTCCAGGACACACGGCTATCTCCAGGACACACGGCTATCTCCAGCACACACGGCTATCTCCAGGACACACGGCTATCTCCAGGACACACGGCTATCTCCAGCACACACGGCTATCTCCAGGACACACGGCTATCTCCGGGACACACGGCTATCTCCGGGACACACGGCTATCTCCAGGACACACGGCTATCTCCGGCACACACGGCTATCTCCAGCACACACGGCTATCTCCAGGACACACGGCTATCTCCAGCACACACGGCTATCTCCAGGACACACGGCTATCTCCAGCACACACGGCTATCTCCAGGACACACGGCTATCTCCAGGACACACGGCTATCTCCAGGACACACGGCTATCTCCAGGACACACGGCTATCTCCAGGACACACGGCTATCTCCGGCACACACGGCTATCTCCAGGACACACGGCTATCTCCAGGACACACGGCTATCTCCAGGACACACGACTATCTCCGGCACACACGGCTATCTCCAGGACGCACGGCTATCTCCAGGACACACGGCTATCTCCAGGACACACGGCTATCTCCAGGACACACGGCTATCTCCAGGACACACGGCTATCTCCAGCACACACGGCTATCTCCAGGACACACGGCTATCTCCAGGACACACGGCTATCTCCAGGACACACGGCTATCTCCAGGACACACGGCTATCTCCAGGACACACGGCTATCTCTAGCACAGATTTCTACTCTTAACCCCGTCACTGCTGCACATTGACCAGACCAATTAAATTTAACGCCAGTAAACTTCAAACGAATAAGTCCCCAAAATCCGACTCTCCCCCCCCCCCCCAATTTACAATGTGTTAACCCCCTCAGTGCCAGCCGGGTCTGCAGCCTGTTTCTGCTCACAGATGTACACATTCCTTGGCCACGCGGGGCCCGTCCCTCTGGCATGACGGGGTTAAACTTCACCCACTCACATTCTATCCTTTGCCGGAACTATTTGGTGAATAGTTCAAATGTTTATTGCCAGCTGTCTCTGGTCGTAAACTGGGGTCCCGTGCGCCCCAAAACTAACAGCACTCTGTAACGCAGGGGGGGCTCAACTCCAGCCCCCAAGCGCCCCCAACAGGTCAGGTTTTCAGATATCCCTGCTTCAGCACAGGTGGCTCAATTAGTCCATGCGTCAGCACAGGTGGCTCAATTAGTCCATGCGTCAGCACAGGTGGCTCACTCAGTCCCAGCTTCAGCACAGGTGGCTCGCTCAGTCCCAGCTTCAGCACAGGTGGCTCGCTCAGTCCCAGCTTCAGCACAGGTGGCTCGCTCAGTCCCAGCTTCAGCACAGGTGGCTCAATCAGCCTTTGACTGAGCCTCTGATTGAGCCATCTGTGCTGAAGCTTGGATATCCTGAAATACTGTCCTGGAGGGAGGGGGGGGGTGTTTGAGGACTGGAGTTGAGCCCCCATCATGCTGTAATGTACAAAGTCAAGTTTTTTCTAAGGTGTCAACCATCTCCATGTAACCTATTAAACAAGTAGCTGTCCTTGGGTCCCTTTTGTCCTAGCAGGGACAGCCTGTAACTTGCTGCCGTGGAGGTGACGTGCCCTGGACACCTGACATATTCAAGACACTAAGGGATGTCCGGCTGTCTCCTCCCTGTGCTTCCTAACATGCCTGATAAGATGTTTCTGCTCAGGTGGGTCTATGAGAACATGAACCCTCCATGCCAGGTCCCCTAAAGGCTTAACGTGCCCGCCCTTTCATGTTGCACCCATCCCCCCAAAAAATGGAGACCACAGTTTCTTGTGGAAGACAAAAATAAGGTTGATTTATTTAACAACCCGCCAGCCCATGCATGCAGATAACCTCGTATATGGGCCGGAGACCCTTATGCCGCGTTTGGCTGGTCTACACCACCCTGCTCGGGAATGCTCTACCCAGTCCTCCCCAGGCCCAACCGCATTCATTGGCGCCCAGCTTTCAACAAGACTTGGGTGGGGCCTAGCGTAGCCGCTTACGCCGGCGCCTCTGGCCTGCCCAATCACTGCTGGGGACTTAACCACTGGCCCGACCACATAAACCGGCGCCTTTCTTCTTGGCATTTCCCGGCGCGCTTAAGCTGGCAGGCGGTCGGACGCTGAATCTGGTGACACAAACGGAGAGATATTGGTAAAACATCAAATAATGCGTTTCTTGGGATGGGAGGGGGGAAATTAAGTCAATTTGGTTCTGGGGTGCTGGGTTTATCCCGTCCCCCATTTTTTGACCCCATGCCAGTGTCGGGCGGCTTCCACTTCCCCCTGTTGGCGCGTGCGCCAAACTCTGAATAGTTTTGTGGGGAAGGGGGAGAGCGAAACGACATCTCTGTGAGGTACTGCAGCCCTTATGGGGGCGCGTTTTGGGGCCTCGGCCCCTTCTGTCTCTCTTCCCAACATAGGACAAGCTCCCAGCAGCCCTTGCGTTTAGCTGTTTGGCTCAGCGCTGGCTTCCACCATTATCACAGCAGATGCAGCAGATTAGCTGCCACACCCCTAATCCTGAGCTCTCCAGCGCACAGCAGCTGGAAACACCGCACCTTGTCCAGTGATCCCGTACAGGCCAGCTACAGACTGAGAGAAAACTGCTTCAGCAGTCTCACAAGGGACAGAGGGGTGGGGGGACTGGGGTGGGGGGACTAGGGTGGGAGGTGGGGACACACACACACCAGGATTCATCATCTGAAACTAACCCAGCAAGCTCGAACCCCCACTCCACTCCAGCTAAGGAGGAGAGAGGGAGAGGAGAGCAGGAAGAAGGATGGGAGAGTGAGAGGAGAGGGTGGGACCATCATGCGTGTGAGATAGGGTGTCTTATTGCTGTTATTTTGTACATTGGCCAATACAATGTATACGGAGCCATTATGTAGGGCCTATGAATGAAGCCGCAGGAGAAGCCGCATAGCCCAACACAATATATTTCCTTTTCCACCTGCTTTCTCACAAAGGAGCCCCCGCTCGGTGTCCCAGGAGGGGCTGTCAGTGGGGGCAGGTAGCACTGTGTACGGGCCGTTCCTCTGCATCCACACTCATTCCCCCTCTCAGAGCTGGGGGGGGGGAGGGGGTCAGAACCTGCCCGTGTGGGGGGTCTATATTTAGCAGCTGGAGTGGAGAATGGGGATCCAGCCAGGATTGTGACAATGAAGGGGAAGAGGTTGGGCTTCCCCCAGTGTCTATTCCACCTCACAAGAACCTGCAGGTTTCCTAGCTGCGCTGACCCATGCACAATGCAAGGAAAGCAGAGCTGCGGTCAGTGACCTGTGTATGTGAGGTCACGCACACACAGCCCTGCGACCTTCACATGTCACAGGACACCCAGAGATGTCACCTCCGTAGACTGGAATCAGGGGGATGTGGGGGTTGTGGACCCAGAAAATGACGTTTTTAATGGCGACCCCATAGAGGTCAGAGACACGGACACCACGAATCAGTCGGGCGGACAGAAAACGAGTGACACGTCTGGACGTTTATCAGGCCCCGTTGACCTGTCGGCTCCTCTTGTTCACGTACTTTGCTGTGGCGAGAGAATCTCTGAAGACCAGCCACGCGTGGAACAAATCAGCCACATAGTACTGTGATGTACACTCACAGAGGGGCAGAGACATGGTCTAACAGGGATGGAAGAGGCCGTGTGCTCTGCATGTGACACGTGACACCCAGCCTCGCACCACGTTACTCTTCTATCCGAAGCGCCACGTCACTCCCATCTCCGAAGCGCCACGTCACCACCTTCCGAAGCGCCACGTCACTCCCATCTCTGAAGCGCCACGTCACCACCTTCCGAAGCGCCACGTCACTCCCATCTCTGAAGCGCCACGTCACTCCCATCCCCGATTCGCCATGTCACTCCCCTCTCCAAAGCACCACGTTACTTAACTCTCCAAAGCGCCACGTCACTCCCATCTCCAAAGCACCACGTCACTCCACTCTCCGAAGCGCTTCGCTCACTCCCATCTCAAAAGCGCCACGTCACTCCACTCTCCGAAGCGCCACGTCACTCCACTCTCCGAAGCGCCACGTCACTCCACTCTCCGAAGCGCCACGTCACTCCACTCTCCGAAGCGCCACGTCACTCCACTCTCCGAAGCGCTTCGCTCACTCCCATCTCAAAAGCGCCACGTCACTCCACTCTCCGAAGCGCCACGTCACTCCACTCTCCGAAGCGCCACGTCACTCCACTCTCCGAAGCGCCACGTCACTCCACTCTCCGAAGCGCCACGTCACTCCACTCTCCGAAGCGCCACGTCACTCCACTCTCCGAAGCGCCACGTCACTCCACTCTCCGAAGCGCTTCGCTCACTCCCATCTCAAAAGCACCACGTCACTCCACTCTCAAAAGCACCACGTCACTCCACTCTCAAAAGCACCACGTCACTCCACTCTCCGAAGCGCCACGTCACTCCACTCTCCGAAGTGCCACGTCACTCCACCCTCCAAAGCGCTTCGCTCACTCCCCCGAAGCGCCACGTCACTCCAATCCCTGAAGCACCACGTCACTCCCATCCCGAAGCGCCACGTCACCCACTTCCAAAGCACCACGTCACTCCCATCTCCGAAGCGCCACGTCACCCACTTACGAAGCACCACGTCACTCCCATCTCCGAAGCGCCACGTCACCCACTTACGAAGCACCACGTCACTCCCATCTCCGAAGCGCCACGTCACCCACTTACGAAGCACCACGTCACTCCCATCTCCGAAGCGCCACGTCACCCACTTACGAAGCACCACGTCACTCCCATCTCCGAAGCGCCACGTCACCCACTTACGAAGCACCACGTCACTCCCATCTCCGAAGCGCCACGTCACCCACTTACGAAGCGCCACGTCACTCCCATCTCCAAAGCGCCACGTCACCCCCTTCCGAAGCACCACGTCACTCCCCCTTCCGAAGCGCCACATCACTCCACTCTCCAAAGCGCCACGTCACTCCCATCTCAGCACTCACTCACTGATACACTCTCGCCGCCCCCCACCGCCTCTGCCCCTCTCCCAGCCCCTAATCACAAACCAGTCGCACGGACACTTTCCCGTCTTGTTGGACGGAGTCAGCGCGCGTTTTAAGAAAAATATCCAAAATGAATCTTTTATTTCAGTGAAGAACACCCCCCGGGACTAACAGAGGGAGCATGTGTAACCCCTTCCGTGCCAGGGGCTTGCAATACATTGCATGATATAAGTATATCGCTCTGCATGATATAAGTATATCGCTCTGCATGATATAAGTATATAGCTCTGCATGATATAAGTATATCGCTCTGCATGTTATACGTATATCGCTCTGCATGTTATAAGTATATCGCTCTGCATGTTATAAGTATATCACTATGCATGATATAAGTATATCGCTCTGCATGATATAAGTATATTGCTCTGCATGATATAAGTATATCGCTCTGCATGATATAAGTATATAGCTCTGCATGATATAAGTATATCGCTCTGCATGATATAAGTATATCGCTCTGCATGTTATAAGTATATCGCTCTGCATGTTATAAGTATATCGCTCTGCATGATATAAGTATATAGCTCTGCATGATATAAGTATATCACTCTGCATGTTATAAGTATATCGCTCTGCATGTTATAAGTATATCGCTCTGCATGTTATAAGTATATAGCTCTGCATGTTATAAGTATATCGCTCTGCATGATATAAGTATATCGCTCTGCATGTTATAAGTATATCGCTCTGCATGTTATAAGTATATCGCTCTGCATGATATAAGTATATCGCTCTGCATGTTATAAGTATATCGCTCTGCATGTTATAAGTATATCGCTCTGCATGATATAAGTATATAGCTCTGCATGATATAAGTATATCACTCTGCATGTTATAAGTATATCGCTCTGCATGTTATAAGTATATCGCTCTGCATGTTATAAGTATATAGCTCTGCATGTTATAAGTATATCGCTCTGCATGATATAAGTATATCGCTCTGCATGTTATAAGTATATCGCTCTGCATGATATAAGTATATCGCTCTGCATGTTATACGTATATCGCTCTGCATGTTATACGTATATCGCTCTGCATGATATAAGTATATCGCTCTGCATGTTATAAGTATATCGCTCTGCATGATATAAGTATATCGCTCTGCATGTTATACGTATATCGCTCTGCATGATATAAGTATATCACTCTGCATGATATAAGTATATCGCTCTGCATGATATAAGTATATTGCTCTGCATGATATAAGTATATCGCTCTGCATGATATAAGTATATAGCTCTGCATGATATAAGTATATCGCTCTGCATGATATAAGTATATCGCTCTGCATGTTATAAGTATATCGCTCTGCATGTTATAAGTATATCGCTCTGCATGATATAAGTATATAGCTCTGCATGATATAAGTATATCACTCTGCATGTTATAAGTATATCGCTCTGCATGTTATAAGTATATCGCTCTGCATGTTATAAGTATATAGCTCTGCATGTTATAAGTATATCGCTCTGCATGATATAAGTATATCGCTCTGCATGTTATAAGTATATCGCTCTGCATGTTATAAGTATATCGCTCTGCATGATATAAGTATATCGCTCTGCATGTTATAAGTATATCGCTCTGCATGTTATAAGTATATCGCTCTGCATGATATAAGTATATAGCTCTGCATGATATAAGTATATCACTCTGCATGTTATAAGTATATCGCTCTGCATGTTATAAGTATATCGCTCTGCATGTTATAAGTATATAGCTCTGCATGTTATAAGTATATCGCTCTGCATGATATAAGTATATCGCTCTGCATGTTATAAGTATATCGCTCTGCATGTTATAAGTATATCGCTCTGCATGATATAAGTATATCGCTCTGCATGTTATAAGTATATCGCTCTGCATGTTATAAGTATATCGCTCTGCATGTTATAAGTATATCGCTCTGCATGATATAAGTATATCGCTCTGCATGATATAAGTATATCGCTCTGCATGTTATAAGTATATCGCTCTGCATGTTATAAGTATATCGCTCTGCATGATATAAGTATATAGCTCTGCATGATATAAGTATATCACTCTGCATGTTATAAGTATATCGCTCTGCATGTTATAAGTATATCGCTCTGCATGTTATAAGTATATAGCTCTGCATGTTATAAGTATATCGCTCTGCATGATATAAGTATATCGCTCTGCATGTTATAAGTATATCGCTCTGCATGTTATAAGTATATCGCTCTGCATGATATAAGTATATCGCTCTGCATGTTATAAGTATATCGCTCTGCATGTTATAAGTATATCGCTCTGCATGTTATAAGTATATCGCTCTGCATGATATAAGTATATCGCTCTGCATGTTATACGTATATCGCTCTGCATGTTATAAGTATATCGCTCTGCATGATATAAGTATATCGCTCTGCATGTTATAAGTATATCGCTCTGCATGTTATACGTATATCGCTCTGCATGTTATACGTATATCGCTCTGCATGTTATAAGTATATCGCTCTGCATGTTACAAGTATATCGCTCTGCATGATATAAGTATATCGCTCTGCATGTTATACGTATATCGCTCTGCATGTTATACGTATATCGCTCTGCATGTTATACGTATATCGCTCTGCATGTTATACGTATATCGCTCTGCATGTTATAAGTATATCGCTCTGCATGTTACAAGTATATCGCTCTGCATGATATAAGTATATCGCTCTGCATGATATAAGTATATCGCTCTGCATGTTATAAGTATATCGCTCTGCATGTTACAAGTATATCGCTCTGCACGATATAAGTATATCGCTCTGCACGATATAAGTATATCGCTCTGCATGATATAAGTATATCGCTCTGCATGTTATACGTATATCGCTCTGCATGATATAAGTATATCGCTCTGCATGATATAAGTATATCGCTCTGCATGTTATAAGTATATCGCTCTGCATGTTATAAGTATATCGCTCTGCATGTTATAAGTATATCACTATGCATGATATAAGTACATCGCTCTGCATGATATAAGTACATCGCTCTCATGTTATAAGTATATCGCTCTGCATGATATAAGTACATCGCTCTGCATGTTATAAGTACATCGCTCTGCATGTTATAAGTATATCGCTCTGCATGTTATAAGTATATCGCTCTGCATGTTATAAGTATATCGCTCTGCATGTTATAAGTATATCGCTCTGCATGTTATACGTATATCGCTCTGCATGTTATACGTATATCGCTCTGCATGTTATAAGTATATCGCTCTGCATGATATAAGTATATCGCTCTGCATGATATAAGTATATCGCTCTGCATGATATAAGTATAACGCTCTGCATGATGTAAGTATATCGCTCTGCATGTTATACGTATATCGCTCTGCATGTTATAAGTATATCGCTCTGCATGATATAAGTATATCGCTCTGCATGTTATACGTATATCGCTCTGCATGTTATAAGTGTATCGCTCTGCATGTTATAAGTATATCGCTCTGCATGATATAAGTATATCGCTCTGCATGTTATAAGTATATCGCTCTGCATGTTATAAGTATATCGCTCTGCATGTTATAAGTATATCGCTCTGCATGTTATAAGTATATCGCTCTGCATGTTATAAGTATATCGCTCTGCATGTTATAAGTATATCGCTCTTCGTGTTATAAGTATATCGCTCTGCATGTTATAAGTATATCGCTCTGCGTGTTATAAGTATATCGCTCTGCGTGTTATAAGTATATCGCTCTGCGTGTTATAAGTATATCGCTCTGCATGTTATACGTATATCGCTCTGCATGTTATAAGTATATCGCTCTGCATGTTATACGTATATCGCTCTGCATGTTATACGTATATCGCTCTGCATGATATAAGTATATCGCTCTGCATGTTATAAGTATATCGCTCTGCATGTTATAAGTATATCACTCTGCATGTTATAAGTATATCACTCTGCATGTTATACGTATATCGCTCTGCTGCATACAGTAAGTATATATCGCTCTGCATTATTTGCTGACCTCTCTTGCACTAAAGGCGTTGTAAATACAGAGGTGCCTGCACTTTCGCATATTGCTAATACAAGCCGCACGGTCACACTTTGCCTCCTCAGTGCTGTGCTGATCCCTCGCAGTGACCTTGGGAAAGAGTTCCAAGGTCAGCAGGTTTAGGGGACCGCATGATTGCAGTCCGTCCTCCACCGGAGCTACAGCAGCGCCACCCTGTGGTGAGCCAATGTAATGTGCCTTTTCTATTCACATTATAGTGCATTTATAGTGCCCATAGTGGGCGCGACAGCGACGGCTGAGGTCACGCGGTCGCAGGGAGTGACTTCTTCAGTGATCGCAGCCAATTTGGTGCGAACCGCTCACGGCCACGCCTCCTCCCCGCCCCCTGTTGCCCTCAGTACGCACTCCTGCACTGTAAGGCCGCGCTTATAGTCCCGGCGACGCCGAGGCAAAACAAATGTATTGCCGCCGTCGCGTGCGCTTATAGTAGAAGCGGCGGCACGATGGAGCGATCGCTGGAAGTCAAGTCAGATTGATTTTTCCAGCGAGAGTGTGTGTGTGTGTGTGTGTGTGTGTGTGTGTGTGTGTGTGTGTGTGTGTGTGTGTGTGTGTGTGTGTGTGTGTGTGTGTGTGTGTGTGTGTGTGTGTGTGTAAAACAATAACTTTTAAAAGGTTGCCGCTGTCGTTAAAAGTTCATCATAAAGTAATATATATATATATATATGTATAATGGTATATTGGGCAGTATGAAGCTGGTATAAGCTGCATGTAGCACTAGGCATAAGGTCACTAAATAGTACGTCCTATGAAGGGAGCTTGGTTCCTGGCGGTTAGACCCCTGCGGGATTATTCATCCCCCACCACTCACAGTGTCACTTTACACTGTACATTCTGATCGCTGGGAGTTCTGCTTCCCGCGCTGTGAGGAATGCGACTTTCTCAGGGGCGGAGCTAGGTGGTCAAGGACACATGGAGGACCGCCGGCGTAAAGACGCAAGTGGCCGCGCCGCAGGGACATCTCGCCGCCGCCCACTTCGCTACAAAGGTAAATCTCTAACCTTAGCCCTTACCCTAAAACCCCCTAATCTTAACCCCTAATTGTAATGCTACCCCTTACCCTAAAAACCTTATCTTAATTCCCAACCCTAAAAACTTTAACCCATTACCCTAAAGCCCCTATCCTTAACCCCTACCCTATCCGCTACAATCCCTTAAATTAATCCCCTACCGCAACCAATAAAACCCCTAAAGTTAACCCTCTGAACTTGGCGTAAAAAGCGTCGGAGGTCCCAGTGGCAGAGCGGCTGCGGGGGAGGGCCCAGTGGCAGAGCGGCTGCGGGGGAGGGCCCAGTGGCAGAGCGGCTGCGGGGGAAGGCCCAGTGGCAGAGCGGCTGCGGGGGAGGGCCCAGTGGCAGAGCGGCTGTGGAGGAGGGCCGAGTGGCAGAGCGGGTACAGAGGAGGGCCGAGTGGCAGAGCGGCTGCAGCAGAGGACCCAGTGGCAGAGCGGCTGCAGCAGAGGACCCAGTGGCAGAGCGGCTGCGGGGGAGGGCCCAGTGGCAGAGCGGCTGTGGAGGAGGGCCGAGTGGCAGAGCGGGTACAGAGGAGGGCCGAGTGGCAGAGCGGCTGCAGCAGAGGACCCAGTGGCAGAGCGGCTGCAGCAGAGGACCCAGTGGCAGAGCGGCTGGAGAATGGGCCCCTAAACGTTGGTGGGCCCTAGTGTAGCCAAACCGCCTGCACATATGGTAGTTCATCACTGGTCTTCTCTATGGGACCAGCCTGATTACAACATGTGGTCTCCCTCACTAGGCAGAACTGCAAGAAATACACAGGGGCGGGTTTCCAGTTGGCTAATGGCCGTGGAGTCGCACCGAAATACTTGTTGCATGGGGGCAAATGGACAACTCGTGGCTCATAAAAAAATGACGCCAATTAGGAGTTGGCCACAAATAGGCACAAAATACAGTTTGTGTGGGGGGTCGTTAGCATAACGAGTAGTGGGGAAGAGCGGGGGCATGCCGATTCGTCATTTATTTAAATGAGCTCAACACGGACGCACATATGTTAAATAACACCTGTCTTGTATTAGCGTCCAATGGGAGTTAGTTAATTGGCTGTTCTTAATATAAGACCCCGTCTCAATTATGCGCCCAGCTCTATAGGGACCAGGATCTAATCGCACTATAAGAACCAAGAATTTGCAGCGTGTCGCCATGTCTTCCGAAAATGGTCAAAATGTGGCACCGCCAGAACCAATCTTAGGCTAGGTCCCCAGTGCCTGCTGCAGAGCGTGCTATGGTGTGCGCTGCAGGTACAAGAACCGCCCCTTAATGGGGCCGGGCCCACTAGCTGCCTTCGTGCGCAATTTGCCGCCGCGTTCCACGACGAGATTTTCAGAAGACACGAAAATTGTGTTTACAACTCGCGCCAGCGTCACGTGGGTCAGTGACAACCAATGATAGGGCAGAGTTTCTCAAGCCAATCACAGAGAAGGAAATAGCAACCAATCAGAGCGCAGAAGAGGATGTCACGTCCTGGCCACGCCCCCTCGACGCACGTCCCGTCCCAGAGATTCATTGAGCGGCGAGACCGCAGACCGCGGCTTTCACACGTGCACGCGCCACCACCCCGCCAGGCGCACGTGCAACAGTGCAACAGTGAGTACTGGGGCCGAAGCCTTATATCTGTTATTGCAATATCGACACCTTCAACAGGGCGGCAAAAAAACAGAATAAAGTGACATTTCTAGTGTAAAATGGTAAAACGCCCACTGAAAAACTCCAGGGGTTCACTAAATGGCTGTCGGTGCAGCAGAAGAGGACCAAAGATGCAAAGTTCTGTGGGGAAGATCATGTGACCAGGCAGTCACTAGATACAATTGGTGCACTGCTAGAGAGGGCGGGGCTCAAAAAGGGGATGTGCCAGAGCCTGTTTCCGAAGAGGAAGGGGATGTGACTCTGTAAATGGTTGCTATAGAAACAAAAATGCTTGTTACATTATAATACATTAAAAATGTCAGAGTTGTTAAAAAAAAATTCCTACAAGTATTTTCTCATATGTAGGATATTGCTTGGTCTGCAGCTTTAACATAATGTACTTCTACTGGCAACAGACGCCCGTGGGAACCCAATACATACAATGTAGACAGGCATCCGCTGTGTTGCAATGTAGTAGCACTGTACATCGTATAAGTAGCGCTGGAACGACGTGGTGAATGGATTCTAATAACCAAGCTGGGGACAGCTAGGATCATAACCCATAATATAGATACTGGATATAAGGTATATCACCCATAATATAGATACCTATCTGAAGCATGATATATACTTATAGGCAGTGGTTGACAAATCACCAAAAAATCTACTCGCCGAACAAAAAAATCTACTCGCCACCTAGTACCACACGTGTGCTGCTTGGGCCAATAGGAGCTCGCCACGATGTTAAATCCACTTGCCCGGGGCGTGCAAATGTATAGGTTTGTCGAACACTGCTTATAGGGTCAACTATCCCTGTTATCAATAGCACCAAAAATATAAAGGGGAGGAGGGCAGCACCCCTGCCCCTACCCAGTAACTCCAAGTGCTATCCAACGTGAATTTGTACAAACTTGCAGTATAAGGGTCGATGGTATTGAATAGGTCCAACCATTATGACATGGAGTGCAGTGTGAGGCCTACTGGATCTACACCATGGACACTTTAGCTCCTAAGAGGATGAATACCAAAAAGTCAAAAGAAGGACAAGCACAACCTTTTCTTAGTAAACTATTAGTATATTAAAAGCCACAATAGCCCCCAATTCTCACTTACATCTAAGGTAAGAAAAAGGTATACCGCAATCAGGCATCTATTTAAGTAAGGCTCTGAAGGGTATATTCCCCGCTGACCGGACACACATCCTACGGAGCACGAAAGGCACACCGGCGGTTCTTCTCACTTTATAGCCGGCACACCGGGTACCTTTGACAACCGTGTGTTGCCTTCTCCCTTCCTGGTTCTGCTCAGATCACCTCCACCCCTATGCTCAACCAACGTCACCATGCAAGTGTGGCTACGCGTTTCGCTGTTTGCAGCTTTCTCAGGAGATCTGGATCATGATGAATATCAGGGGTTGGAAAATCCAGCGCCTAAAATTCCCCCTTTGGCGCCCGAGTTGCAGCGCTGACCGACCTGTCAGTCGCCGCAGCGGCCGGCAACAGTGCGGTCGATTCTGTTTCACTGGCGTGACATCAAAGCAGGAGCGGGGTGCACGGTGACCGGCGGCGATGGTGACTGACAGGTCAAGTCACCGCCACGCAGTGCGAAGTGCGTGGGGGGAGAAAATCGGAAGGCAGGAGGCAGAGCGCGCAAGGGCTGGGGGAGGGAACGAAGGACTCTGCCTGTCCTTTCAAAATGGGGACAATGTTAGAGGGAGGAGTTTGTGTGCTGTGTGTCAGTGTGCTGTGATCTGTATGCCAGTCAGTTTGTGTGTCAGTTGCACAAATACACACTGACACACACTTTGACATACAGAGCCGCCAGGGGGTTGGGGGGGAATGCCAGAACATCCACCCCTCAACAAAAGTGTGGCTCCTAAAAATTGTAGCTGGCTCCTAAATTAAACAATATATATATATATATATATATATATATATATATATATATATATATATATATATATCCACATGAAATTCAGTCAGCACACTGTACAGTAGTTGAAAATGTTGTAATAGCAGATGCTAGTCCCATAGAGAGTAAATATGATACGAACCAATCCAAAGACCAGTAAAGAGACAGCAGACCACACAGGGTTAATCCAAAAGTCTATATTCACAACATGAAATACACGTAAGCCAACGTTTCGGTCCCACAGAGAGACCTTCCTCAGGGCCGTGCAACCCACAAGTGTAAGTGACCAAACATATATACCCTTACCCATAGTGCAATGCAAACAAAGGGAACCAATCACCAACATGCAATCAGACATAATATGCAACATAGCTGTGCTCCGTGCCCCCTCCCCTATTACCTGAATATCCAAATGATTCATCATGACATGAGAGTAGGCACTTAAACTATTAGGAGAGAGACACCCTGAGACACTGGTCCCAGAGTCTACTGCCCGTGCGGGGGAACGTCGCGCGCCGCGCATGCGCAATGGGCCAAAACACATTGACTGCCGGGGCGCCAGCAAGGAGAGTGCGCCGCGCATCACAGCTGTGAGCAGACGCCTCATTAACTCTCCCTGGCAACCAGGGACGCCGGCAGCGCAAATCGCGCATGCGCAGTCTGGAAAACCGCCTCGGTGCACAGTTACCCACACACTGACAGCAATAATGGGCTAAACAGAGTAGTATAACACAGAGCGTTGAGGTGAACCACAGGGGGACAGATAGAGGTACAGAGCACAAGGAGCGCATAGCATCACCATAGTATATAAGGACAAAGGAAGTGCAAAAGTGCAGAGGGAGTGATGCAACAGAGTATGAGTGACAAATATACATAAGGCATAATGTAAAACTAAGTCAAAGCAGGGAGATAACTATAGAAAGCAGCTAAGTGAAAGCTCCTCATTTAGGCCACCAGGTGTCATAGTCCTTAGTTCATAAATAAGCCTTGCTTCCTGTTTAAGCAAAGTCCTGCCCCTGTCACCCCCACGGGGGGGGGGGGGGGGGGGGGGGACTGGAACCTGCAGAATAGGCATACAACGAAGTGTGGCCAATGTGTGTCTTTTTTCTTTGAAATGTGGAGATCTATATCAGAGGCATCACTCAGTAGGGCTTTTCTGATGTTTGAACGGTGCATGGCCATGCGTTCTTTCAGCATCCTTACAGTCTTCCCGATGTACAGCAATCCACAAGGACACTTAATAAAGTACACCACGAATTTTGACTCACAGTTCAGTGGTTGTTTGATTTTAATCGGTGCGCCACTATGCGGGTGATTGTAGCTAGGGCCCAGCTGCATATAGTGGCAGTTGGTGCAGCCATGACAGCGGTACGAACCAGGTTTTTTGGCTAACCAGGTGGTGGGTGTGGCATATTTGTCTATTGGATCAGATCCAGTGACCATGTCACCAATGTTTGGTCCCCGACGAAAGCAGAATAGGGGTGGCTCTCTAGCATATGCACCAATCCTCTCGTCATTCTCCAGGATGCGCCAATTGCCCCGAATGCAACGCTTAATGCTGTTTGTAGCAGTACTGAATGTACTGACTATATTAAGCCTGTTGCTCACCGGTCTACCTGACGAAGGTGTCAATAGTTCACCCCTGTCAACCTGTCCAACCTTTTGCAAGGCAAAGTTAATGTCCTTGGCCGAATAGCCCCTCTCCTGAAAGCGTGCGGCCATTTGGGCCAGGGCCCTTTGGGATTCTTCTGGATCAGTGGTAATTCTTTTCACTCGGAGAAGCTGGGAGTATGGGAGACCCCTCTTGAGTGGTACAGGATGGTGGCTGGCTGCACAAAGAAGGGAGTTCTTGTCTGTACTCTTCCGGTATATTCTAGTAGCCAGCGTGCCTCCAATTTTGTACACTATGGTGTCTAAAAAAGCAATTTCCTGGTAGCTGTGGTTGAGGGTAAAACGGATTGTGGAGGGGATTTTGTTTAAATCAGAAACAAATGTCAGCAGCTCATCTTCACTGCCCGTCCACAGAATGAAGATGTCGTCAATATAGCGAAGGTATTTGACGATATGCCGCCCATGCGTGGTGTCAGTTAATATGTGCAACCGTTCATACAAATCCATAAATAGATTAGCATACGACGGTGCCATATTTGAGCCCATGGCCGTACCCGTTAGTTGTAAGTAGTAGTGTTTCTCAAATTTAAAGAAGTTCTTATGGAGGATGACCTCAATGAGCAACATGAGAAAATCAACTGGTGGACCCTGTTCGACTCCATGTTCTTCCAATTTTGTGCGTACTGCTTCTAGGCCCCCTGCATGGGGAATGTTGGTGTACAAGCTGGACACATCTAGCGTAGCAAGAATACATTCTGCTGTGTTAACGGAAAGATGACTGAGCTGCTCAATGAAGTCCGTGGTGTCCTTGATGTATGAACCCATTCCAGCCACCAGTGGCTGTAGATAGAAGTCCACGAATTGCGAAAGGGGGTGGCACAGCAACCCACGGGCCAAGATGATGGGTCTGCCCGGTGGTGCGACTATAGATTTGTGTACTTACTCACTTACACTTGTGGGTTGCACGGCCCTGAGGAAGGTCTCTCTGTGGGACCGAAACGTTGGCTTACGTGTATTTCATGTTGTGAATATAGACTTTTGGATTAACCCCGTGCGGTCTGCTGTCTCTTTACTGGTCTTTGGATTGGTTCGTATCATATATATATATATATATGTATATATATATATATATATATATATATAATACTGAGTTAAGTTATGGTGAGTAAAAAAAGTGACAAAAACCCTCCACAGGAAAGCAAATATGCAAATATAGCTGTATGCTCATCTGCATGTCTTAGGCAGGTCTGCAACCCCGCCTTTCCCCATTATCACCCAGCATACAGCACTTCCACTGCAGCAAGGGATTCTGGGAAATGACATGCAAATGAGCACACAGTGTCACTTTTTGCCTCAATAACCATTTTTAACATGGTTCCCTATAGGCTTAAGCTTGCTGCATGGTCACAGCTTTGAGCACAGCCAGGGTTAAGGTGCATACCCAGAAAACCACCCACAGACAGCTGTTTCGACCTTGATGGGTCTCATCATGTTAAAAATGGTTATTGAGGCAAAAAGTGACACTGTGTGCTCATTTGCATGTCATTTCCCAGAATCCCTTGCTGCAGTGGAAGTGCTGTATGCTGGGTGATAATGGGGAAAGGCGGGGTTGAAGACCTGCCTAAGACATGCAGATGAGCATACAGCTATATTTGTATATATATATATACATATATATCCACCCTGATATATATATATATATATATACTTTCTGCAGCAGCTGTTCGGTGGGAACAACTAACAACACAGCTATTACAATTTTTTTACAGTAAGGTGTGAATTCCTATTTAATAACATCTGCAATTTCTACTTCACAGACGCAACCTGGCAATACTTCATATTCTGGACCAAGACCCCAGAGAAGGGAAGAATTCTTATTTATTCAAGTTTTCTTCTGTTAAATTGAAGTTTAATTTTCTCTCTGCCTGCTGTGTGTAGGGTTGCCAGGCGGCTTCTCCAAAAATACTGGACTCAATGGTGAAAGGTGCGTCAGGTCACTATGTCCAGGGAGGAAAATACCGGACACATACATGTCCAGTATTACAGTACCTCTCATTTTTTTACTGGACAGAGTATCCAAATACAGGAGGGTCCAGTTCAATATCGGACACCTGGCGACCCTAGCTGTGTGCAGTTTCCTTCTGCTGGGCTCAGTTGCTGCAGACTGAGGTTATTGCTGCGTTAACGTACAAAGTTAGACAGGCGTCATTATTACGTACAGATGTGCGATTGCAAAAGACGTCAAAACCATGCATAGCTAATGGCGCTAATCTAAGACCCCATTATCATGTTTGAAACCAGATCCTAACTCTTAAACGGGTCGCCATTTCAGAAATAGCAACGCTCAACTGCTGACGCCACCGCCATTTTTTGCGATTTCCGTCTGAAATCAAAGTCTCTGTCCCTCTGCTGTCGTATCTCCGTGGTGTTAGGGGATGGGAGGCTGGGAAAGAATTTGAAGCCTTATATTCATTACCAGTGGTGTGGAAACATTTATTTACATCTAAACTAGAATAAATAATTCAGCTTTGAATAAAAAAAACGTTGGTAGAAAAATAATTGGTGTATTAAGAGCCCCCAGTGAGAGGAACTGGGGGTTACAGACTAGATCAGGGGCGGGCAACTCCAGTCCCCAAGGGTCACCAACAGGTCAGGATTTGAGGATATCCCTGCTTCAGCACAGGTGACTCAATCAATGACCGAGCCACTGATTGAGCCTTGATGGGATCAGCTGTGCAGCTGGACCCCACCCTGAGACACACTATGTCCACCAATGAGTAGCCACTTGACCTTGTGTTTCAACATTCCCCCTTATCCCCTCTAGACTGTAAGCTCTCAGGAACAGGGCTGTCATTGCCTTCTGTGTCTGTTGGCACTGGTTTGTATTTGTATGTCATCGATGTAACTCTGTACCCCGCCGTGGAATATGTTGGCGCTTTGCAAATAAATGATCACAATGAGACTGGATTTGCACCTTCACTGAGGTTTTACTGAATGCCAAGGCCAGGAAACAAAGGGCTTATTCCTATCACTAACGGAAAACAACGACGTTAAAGGATGAAATAGCTACATACGTCAATTAGACCCAAAGTTCGGAAATGTTTTGACTGACTTGTAACCAACGCCTGATTTTTGTTACGCGGCTCTCTACAACGGCGACGTCTCTATATAAGGGGCCGGCAATGCTGCGCCCACTATACGGCCATCGTACACATCCCCTAGGAATCCCGCTATTTCACATGCATTCATATTCTCTGACATGGACAGGGGTTCAGGAACAGCTTTCACCATCACTTTCTCTGGGCAGCACAAAACATGGCCTCCTCCACGTCAGTGGGCGGAGGGTGATTAGATAATAGTGCGAGGAAGAGTGAGAATTTAGTTGAGGCCTCTCCTGGCCTCCTATCCCAAGCTGGGATTTAAATGAGGGTTGCTCCCTGTTAATGTTATTTCTGCACCTCTGTGCCTGAGCTGGGCCCCAGCTATGGACTACATTTCCCAGAATCCTCCGGCGTGTCAGGAATCACTGCGCATGCGCTCACCTAGCCCCGGCTCCCAGGAGCCGCCATCTTGAGACTGGCAAGATCTTTTTGCTTAGTCAGATGACCCCGGGAGATCACCCCTCCGCTCCGGTCTCGGTATTACCAGTGACACAGGAGAGGTCTAATTCTCGTCCCCTGTGGCTTCCCTCCGTTCTTTCCGGTAGCATTGCGACCTGCGTGGCCTCAGTTGAATGCGGGTATAATTCCACACCCAACATGGCGCCCTGACAGGTCTCCACCCTCCCCATTGCTCAAGCTCCGCCCAGCCCGGCCGCCGCCGCAGCGGGTAGAATGTATTTCCGCTTCCGGTCAGCCTCGCTGTGGTCCCTGCGGCTGGCGGCTGAGCCGTGTGTCTCCGCCATATTGTCTGTGTGATCCCGGCGGGGAGCGGGGGGACCGGAGCAGCAGGTGCGGGCGGCCCCTCCTTAAACTGTGTGTTTGTCCGCTGCAGGGGGGAGCTGAGCTCACCCGGGGAGGGGGATCATAGAGAGAGTCCCGGGGTATGTGTGAGGGGCCCGGGGCGTCTGATACCGGGGGGAGGCGGGTTAAGGATGGAGTGGTAAGGGGGGTGGTGTAGTAGGATGGGGGTGGTGTAGGATGGAGGAGTGGTAGGATGGGGGTGGTGTAGGATGGAGTGGTAATATGGGGGGGTGTAGGATGGAGGAGTGGTAGGATGGGGGTGGTGTAGGATGGAGGAGTGGTAATATGGGGGGGTGTAGGATGGAGGAGTGGTAATATGGGGGGGGGTGTAGGATGGAGGAGTGGTAAGATGGGGGGATGGAGGAGTGGTAAGATGTGGGGATGGAGGAGTGGTAAGATGGGGGGGTGTAGGATGGAGGAGTGGTAAGATGGGAGGGTGTAGGATGGAGGAGTGGTAAGATGGGGGGGTGTAGGATGGAGGAGTGGTAAGATGGGGGGGGGGGTGTAGGATGGAGGAGTGGTAAGATGGGGGGGTGTAGGATGGAGGAGTGGTAAGAGGGGGGGATAGAGGAGTGGTAAGATGGGGGGGGATGGGGGAGTGGTAAGATGGGGGGGGATGGAGGAGTGGTAAGATGGGGGGGATGGAGGAGTGGGAAGATGGAGGAGTGGTAAGATGGGGGGGATGGAGGAGTGGTAAGATGGGGGGGATGGAGGAGTGGTAAGATGGGGGGGATGGAGGAGTGGTAAGATGGGGGGGATGGAGGAGTGGTAAGATGGGGGGGATGGAGGAGTGGTAAGATGGGGGATGGAGGAGTGGTAAGATGGGGGGATGGAGGAGTGGTAAGATGGGGGGTGAAGGATGGAGGAGTGGGAAGATGGGGAGGGTGGGAAGATGGGGGGGTGTAGGATGGAGGAGTGGGAAGATGGGGGGGGGGGTAGGATGGAGGAGTGGGAAGATGGGGGATGTGGGGGTAGTAAGATGGGGGGGTGTAGGATGGAGTGAAGATGGGGGGTGTAGAATGGAGGAGTGGTAAGATGGGGGTGGTGGTGGGTTAGTTAGATGGGGGTGGTGTAGGATGGAGGAGTGGTAAGATGTTGGGGTGAAGGATGGAGGAGTGGGAAGATCGGGGGGTGTAGGATGGAGGAGTGGGAAGATGGGGGGGGGTGGAGGATGGAGGAGTGGGAAGATGGGGGTGGAGGATGGAGGAGTGGGAAGATGGGGGGAGTGGAGGAGTGGGAAGATGGGGGGGTGTAGGATGAAGGAGTGGTAAGATGGGGGGGTGTAGGATGGAGGAGTGGTAAGATGGGGGGTGTAGGATGGAGGAGTGGTAAGATGGGGGGTGTAGGATGGAGTGGTAAGATGGGGGGTGTAGAATGGAGGAGTGGTAAGATGGGGGTGGTGGAGGGTTAGTTAGATGGGGGTGGTGTAGGATGGAGGAGTGGTAAGATGGGGGTGGTGGAGGGTTAATTAGATGGGGGTGGTGTAGGATGGAGGAGTGGTAAGATGGGGGTGGTGTAGGATGGAGGAGTGGTAAGATGGGGGTGGTGTAGGATGGAGGAGTGGTAAGATGGGGGTGGTGTAGGATGGAGGAGTGGTAAGATGGGGGTGGCAGGGGGAACTGGGCAATTCTTAGAGATTCTATTTGTTATTGGGGTAGAGGACCACAGTGGTGTTGGGAGGAGTGGTTGGGGCTGACAGTGTTATTTCAGTGCAATTATCTAAATAGGGTGTTGGGCACAAATTAGTTGGATTTGTTGGGTTGTAGTTATGCCAGGTAGTAGGTTAGAAAATTGTGTGGTAATGGGATTTTCTGTAGGGGGTCCTGGAATTTTTTTTTGGGGGGGGGGGTGGATTATGAGCAGCATGAGGTTTTGGGGTCTTGGGTGCTTTGATAGTTTTGGGGTAAGGTTGGCGTCTGACTTGTGCCAACGTGGGAGCTCCCCAATTTAACGTCCTGGGAGGTGGAATAATATTGGATATTTCTCCTTCCATTTTTATTTTTGGTGGAGGCTATTTACCCGGCAAGCTGGGTAAATAGGGTACTTGATCATTCTTTAATGGACAGCCGCTTAAATAAATAAAAAAAAAAAAACTTCAGTCTGACCCCAAGCTGCCATCCTAACCCCACTATACCAGCCTAATCTTTACACTAACCCCGATATGCCAGCCTATTAAGGGGAAGTTGTTATAAAGCTGGCTGCAGGGTAAATAGGCGATTTATTCATATTAGCCTGGACACCCTGTGATTGGCATTGTTAGTTTGTAATTATTTAGGCTGGAGGTCTGTTAATAAATCTTTCATGCTTTAAAGAAAAAAAATATGTGCCTCCGTTAAGGGGTTTGACACTCGCCGAGAAACAACGGATTTGTTTCAATCCGTCAATCTTTACTGAGTTTTGTATCTGGGGTTGCATAACTTGCTTCAGAATATCTGGTGTAAAACCTGTAAATATAGTATAAGTATGTCCTCACTGACAGCATCCTTTTTGAAGGCGTTTGTGGGGGGAATAAAATACCTCGCTAAAGCGCTAGTAACTCCACTCCTAACACGTTGAGTCTTCACAGAAGAGACTGTTTCTTGAGATTTTAGTTCGCTTTGTAAGCTCCCTTGTGATGGGCTCTGCAATGGGAAGCCTGCAGAATGATTTGGAAGAACGTGGGAGACACACATGGAAGTTTTGTGGCCTGTGATGGTCACTGGCTTAACTTCTGTCTGATGTACGTACGAAGTTAGTACTTGGACTGCTTGCAGTAGATGGATTGGATGGGCTTATGCAGTGCCATGCTCCTCAGCCTATTGGTCTCATCTGAAGTCAAACATGTTCAACCAACTGGCCTTCGCAGTCTGTATTGGACAGATACAGAACCTTAAGGCCAAAGATCCCCAGTGTCATACAGAGTGCCATGGGTACGTAAAATCCACACCGGGCATTGTCTAGTCCCAGCCCATCTATCCTCTCAGGTCTGAGAACTGGACCATTGGGGAATCCTGTACTTCAATCTCCTGCAATAAACTCTGCTTGTGGTTCAGAGCCTGTTACAAGCTCTGAGTTCTGCACCAGTGGCATCCTTATCATGGGAGGGTCATGCCCTACTATGTAAGCCATGGGTCACCCCAAAGGAAAACATATCAGTCTCCCCTTTCTTTGAGGCTCTGCATGTTCGATATACGGCTCTGCAATAAATCATGGCCCCTGCAATAGTAAGTGTTAAATACTTGACTGTCTCCAACCAGTGTGGTGCCAACCACGATGAGAGGTCACTGGGAACCCCCAATCAGTGAGAAGTGTCCACCCTTCAGTAAGAGTGAGCCATTGTGTTGTTGGGGCAGGGGGGCGGTGTCTGTACTCTGCAGACTGCTCTCACCCTGGGCCATGAGTAGACACTATTTTGCCCCCAGACCTTATGACAGACTTACTTGAAGGTGCCCACTTATCACTGTGAAGATTCCTGGCATACACTAGTACAGATACCTCACTCGGGCCGCCTGAAGAAAGATAAAACCTTGGTAAAAATCCCCAGCAATCCTCTCCTGTGTCATCACCTGCTGGTGCGGGGATCGGAGGGGCTAGAGCAGCAGTACATACTTGGAGGACACCAGGCAAAAACACACAGGGATATAAAGTGATACAGAGTATGACTTGAAACAGTGCAAAGTCTAGAGGCGACTGATGGTTACAACTGCTCCAATGCCTTCAGCCCTCGCACAGAGCAGTCAGTGGCACTTTACCATCATATATCTATATCGATGTAAAGTATTATAAAATCATATTCCAATATATACTTGATGCAGAGATGCACATCACTACAGTGACTAATACGCTGAGACTCCACAGTCAGGAAAGTGAGACGTAGTGGAACCTCTTCCTTCTGCAGACGCTCCTCCATGGGAGTCCTTGGCTGTCATGAACCACGAAGAGTGGGGTTTGGAGAAGGAAGTCGGGGGATCTTCAGTCTTGCATAGCGATATACGATTGGGATAGTGATGGTACTGATCCATGTCACACCGACTCTTCCTAATGGAAACTTGGGTCCAAATGTATAACTGCGTTATGCCCAGTAACATACAATGAAACCTCGTATCAACCAGTGATGGGGCTTGAGTTTATAAAGCCGTTTTTATGGGCAATACCAATGATCGGTGTTTCTCTGCAACAAATGTTTGCATATTTCGGAGGGGAATTTGTGTATCGAATCCCTCTGCTTCTGTGCCGTGTGTTACAACCCCATGTGCCAGTGAAAAGTTAGCATGTCTCTACATGAAGTTAGAAGTTCACTGCTTAGTTCTGATGAGGGAGCAGTGACAGTCTGGTGGCAGGTCTTTGGGGCTGCCTGTGTCCCCTCTGGATCCTGATGTGGTTAGTTAGGACCGTGGTGCTGATAGGATGGTTTCTGCAGTGAAGTGGCGACTGGTTGTGGGTAATGCCAGCATATACCTTGGCAAAGCACATAACACAAGTTCTGTACTGTGATTCTACCACCACACAAGCTCCACCCATTACCTCTGCCCAGCCAATCTTCGGACAGCTGCCATGTAGCTTGGTTGTGTGGTGGAATCACAGCTCAGTACTTCTGTTATGAGCTTTACGCAGATATATGTTGGTGTTATTCACATGGTGTGTTCTCTGCACCACTCTCTCTGGGGATCATTTGGGCTCCTGCCGATCAAGTCAGGTCGTTGATCCCTTAAATGCTGGATTGGTGCCAGTGTGGCAGTATTTAAAGGTGTATACACTCCAGCCCTGGCAAAATCTAATCGTAAATATGGACGTCCTGCTCTGAAGAGCTTGCAATCTAATCTCGGGGATCGAGCCACACGAGGTCACTCGGGTCAGAATGTCCTATCCCAGGGGTCTCTGCAGTCTGCTTTCTAATGAGGGAGCGGGATCTGGTCTCATTAGGGGGGTTCTGTAACTCTGCTTTGTGCCCCCTGCAGTGACTCGGCCGCCTGCCTATTCACCGTCCATCTCATCCAGCCATCCAGTCCGCCATGTCGGGTCCTGTGCTAAGCCGGGCCCGTGTCTACACAGATGTAAACACACACAGACCACGCGAGTACTGGGACTACGAGTCACACGTGGTAGAGTGGGGGTGAGTAGTACATGACCTTTATCTCTTTTCTCCGTGTATACAGTGTAACGCTGCCACAACAAATCTTGTTCCCAAGAGCTTGCAGTCTAATATTTTATGATCTGTAGGACCTGCTTAATGTCTCAAGGACCTCGCATCGAGTTCTGGGCCACCCACATCAGCGTTTTTAACTCCTTTTTGCGGCCAGGCCCCTCCCCCATGTGTTGCTGCTCCCTCTAACAATAAGCGTTAACATTGTATTCATCTTTAGGTTAAAAGTAAATAAACATGTATGTATATGTTGATATAGCGCCATCCATGTACACAGCGCTTCACAGCAGTAATACACGGGACATATTATAACACATAGAGGGAATCAGCGCTTCAAGCATTAAAGTAACATTACGAAATGGAGTCCCTGCCCTGAAGAGCTTACAATCTAAGTGGTAAGTAGGGCGAACGTACAGACACAGTAGGAGGATGTTATGACCTGTTAATTTCAATAGGCGTGGTAAATACGGCCCTGCATTCCTTCGCTGCATGTGTCTGCCCTGCTGTTGAGGGAGTGTTATAGCGTAAAATACTTGCACATATTATTATGGCTTCTACTTGGCTGTTCTAAACGCTCGCAGCTCAGGGTTGCGGTGTACAATAAGCTGCGCTTATAGTGCTGGCGACGCGACGTCGCACCAAAACAAATGTATTTCCACCGTCGCGTGTGCTTATAGTAAGCGCGACGCTGGCGAGGCGAATTCTTGAAGCCGGTCAAATTTGACTTTTCAGAGGCTGTCGCCATGTGACAGCCTCTGAACCAATCAAAGACCTGGTCGCCCGCGACGTCGCCGGAAAGGGAAATGCAACTTTCGCTAGCGTCGACGGCAACGGGTGACGTCATTCGTCTCGCGCACTATAAGCGCGGCCTACGGGAGAACTCCCTGAGTGCAGGAGCAGGCACAGTATGTAATGTGTGACGGGGGCCATGATTCCAGCTCCCTGTCTTTCAATGTCCAAGTATGATGTGCGTCTGGTCTGGATGAGACTGGCGTGTCTCCGATGTGCGCTTCTCTGGTCTGGATGAGATTGGCGTGTCTCCGATGTGCGCTTCTCTGGTCTGGGTGAGATTGGCGTGTCTCCGATGTGCACTTCTCTGGTCTGGATGAGATTGGCGTGTCTCCGATGTGCGCTTCTCTGGTCTGGATGAGATTGGCGTGTCTCTGATGTGCGCTTCTCTGGTCTGGATGAGATTGGCGTGTCTCCGTTGTGCGCTTCTCTGGTCTGGATGAGATTGGCGTGTCTCCAATGTGCGCTTCTCTGGTCTGGATGAGATTGGCGTGTCTCCGATGTGTGCTTCTCTGGTCTGGATGAGACTGGCGTGTCTCCGATGTGCGCTTCTCTGGTCTGGATGAGATTGGCGTGTCCGATGTGCGCTTCTTTGGTCTGGATGAGATTGGCGTGTCTCTGATGTGCGCTTCTCTGGTCTGGATGAGATTGGCGTGTCTCCGTTGTGCGCTTCTCTGGTCTGGATGAGATTGGCGTGTCTCCGTTGTGCGCTTCTCTGGTCTGGATGAGATTGGCGTGTCTCCAATGTGCGCTTCTCTGGTCTGGATGAGATTGGCGTGTCTCCGATGTGTGCTTCTCTGGTCTGGATGAGACTGGCGTGTCTCCGATGTGCGCTTCTCTGGTCTGGATGAGATTGGCGTGTCCGATGTGCGCTTCTTTGGTCTGGATGAGACTGGCGTGTCTCCGATGTGTGCTTCTCTGGTCTGGATGAGACTGGCGTGTCTCCGATGTGCGCTTCTCTGGTCTGGATGAGACTGGCGTGTCTCCGATGTGCGCTTCTCTGGTTTGGATGAGACTGGCATGTCTCCGATGTGCGCTTCTCTGGTCTGGATGAGATTGGCGTGTCTCCGATGTGCGCTTCTCTAGTCTGGATGAGATTGGCCTGTCTCCGATGTGCGCTTCTCTGGTCTGGATGAGATTGGCGTGTCTCCGATGTGCGTTTCTCTGGTCTGGATGAGACTGGCGTGTCTCCGATGTGCGTTTCTCTGGTCTGGATGAGATTGGCGTGTCTCCGATGTGCGCTTCTCTGGTCTGGATGAGATTGGCGTGTCTCTGATGTGCGCTTCTCTGGTCTGGATGAGATTGGCGTGTCTCTGATGTGCGTTTCTCTGGTCTGGATGAGACTGGCGTGTCTCTGATGTGCGCTTCTCTGGTCTGGATGAGATTGGCGTGTCTCCGATGTGCGCTTCTCTGGTCTGGATGAGATTGGCGTGTCTCCGATGTGCGCTTCTCTGGTCTGGATGAGATTGGCGTGTCTCCGATGTGCGCTTCTCTGGTCTGGATGAGATTGGCGTATCTCTGATGTGCGCTTCTCTGGTCTGGATGAGATTGGCGTGCATTCGATGTGCGCTTGTCTGGTCTGGATGAGATTGGCGTGTCTCCGATGTGAGCTGATCTGCCACTTCCTGGGTACTGCTTGGACGCCACAGTTCACACGTATCAGCGCTGTGCTGACGTATCTGCTTCTGTCATTAGGAACCAAGATGATTATCAGCTGGTGAGGAAGCTGGGGAGAGGCAAGTACAGTGAGGTCTTTGAAGCCATTAACATCACCAACAACGAGAAGGTGGTGGTCAAAATCCTGAAGGTGAGAGGGTTTTACAGCTTCTAATTCCCCTCGATCTTCTGCAGGCTGGGAACTTCCCAATAATCGCCTGTAACTCAACTACGTAATTTTCTGGAGGGTAACACAATAAGCTTTATTTGTGCCTTTAGGCCCATTAACCCCTTCCGTTACATGACTGCTGTGTGTATTGCCTGCTGTATGCCCGCACCCCCTCTACACGCACACATACCCCCACAACACACACACCCCCCTCCCCTCACACACACCCCTCCCCTCACACACCCCCCTCCCCTCACACACCCCCCTCCCTTCACACACCCCCCTTCACACACCCCACCTCACACACACCCCACTCACACACACCCCCCTCACACACACCCCCACTCACACACACCCCCCCTCACACACCCCCCCCTCCCACACATATATACACACACACCCCCCCTCACACACACACCCCTTTACCCCCCCCTCCCACACATATATACACACACAGCTGCAGTGTCCTCAGAGCCCACAGCACGTTGTACATTGAAGTGGTTCTTCTTTCCCAATAGTGGGCGGATCGCTGCTTCCTCTTACCTCCTCTCCGTCTCCTCTTCTTCTTTTGTAGCCCGTGAAGAAGAAGAAAATTAAGCGCGAGATCAAGATCCTGGAGAACCTGCGGGGCGGCCCCAACATCATCACGCTGGCAGACATTGTGAAAGATCCCGTGGTAAGAGATAACCTTTTGTGTCTCGGGTAAGGGGGGGGGAGGGGTGTGACTGTCCTGGGGACATTAGGACTCTGCGTTAACAAGAGACGAGCATAGACATGTTGCGAAGTATATTGGGTTCTGTGTTGTGGACATTCCATATGTAATGTTCTGTCCTTGTTCTGCAGTCCAGGACGCCGGCTCTGGTCTTTGAACATGTGAACAACACAGATTTTAAGGTGAGGGTTAAGATATCAGCACCGTTAATGTTGGGGGACCCCCTGTACAGAGCGCTGCTGGCTGTGATGCTTTCTGGAAATCACTTTTGTTTTACATCGTGCTCTAATAATAATTCTACTAAATAGAGTTTTATTTGCTTTCCCCACAGCAGTTATACCAGACTCTAACGGATTATGATATTCGATTCTATATGTATGAGATATTAAAGGTGAGAAGCGTGTGTCCTGTGTCCATGTGCTGTACCTGCTGCCTGTCTGCGTGTGCAGGCAGTGCGAGAGCGGAGCCCACTGTGTGTGTGGCGGCAGTGCGAGAGCTCAGCCCACTGTGTGTGTGTGTGGCGGCAGTGCGAGAGCTGAGCCCACTGTGTGTGGCGGCAGTGCGAGAGCTGAGCCCACTGTGTGTGTGGCGGTAGTGCAAGAGCGAAGCTCACTGTGTGTGTGGCGGCAGTGCAAGAGCGAAGCTCACTGTGTGTGTGGCGGCAATGCGAGAGCGAAGCCCACTGTGTGTGTGTGTGGCGGCAGTGCGAGAGCTGAGCCCACTGTGTGTGGCGGCAGTGCGAGAGCTGAGCCCACTGTGTGTGGCGGCAGTGCGAGAGCTGAGCCCACTGTGTGTGGCGGCAGTGCGAGAGCTGAGCCCACTGTGTGTGGCGGCAGTGCGAGAGCTGAGCCCACTGTGTGTGGCGGCAGTGCGAGAGCTGAGCCCACTGTGTGTGTGGCGGCAGTGCGAGAGCTGAGCCCACTGTGTGTGGCGGCAGTGCGAGAGCTGAGCCCACTGTGTGTGTGGCGGCAATTCGAGAGCGAAGCCCACTGTGTGTGCAGGCAGTGCGAGAGCTGAGCCCACTGTGTGTGTGTGTGTGGCGGCAGTGCGAGAGCTGAGCCCACTGTGTGTGGCGGCAGTGCGAGAGCTGAGCCCACTGTGTGTGTGGCGGCAGTGCGAGAGCGAAGCCCACTGTGTGTGTGGCGGCAATTCGAGAGCGAAGCCCACTGTGTGTGCAGGCAGTGCGAGAGCTGAGCCCACTGTGTGTGTGTGTGTGGCGGCAGTGCGAGAGCTGAGCCCACTGTGTGTGGCGGCAGTGCGAGAGCTGAGCCCACTGTGTGTGTGGTGGCAGTGCGAGAGCTGAGCCCACTGTGTGTGTGGTGGCAGTGCGAGAGCTGAGCCCACTGTGTGTGGTGGCAGTGCGAGAGCGAAGCCCACTGTGTGTGGTGGCAGTGCGAGAGCGAAGCCCACTGTGTGTGGTGGCAGTGCGAGAGCTGAGCCCACTGTGTGTGGTGGCAGTGCGAGAGCTGAGCCCACTGTGTGTGTGGTGGCAGTGCGAGAGCTGAGCCCACTGTGTGTGGTGGCAGTGCGAGAGCTGAGCCCACTGTGTGTGTGGCGGCAGTGCGAGAGCTGAGCCCACTGTGTGTGGCGGCAGTGCGAGAGCTGAGCCCACTGTGTGTGTGGTGGCAGTGCGAGAGCGAAGCTCACTGTGTGTGTGGTGGCAGTGCGAGAGCGAAGCTCACTGTGTGTGTGGTGGCAGTGCGAGAGCTGAGCCCACTGTGTGTGGCGGCAGTGCGAGAGCTGAGCCCACTGTGTGTGTGTGTCAGTGCGAGAGCGAAGCTCACTGTGTGTGTGGCGGCAGTGCGAGAGCGAAGCTCACTGTGTGTGTGGCGGCAATGCGAGAGCTGAGCCCACTGTGTGTGTGGCGGCAGTGCGAGAGCTGAGCCCACTGTGTGTGGCGGCAGTGCGAGAGCGAAGCTCACTGTGTGTGTGTGTCAGTGCGAGAGCGAAGCTCACTGTGTGTGTGGCGGCAGTGTGATAGCTGAGCCCACTGTGTGTGGCGGTAGTGCGAGAGCTGAGCCCACTGTGTGTGGCGGCAGTGCGAGAGCTGAGCCGTGTAGGGGGACGGCGGTGTGAGGTGGGTCGGGGGGCGTGAGAGGTGGTTTGGTTGCTCCGCCTTATTCTGTGCTGGTTTCCCGCAGGCCCTGGATTATTGCCACAGTATGGGTATCATGCACCGGGATGTGAAACCCCACAATGTTATGATTGATCATGAGCACAGAAAGGTATGAAGTACCAGGGGGGGGTGTATATGTTCCTGTACCCGCTTCCTTCAGGTCCTGGGTTTGCTGGGAACTCCCTGTGTGGGGATACCAGGCTCGCCTCTAATACCTGGGCCTCCTTTCCTCTCCTAGCTGCGACTAATAGACTGGGGGCTGGCAGAGTTCTACCACCCTGGGCAGGAGTACAATGTGCGCGTCGCCTCCCGATATTTCAAGGGACCCGAGCTGCTCGTAGATTACCAGGTAAGAAGCGAGCGTCCCCCTCCCCCCACCTGCAGACTGACTGCTCTTTGGGGGAAGGGGAGGCTCCCGGGGGACTCGTTAATCACAGGTGTGGAGCAATAATTGGTGAACTTGTCAGTGTGTGATTGGGGGCTGCGATTGTACACGGGGGGGGGGGGAGGGGGTGGTTATCTGGGGACGGCCTGCCTATTCCACCCCCCTGAGCATCCTGCATGTGACTTACAGATGTACGACTACAGCCTGGATATGTGGAGCTTGGGCTGCATGCTGGCGAGCATGATCTTCCGGAAGGAGCCATTCTTCCACGGACATGATAACTATGACCAGGTGAGAAGTGGTACCCGGACATGTGAGGGAGGGACCAGGTGAGAAGTGGTACCCGGACATGTGAGGGAGGGACCAGGTGAGAAGTGATACCCGGACATGTGAGGGAGGGACCAGGTGAGAAGTGATACCCGGACATGTGAGGGGGGGACCAGGTGAGAAGTGGTACCCGGACATGTGAGGGAGGGACCAGGTGAGAAGTGGTACCCGGACATGTGAGGGACCGACCAGGTGAGAAGTGGTACCCGGACATGTGAGGGGGGGACCAGGTGAGAAGTGGTACCCGGACATGTGAGGGAGGGACCAGGTGAGAAGTGGTACCCGGACATGTGAGGGAGGGACCAGGTGAGAAGTGGTACCCGGACATGTGAGGGACCGACCAGGTGAGAAGTGGTACCCGGACATGTGAGGGAGGGACCAGGTGAGAAGTGGTACCCGGACATGTGAGGGAGGGACCAGGTGAGAAGTGGTACCCGGACATGTGAGGGACCGACCAGGTGAGAAGTGGTACCCGGACATGTGAGGGACCGACCAGGTGAGAAGTGGTACCCGGACATGTGAGGGAGGGACCAGGTGAGAAGTGATACCCGGACATGTGAGGGAGGGACCAGGTGAGAAGTGGTACCCGGACATGTGAGGGAGGGACCAGGTGAGAAGTGGTACCCGGACATGTGAGGGAGGGACCAGGTGAGAAGTGGTACCCGGACATGTGAGGGAGGGACCAGGTGAGAAGTGGTACCCGGACATGTGAGGGAGGGACCAGGTGAGAAGTGGTACCCGGACATGTGAGGGAGGGACCAGGTGAGAAGTGGTACCCGGACATGTGAGGGACCGACCAGGTGAGAAGTGGTACCCGGACATGTGAGGGAGGGACCAGGTGAGAAGTGGTACCCGGACATGTGAGGGACCGACCAGGTGAGAAGTGGTACCCGGACATGTGAGGGGGGGACCAGGTGAGAAGTGATACCCGGACATGTGAGGGAGGGACCAGGTGAGAAGTGGTACCCGGACATGTGAGGGAGGGACCAGGTGAGAAGTGATACCCGGACATGTGAGGGACCGACCAGGTGAGAAGTGATACCCGGACATGTGAGGGAGGGACCAGGTGAGAAGTGATACCCGGACATGTGAGGGAGGGACCAGGTGAGAAGTGATACCCGGACATGTGAGGGAGGGACCAGGTGAGAAGTGGTACCCGGACATGTGAGGGAGGGACCAGGTGAGAAGTGATACCCGGACATGTGAGGGAGGGACCAGGTGAGAAGTGATACCCGGACATGTGAGGGGGGGACCAGGTGAGAAGTGATACCCGGACATGTGAGGGAGGGACCAGGTGAGAAGTGGTACCCGGACATGTGAGGGGGGGACCAGGTGAGAAGTGATACCCGGACATGTGAGGGAGGGACCAGGTGAGAAGTGGTACCCGGACATGTGAGGGAGGGACCAGGTGAGAAGTGGTACCCGGACATGTGAGGGACCGACCAGGTGAGAAGTGATACCCGGACATGTGAGGGAGGGACCAGGTGAGAAGTGATACCCGGACATGTGAGGGAGGGACCAGGTGAGAAGTGATACCCGGACATGTGAGGGAGGGACCAGGTGAGAAGTGGTACCCGGACATGTGAGGGACCGACCAGGTGAGAAGTGGTACCCGGACATGTGAGGGAGGGACCAGGTGAGAAGTGGTACCCGGACATGTGAGGGACCGACCAGGTGAGAAGTGATACCCGGACATGTGAGGGACCGACCAGGTGAGAAGTGGTACCCGGACATGTGAGGGAGGGACCAGGTGAGAAGTGATACCCGGACATGTGAGGGGGGGACCAGGTGAGAAGTGATACCCGGACATGTGAGGGGGGGACCAGGTGAGAAGTGATACCCGGACATGTGAGGGGGGGACCAGGTGAGAAGTGATACCCGGACATGTGAGGGAGGGACCAGGTGAGAAGTGATACCCGGACATGTGAGGGAGGGACCAGGTGAGAAGTGATACCCGGACATGTGAGGGGGGGACCAGGTGAGAAGTGATACCCGGACATGTGAGGGACCGACCAGGTGAGAAGTGGTACCCGGACATGTGAGGGAGGGACCAGGTGAGAAGTGGTACCCGGACATGTGAGGGACCGACCAGGTGAGAAGTGGTACCCGGACATGTGAGGGAGGGACCAGGTGAGAAGTGATACCCGGACATGTGAGGGGGGGACCAGGTGAGAAGTGATACCCGGACATGTGAGGGGGGGACCAGGTGAGAAGTGATACCCGGACATGTGAGGGACCGACCAGGTGAGAAGTGGTACCCGGACATGTGAGGGAGGGACCAGGTGAGAAGTGGTACCCGGACATGTGAGGGAGGGACCAGGTGAGAAGTGATACCCGGACATGTGAGGGGGGGACCAGGTGAGAAGTGGTACCCGGACATGTGAGGGACCGACCAGGTGAGAAGTGGTACCCGGACATGTGAGGGAGGGACCAGGTGAGAAGTGGTACCCGGACATGTGAGGGACCGACCAGGTGAGAAGTGGTACCCGGACATGTGAGGGAGGGACCAGGTGAGAAGTGATACCCGGACATGTGAGGGGGGGACCAGGTGAGAAGTGGTACCCGGACATGTGAGGGGGGGACCAGGTGAGAAGTGATACCCGGACATGTGAGGGGGGGACCAGGTGAGAAGTGATACCCGGACATGTGAGGGGGGGACCAGGTGAGAAGTGGTACCCGGACATGTGAGGGACCGACCAGGTGAGAAGTGGTACCCGGACATGTGAGGGACCGACCAGGTGAGAAGTGGTACCCGGACATGTGAGGGAGGGACCAGGTGAGAAGTGGTACCCGGACATGTGAGGGAGGGACCAGGTGAGAAGTGGTACCCGGACATGTGAGGGACCGACCAGGTGAGAAGTGGTACCCGGACATGTGAGGGAGGGACCAGGTGAGAAGTGGTACCCGGACATGTGAGGGAGGGACCAGGTGAGAAGTGATACCCGGACATGTGAGGGGGGGACCAGGTGAGAAGTGGTACCCGGACATGTGAGGGAGGGACCAGGTGAGAAGTGGTACCCGGACATGTGAGGGAGGGACCAGGTGATAAGTGGTACCCGGACATGTGAGGGAGGGACCAGGTGAGAAGTGGTACCCGGACATGTGAGGGAGGGACCAGGTGAGAAGTGGTACCCGGACATGTGAGGGAGGGACCAGGTGAGAAGTGATACCCGGACATGTGAGGGACCGACCAGGTGAGAAGTGGTACCCGGACATGTGAGGGAGGGACCAGGTGAGAAGTGGTACCCGGACATGTGAGGGAGGGACCAGGTGAGAAGTGATACCCGGACATGTGAGGGACCGACCAGGTGAGAAGTGGTACCCGGACATGTGAGGGAGGGACCAGGTGATAAGTGGTACCCGGACATGTGAGGGACCGACCAGGTGAGAAGTGGTACCCGGACATGTGAGGGACCGACCAGGTGAGAAGTGGTACCCGGACATGTGAGGGAGGGACCAGGTGAGAAGTGGTACCCGGACATGTGAGGGAGGGACCAGGTGAGAAGTGATACCCGGACATGTGAGGGAGGGACCAGGTGAGAAGTGGTACCCGGACATGTGAGGGAGGGACCAGGTGAGAAGTGATACCCGGACATGTGAGGGACCGACCAGGTGAGAAGTGGTACCCGGACATGTGAGGGAGGGACCAGGTGAGAAGTGATACCCGGACATGTGAGGGACCGACCAGGTGAGAAGTGGTACCCGGACATGTGAGGGAGGGACCAGGTGAGAAGTGGTACCCGGACATGTGAGGGGGGGACCAGGTGAGAAGTGGTACCCGGACATGTGAGGGAGGGACCAGGTGAGAAGTGATACCCGGACATGTGAGGGACCGACCAGGTGAGAAATGGTACCCGGACATGTGAGGGAGGGACCAGGTGAGAAGTGGTACCCGGACATGTGAGGGGGGGACCAGGTGATAAGTGGTACCCGGACATGTGAGGGGGGGACCAGGTGAGAAGTGGTACCCGGACATGTGAGGGAGGGACCAGGTGAGAAGTGGTACCCGGACATGTGAGGGAGGGACCAGGTGAGAAGTGGTACCCGGACATGTGAGGGACCGACCAGGTGAGAAGTGGTACCCGGACATGTGAGGGACCGACCAGGTGAGAAGTGGTACCCGGACATGTGAGGGAGGGACCAGGTGAGAAGTGGTACCCGGACATGTGAGGGAGGGACCAGGTGAGAAGTGGTACCCGGACATGTGAGGGAGGGACCAGGTGAGAAGTGGTACCCGGACATGTGAGGGAGGGACCAGGTGAGAAGTGGTACCCGGACATGTGAGGGAGGGACCAGGTGAGAAGTGGTACCCGGACATGTGAGGGACGTTGGGGACCTTTTCTGCTTCATGCTGGACAGGGTTTTATCCAGCTAGGTGCAGCAGTGTGTTGTAGGTTCATATCCGGATGATCAGAGCCAGGCTTGTTCCTGACGAGGACCTCGGACACAGAGCATTAAACTTGTTACACAAGGCCCGGATCCCTCCACCTGTGTTTTAGTGATATTTACTTCTATGAAGCTTCTTTCCTTTAAATGGCTTGATAGATGTCATGCTTGTATCACGCAGGGACAGAAAATGAGACGGCGCTCCGCTGGACCTGTGTGACTAGTCGTGCTGGTTGGTAAAAGGATCAATGTTTCGGGCCTGCTTTGGACCTTATCTGGTCCAGGGTAGGACCGAAACGTCAATCCTTTAATAAACCAGCAGTATTATTCACCCAATTTTCTGCTGTCTTTCCCCGTGCGATTCATGATCCGCACAGCAGAGGGTGCTGCGGAGCTCAGTTTGAAGGCTCTGCTGCTATATTACCTGCTTTCTGGTATAGAACAGCTGTGCAGGGGGAGTATTGAAGAATACATGGAATGAAGGGCTGTGCTGGAGTCGCTTTAACTCCTCGACAGCTGGAGGTGTCGGCAGTGTGTGAGGGGGTGATGGGTGTCCCACAGGCAGTGTAGTGGTGTGTGTTCTGACCTTGTCCCGCTCCCTCCTAGCTGGTGAGAATAGCAAAGGTCCTGGGGACTGAAGACCTGTACGATTACATCGACAAATACAACATTGAACTGGACCCTCGCTTCAATGACATCCTGGGCAGGTGAGCGGGGCTGCTATCCCACAATCCTTTCTGCCCTTGGAGGTGTCGCCCGTGGTAATCCTCGGGTGTCGGGGGAATTAAAATGCAGTGTGCTTACTGGGGGGGTGGAGGGGTATTATCAAACAGTGTAGTAGCAGCTCTTTGTGGCATGGATGGTCTACTTTCCTCTTTTAGTTGGGGATCTCCTGTCCCTTGCCCTCGTTGCCCCTCTCACGCAGTGCCCCTACCCTCTTCCTCTTTCCCCCCCCCCCATTGCAGGCATTCCCGCAAACGATGGGAACGTTTCGTGCACAGTGAGAACCAGCATCTGGTGAGTCCTGAGGCCCTGGACTTCCTGGACAAACTGCTGCGATACGACCATCAGACGCGGCTCACCGCCCGCGAAGCCATGGACCACCCGTACTTCTGTGAGTGCTTAGCCGTTTCCCCCTCTCCCCCCTCCCTCTCCCCCCCGTCCTCTCTCGATTCACTGCGCACCCTGCTCCCAGCCTGTCTGGGTCCCTGTGCCCTCTCACCCTCCTCTCCATCTCTTCCTAGACCCCATTGTGAAGGACCAGTCTCGAATGGGCACCACCAACATGCCGAGCGGCAGCACTCCTGTCAGCAGCGCCAGTATGATGTCAGGTCAGTCCTCTGTGCCTCCCGCTTCAGCGCGCGCGTCAAAACAAACGTGTCCCCGTGTTTTGGCTGGCCTGACGCGGTACATCACTGCAGATTGGTGTTCTTGGGAACACCCTATTTGGACACAGCATGGGTCATGGTAATGGGTGCTGGGGCTTCTGCACTGTTACCGGTGTTGGGTTCCTCCCATAACTCTGTAGCCCACCCGTGTCACACACGGAGGTTGGGTGAAGCTAGTTCTCCCTTCTGCCGCCTCTTGGTAATGTGTGCAAGAGGGTCAAAGAAGTCTTCTAGTGGGCATCTAATCTTTGGGTCAATTGCAAAATAACGACGAATTCTATGAATTTGGAATGAGTTCCTGATAAACGGGACCCCTTTCTGAGGGCAAATTCTTTAGTCTGGGAGGCTTGACCTCTTCATAGTGAAACTCACCTCGGGTCCCTGGTTGACCGGAGGGCGAGTTTCCGCCCTGAGATGCTGATTATAAATCCAGGTCGGGACCCTCCCACGTCCCATAAGGGGGCAGATGTCGCCTCAGTCACAGCCCGGGTCTAAGAGTTCTGTATTTGAGATTCTGTAAATGGACTGTGGATATCGAGCGGTGATCAGGGTGGCGAGGTGGGCCCCGTACGATGCAATAGCCGCCTGAGCCAATCCGTGTGCGCTAGATCTGCATCGTGCACTTGTTACTAGCGCTATAGCGACTGGAACTTTCTCATTAGCGAATATCGCCCACCGTGTGCTGTACCAACATTTATTCACATGTTACAATACACAAGTCCCAATGCACATCCACTGACCCATTTAGTTAATTACTATTTTTTTTTGTGTCTGCGTGTCGCGCACACCTCATAAGTATGGGCCGTTTAGTTCGATCATTCGGCCACAGCATTTCACGCCTGCGACCACGTGAAGGTTGGACCCCATCAGCAGGTTCCTACACGGCCAATTTTACACCGTGTCCTTTGTATTTCTACCACTGCCAAGAGGGGAAAAAAGGAAACGAAACAATAATACAGCCGGCAGCATGGGATGCGTGAGGGGTATGTGGTGCCTAAGGGGTTCACATTTAGGCGCTGCAGTGCAGTTAAAACTGGTTAAGAACACAGGCGTGCCTGAGGGAGAGAGAAAGATCTCTCTAATAAAAATATCACTTGTGAGCACATTCACATGTCTTAGACAGGTCTGCAACCCTGCTTTTCACCATTATCCCCAGCATACAGTGCTTCCACTGCAGCAAGGGATTCTGGGAAATGACATGCAAATGAGCACACAATGTGTCACCTTTTGCCTAGAATATCCATTCACATGGAGCCCATATAAAAAAAATGCATCGCTGTTCACACAGCTTTTAAGCACAGCCTGGGACTAGCAAAGCAAGTACAAACCATTCACAGACATGTTTCAACCTTGATGGGTATCATCCGTGTGAGGTTGGTTTATACTTGCTTTGCAATATTTCATGGCTGGGTAGGTTTACCATACACATTGTAAGTTATGGTGGGTGAAAAAGGCAGCAAAAAATCTCCACCATTCGCATATAGCCGATAAAGAATATCACTTGTGAGCACATTCACATGTCTTAGACAGGTCTGTACCCTGCCTTTCACCATTATCACCTAGCATATAGTGCTTCCACTGCAGCAAGGGATTCTGGGAAATGACATGCAAATGAGCACGCCATGTAACATACAGGAAGGCCCCGCTTTTTGGCGATCTGGCGGTACCGAGAAGGGGGCCGCCATTGTTGCGCATGCGCGGAACGGGCCGGTCTGGGGTTGCGCATGCGCAACTTCGGCAAAGCCCCTCATTCTGCGCATGCGTGTGTGTCTGTGTGTCTCAGTGCCGCAGGATCTTTGTATGCAGCCCTAACCCCGCTCTTTCTTCCGTCTCTCCCCCCCCCTCCCCAGGGATCTCCTCGGTGCCAACCCCCTCCGCCCTGGGACCACTGGCCGGATCCCCCGTCATCTCCGCTACCAACACCCTGGGGACGCCTGTCGCTGCCGCTGCCGGAGCCCCGCAATAAGGGGAGTCTGTCCTGGCGCCTGGTCAGGAGTTGGCCTAAGGGGGGGCGGATGTGCCTCTCCTCCTGCCGGGCCCCTCTCTTTGACTCATCTCCCGCCTGACGCAGAGGGAGGGGGTCGCCCAAGGAGCGAGGAAGCCCCCCCCCCCCCGGACGCGCCGTGTCTGAGCAGTTGCTTGTGGATTTATAGTAGTTCTGTCATTATATATATAAAAAAAAATATTATAGGCTGAATTTTTTTTTTTTTTTTTTTTTTTTTGTTCCTTTTTACAAACTTTTGGTATGGCTCCCGGCCACGGGCTGCCCCCCGGTTATCTTCCTGCACATGGAATGTTTCCTGGACAGATTATTTCTTTTTTTTTTTTAAATTTCTGGATATTTTCCGTTCCTTAAACCAATCTCCCCCTCCCTCCCCTCCCTCCCTTTCTGTCATCTTGTCCCGTAACCTGCCGAGGTGGCGGGAGGGTTTCTGTATCCCACCCTGCCATAAATCGCCAGTCGCCCTGGGGTGTAACCGGGTACAGCTCCATGGTTGAAGACTGTTCTCCCAGTAATTTTGGGTGGGTGTATAGGAGCTCTGCTCCATCTTGTCGTCTTTGCACTGGGCTGCTCCTATTCTGCATGGAGCCCTTAAACAATGAACCCCATTCAAAGCCAGCCAGACCCCATCCAATGTATGATGTCTGCCCTGCGCTGTCCCATCCTCTTCCTCCCCCCCCCCCCCCCCCCTGTGAAGTTATTCTTTGTTCTGTCCCAACACTTTATTTTTAGGCATTGTTTACACAGGGCTGCCCTGGTGTGGTAGCACTATCAGAGGTTCCTAGTCGTACCTCTCCTTATCCCTTCTGCCCCACTCCATGTGCCATTCTGAGGGGGGGGGTGTTAATCCCTTGAAGATTAGAGGGAGGCTGGATCAGACTTTGAATAGCAGTCCTGTAATTGTAAGAGCTCTTTCTCCCCCCCCCCCCTGCCCCTCTCACTCCCACTGTCCCGCCCCCCCTCACTCTCCCCTCAGCAGGGAAACTGTCCCAGTGACACAGACATCATGCTTTCTCCTTCACATGTGACAGATCTAATGTTGGAATTATTTGGTGTAAATAAACATGGTTTTATTTATCAAGGTTAGATTTAGTCCCCTGTGTGAGACGCTTTCTTGTCGTGGGTGAGTGACTGCGAGCTTCTGTGGGACGGGCAAGATACAAATCAGGGGCGGCCAACTCCAGTCCTCAAGGGCCACCAACAGGTCAGGTTTTAAGGATATCCCTGCTTCAGCACAGGTGGATCATTCGGTCGCTGCTTCAGCACAGGTGGCTGTCTTTGACGGAGTCACTGATTGAGCCACCTGAGCTGAAGCAGGGATATCCTTTACACCTGACCTGATGGCGGCCCGAGAGGACTGTAGCTGTTCACCTCTGGTGTAATTGGTCTCGATTCAGACACGAGTCACAATCAAACTGTGGTGCTTTCCTCATTCAATTTCTGGGCGTCTTCTCCCGCCTCCAAAACAATGGTGTATCGAGGACACCTGAGCCGTCCCCGTTCAGATCTCCTCCTGCCCAGTTTTCTCGGTGACAAGATTCCTGGATGTAGAAATACATTTCCAACTGGTTGTCGGGCTGGGCTTCAATGCTTTGCACGTTCACCAGAAATGTATTGTAACAATGTGATTTGAAGCTGTGCTGGAAAATACCATGACCACCTTTAAATCAAATGAAGGTTAGGAGAACGTCCGCCTGTGCCCAGGAGGAGGACTCCTCAATTGTAACCCTGTCCTGCTGATCTGGACCCCCTTTGTTACTTTCCTTGACATGTCCCTGTAACGTGTTACTCTGGCCATGTCCAGATTGTTCTCCATTAATAGTTTGTAATAATAATGTTTTTGGTGTCTGGGGCACAGGGAGATAAAGTGACTTGCCCAAGGTCACAAGCAGTCGACACCGGGAATTTACTTTACTCACTGAGCCGCTCCGTATCCATTGAAGAATGTGCTGCGGTTTCAAGTTTTTCTGCTTATAAACAGACCTGACTGGGATGTTCGTTTTTTTTATTTTTTTATTATTAGAACAAGTTGAGTGTAAACTTCATAGCAGCGTAATGTTTCACATTCCTGTACATTCTGATTGAGCTACTTTCCTTTCTAAACTGCCCCTTGATTTCGTTTGGGTGAGTTGACCTTGGAGGCTTCTGCTTCTCTTCTCTCTTCTTGATGGACCTGTCACCCGTTCAGGCTTCCCCATGTGCCCCTCTGCTTGTGGCGGAGACCTGAGGGGTTTCCTCATGACCTGGGAATCTTGGAATTCAGTGTTTTTTTTATTTTTCTTCGCGTTCCACGTGGTTTGTGCGAGCTACAGTTTGTAGGGCATGGAACCTGCGTGATGGCTGCGTCGTCTTATTTTCTATGTGCGGTAATAAAGGCGCCCTGGGGAGAGTCGGTGGCAGTTGCGTGGAGCTCCGTGGATCTGAGTCTTCTAAGCAGTTGCTCACCTGATGGTAACCGGGTAACATTATTTACAGCACTGTATTGGGAGCCTAATTGGTTTCAATAAAACATTTCAATCTTTTCCTCATTGCCTGAGCTTATTTGAGAAGTGATTTTTATTGTGGGCTGCTGCAAAGATGGCCGCAGTTTACGCTTTCCACCTGGTGCTCGCTGGAGGAAGCTGTTGCTGTGCTTGGTGGCAACTGTAGTGAGGACAGGAGTGTGTGGCCGGTCATTCCCTGCGAGTGCTCAACAAGAACAATTATTACTGAGGAAGAGGGACGGGAGGTGTGTGTGCCATGAATCTGGTCCAAAGCATCGGCCCATGGACAAACCACCATTTCCCGGTGACTTATCTTATGTCTTTAAAGCACTAGAAAGGTCAATAGAAAACTGTCGATTGATCAATGAGACCCCATGGAAGAATAAATATCAAATATAATATCATTGCAAAGGGTAGGTAGCTGTGTTTTGTCCTTTCTCCCATGTAGTAAGAAAGGATGGCGTATGATGCCTCTTATTGGACCAACAAGTAGTTGACATGTTACAAGCTTTCACCCTGACCCCGAGAGGTTGGAATAAGAGGTATCATACCCCTTACTCCCTCTCCCACCTTGACTACATATTACTGTTAATTTACTTCTAGTCCCTCTGTGCAAGTAGAAATGAACGTGGAATAAGACCCTGTACAGTTTGGGGTTCCATAAAACGTTACAAGTCTGGTTCCATGCTTCTTCTCAACAGTTCTCCATCTAGCTGCACAACTAAAGAAAGGAAATGGTATCACAGAACCAAATCCATTAGAGAGGGACAGTTCTGACGGGGGGGGGGGGGGGATATAACTAAGCATAATTCTCATTTTCTCTGCTCTGTGCCGGTACAAACAAATGGAAACATACCAAAGCAGGTCTTGGCCGATTACCACTTGACCCACCAAATCTGCCCAATTGCTTATCTGCTATAAAACCTCAAGAACATATGTGATCCTCTTTCTTTTTATGTTGAGGCTAGACTTGTCACTCCCAAGCTTTTTCAAATGTTGTGTGAAGTCCATTTCACCTGAGCCGGCCATTCTCCGGCTATAAAGCATCACCTTTGGCCCAACACCAAATATGCTTTCATGCTTGTACTTTGTTAGAAACCTCACATGTTGGAAAGTTTCAATCCTATCTCCCCTCTACATATTAAAGGTCCTCTGGTCTTTCCTAATCAATTTACATAGATGAGGTTGAAAAAAAAGATGTAAAACGAGTTCAGCCTATGTTAAATTCAAGCGATACATAATCCTACAGTTGACCATGTAGTACCTGGAGATTTGGTCTCCAGAACTGAACACTGAGGTCTCAGCAACGTTCTCTAAAGCTACCTCTCTGATGCCAATATCTCTCCCTTCACAACATTAGGCTGCGATTATAGTGGCGGCGCGCGTGCGTGCGATGCTGCGCTCCGCCAAAACAAATTAAGGTTGTCCATTGAGCGTGTGACCGACGTGTCCAAGCGTGCGGATGTTGAACAGACTTTGAAAAATTGTTCTGGACGCCCGCGTCACGTGAGCAGTTCAGCCAATGAGGGCGAACCGCTCAAGTGACATCACAGCCACGCCACCCCCGATGCCTGCAGTGCAAGTTTCGCGCAATGCGAGAGTGATGTCATGCGGTCAGGCGCACTGACGCCGCCACTATAAACGAGGCCTTATTAAAGATAACCAGTTCAGATCCCTGAGGTACTCCACTGTTCCCCCTCCTCTACTTACCACAAGTCTGTTGCCTATTCTTCAACCAGTGTCATCTCCATTCAACCACCTTTATACCGAATCCCAAGCATCGCAACTTGTCTATCAGTTTTGTAGGCGTGAAAGGTCTTCCTAAAATCCTAGAAACGCTACGTCTAACTGCTCGACCCTGATCTATTACCAGGGCCACCCCAGTCAGAAATCAATCGGATTTGGTTAACATATTCTCCCTCACTAAATCCATGCTGCCCGAGATCTTGGAAGTTGCTGAACTTCAGATATTAAACCGTTCTTTCAATCAACGTTTCCATTATTTTGCCGCTACCGACGCCCGGCTCGCTGGCCTGTAACCTGCCTCTTCTCTCATTTTATGACGTAGGACTACATTTGCGCTACAGCTGTCAATAGTGGCTGGTTAACTAGTTCTGATAATGGTGTTACCAGCATGACCCTAAGCTTTTTTTTTTTATAGGGTGTATCTTGTCTGACCACATTGACTTGTCCACTGTAAATGGCATTGTGTCCACTGCCTTTGTTTATATTCCTGTTCACTAATGGTGGTCCCTCCCCTTCACCTTCAGCCTCGAAGACGGGGCGAGAATAATTATTAAGTTGAATGCTATACTTTTCACTCCCCCAGCATGGCCCTCCTTTCAGTATTTATTCTTACTATCCATCCTTTGCTTTTCCCATTTAACTTCTAAAAAAGGGATTTATCCTCTTGCCTTTACTGACTGGGCTATTTTCTCTTCTGTCTTTTCACATCTGATCCTTTGCTTAGCATCCTGCCTAACCTAATATAGTTCTCTACCCTCCTCATGGCTGCATACATTTCCTAAAAGCTGTCTTCTTTGCTTTTACTATACCTGCCGACTCTTGAGACCCACGTTTCCCTGTGTTATTACTAACCTGTCCAACACAAAAAAGTCTGTTTCTTTTTATTATTGAACCTTTTCATTTTTCCCACTGCTCCTGCGCTCCTCTCAGATACCGTCCAAGTTGCCAAAGAATCGTTTAATCCCAATTTCCCATCGCTGAAAAGTCGTCCGTCCTAAAACCTGAGGTCATCCAGTTGTCATCCACAAAATTACATATGATATTTTGTCCCCATATTTTTAATAGAAGCGAAGACTTCCAGAATCTATGCATGGTAGATTGTATAGAATGATCATAGATGGTATCCCATGCCTTTGGAATACTAGGCAGCACCCGAGCATTCTGCCTCCAAACCCGTGGCTCTGTACCAACGCAGCCTGACTACATACCGTAGCCCAGCTCCACAGTAGCCTGTCTCCATACACGTGGGCCAGCTGTTTCTATATCTATTAGCCCTCAAACCCCAGATTGGCATAACATAAAACACCAGATATGCTGGAGGGCATAGCTTGCTGCTGAATACCCCAAATGCATAGGGCATTAGCCCATAGCTAGGACCACGGATAAAGCACACACCTGCTTGCTCCCCACTGGATAACTATAGGGGACCCTCACTCAGCCTAATATAAACTGGTGTTCGTGCTCATCTGGGATTATACAAGGTAAACACTATAACAAAGGGGATGCAATCCCAGTTGTGGACACCCAACCTCCAGGTAGGTGAATAGATGGTTGATATCTAAAAGCCTCGTATAGACCAGGGGTGAGCAAACTTTTTATGCCGAGCCCCCCTTTTCATCCATGAAATTTCTCGGGCCCCCCCTGCCTGATGTAATCAAAATCACATGACGTCAGCGCACGTGAGCTGGTTCAGCCAATAAGGGCGAACCAGCTTTGTAACACGAATGTGAAAGAACTTCTCAAGGAGAGAAAGATGCGTCGCACAGCACAAAAATAGATGAAGGCTGATGTGGGATAAAAATAAGCTTTATTTGCACAAGGTGCAAGCGAGTCCTCTTGACGCGTTTCGGCCTGGAAGGCCTTTGTCATCTATTTTTGTGCTGTGCGACGCATCTTTCTCTCCTTGAGAAGTTCCCTTCACATTGCTGCATCAAGCGTCTGCACGCTGAGTTCCTGCTGGCTTGCGGTTTCCTTCACCGAGTCTGCCGTGACGTCATCAGCAAGTACCGTTCAGGGCCGCCGGTCAGGTGACCGCCCTCCGCGTCTGCGGGTATTGGGTTGGCGGTGAAGAGCACAGATCACGAGCAGAGACACCCTGACTTCAGCCAGGAGAAGCAGGCACATCATACTGGGAAGACCGCAGAGGCTTTACTAACCACCACAAGGACTTACACGTGAGTGTCCAATATCCCAACCTCATAGTGCTCGCGGTGAGCCGGGTGGGGGGAATGATTATATGTTTCTTCATATTACACCAAGGTTGTGTATAGCCTGGGTCTAGAAGATTTACTTTATCTTTCACCAGCAGGACTATGCTATATTCTGAGCGCCTGGAGGTTAATCAGATGATTCACCCGTTTGTACAGCTTTGTAACACCCCCGCCATGTGTCTACAAAAAGATTTATAACACAAATTACATCACTTAAAAATAAATATTATGGTATTTGTCTAATAGTGTCCCCATTTATGCTGTATTACTAATCTCTCTCTTCCCGCCACATCAGGACCTCTCTGCCCTCTTCCAGTCTCACACTCCTCTCCCAGTCTCTCCCTCTCCCTGTATTTCTCACTCCCCCTCCCTCCCCTCAGTGTCTCCCCCTCCCTCCCCCACTCTCTCTTTCCCTCCCCCCAGTGTCTCTCACTCTCCCTCCAGCCATTCTCTCCCTCCAGCCTCTCTCCCTAGTGTCTCTCTCCCTCCACCCAGTGTCTCTCACTATCTCTCCCTCCCCCGTGTCTCTCCCTCCAGCCATTGTGTGTCTGTCTCCCTCCCGCCAGTCTCTCTCTCTCTCTCTCTCTCCCGCCAGTGTCTCTGTCCTTTCCTCCATTGTCTCTCTCCTTCCCTCGTGTCTCTCTCCTTCCCTCCAGTGTGTCTCTCATCCCTATGTCTCTCTTTCACCCCCTCTCCCCATGTCTCTTTCACCCCTCTCCCCATGTCTCTCTTTCAACCCCCTCCCATGTCTCTCTTTCACCACCCCCCCCTCCCCATGTAGCTCTTTCACATCCCCCCTCTCCATGTAGCTCTTTCACATCCCCCTCCCCATGTAGCTCTTTCACATCCCCCCTCCCATGTAGCTCTTTCACATCCCCCTCCCCATGTAGCTCTTTCACATCCCCCCTCCCCATGTAGCTCTTTCACATCCCCCCTCCCCATGTAGCTCTTTCACATCCCCCCTCCCCATGTAGCTCTTTCACCCCCCCTCCCCATGTAGCTCTTTCACCCCCCCCCCTCCCCATGTAGCTCTTTCACCCCCCCTCCCCCCATGTAGCTCTTTCACCCCCCCTCCCCCCATGTAGCTCTTTCACCCCCCCCTCCCCCATGTAGCTCTTTCACCCCCCCTCCCCCCATGTAGCTCTTTCCCCCCCTCCCCATGTAGCTCTTCCCCCCCCCCCTCCCCATGTAGCTCTTCCCCCTCCCCTCCCCCATGTAGCTCTTTCCCCCCCCTCCCCATGTAGCTCTTTCACCCCCCCCTCCCCATGTAGCTCTTTCACCCCCCCTCCCCCCATGTAGCTCTTTCACCTCCCCCTCCCCCCATGTAGCTCTTTCACCCCCCTCCCCATGTAGCTCTTTCACCCCCCTCCCCATGTAGCTCTTTCACCCCCCCCCCTCCCCATGTAGCTCTTTCACCCCCCCCTCCCCATGTAGCTCTTTCACCCCCCCCTCCCCATGTAGCTCTTTCACCCCCCCTCCCCCCATGTAGCTCTTTCACCCCCCCTCCCCCCATGTAGCTCTTTCACCCCCCCTCCCCCCATGTAGCTCTTTCACCCCCCCCCTCCCCCATGTAGCTCTTTCACCCCCCCCCCTCCCCCCATGTAGCTCTTTCACCCCCCCTCCCCCCATGTAGCTCTTCCCCCCCCCCTCCCCCCATGTAGCTCTTCCCCCCCTCCCCCCATGTAGCTCTTCCCCCCCTCCCCCCATGTAGCTCTTCCCCCCCTCCCCCCATGTAGCTCTTCCCCCCCCTCCCCCCATGTAGCTCTTCCCCCCACCTCCCCCCATGTAGCTCTTCCCCCCACCTCCCCCATGTAGCTCTTTCCCCCCCCCTCCCCCCATGTAGCTCTTCCCCCCCCCTCCCCCCATGTAGCTCTTCCCCCCCCTCCCCCCATGTAGCTCTTCCCCCCCCTCCCCCCATGTAGCTCTTTCACCCCCCTCCCCCCATGTAGCTCTTTCACCCCCTCCCCCCATGTAGCTCTTTCACCCCCCCTCCCCCCATGTAGCTCTTTCACCCCCCCTCCCCCCATGTAGCTCTTTCACCCCCCCTCCCCCCATGTAGCTCTTTCACCCCCCTCCCCCATGTAGCTCTTTCACCCCCCTCCCCCATGTAGCTCTTCCCCCCCCCTCCCCCCATGTAGCTCTTCCCCCCCCCCTCCCCCCATGTAGCTCTTTCCCCCCCTCCCCCCATGTAGCTCTTTCACCCCCTCCCCCCATGTAGCTCTTTGCACCCCCCCTCCCCCCATGTAGCTCTTTCCCCCCCCTCCCCCCATGTAGCTCTTTCCCCCCCCTCCCCCCATGTAGCTCTTTCCCCCCCCTCCCCCCATGTAGCTCTCCCCCCCCATGTAGCTCTCCCCCCCTCCCCCCATGTAGCTCTTCCCCCCCCTCCCCCCATGTAGCTCTCCCCCCCCCCTCCCCCCATGTAGCTCTCCCCCCCCCTCCCCCCATGTAGCTCTCCCCCCCCCTCCCCCCATGTAGCTCTCCCCCCCCTACCCCCATGTAGCTCCTTTCCCCCCCCCTCCCCCCATGTAGCTCTTTTCCCCCCCCTCCCCCATGTAGCTCTTTCCCCCCCCTCCCCCCATGTAGCTCTTTCCCCCCCCCTCCCCCCATGTAGCTCTTTCCCCCCCCCCCCTCCCCCATGTAGCTCTTCCCCCCCCCTCCCCCCATGTAGCTCTTCCCCCCCCTCCCCCCATGTAGCTCTTTCCCCCCCTCCCCCCATGTAGCTCTTCCCCCCTCCCCCCATGTAGCTCTTCCCCCCCTCCCCCATGTAGCTCTTCCCCCCCCTCCCCCCATGTAGCTCTTTCCCCCCCTCCCCCCATGTAGCTCTTTCCCCCCCCTCCCCCCATGTAGCTCTTTCCCCCCCCCTCCCCCCATGTAGCTCTTTCCCCCCCCTCCCCCCATGTAGCTCTTTCCCCCCCCTCCCCCCATGTAGCTCTTTCCCGCCCCTCCCCCCATGTAGCTCTTCCCCCCCCTCCCCCCATGTAGCTCTCCCCCCCCATGTAGCTCCCCCCCCTCCCCCCATGTAGCTTTCCCCCCCTCCCCCCATGTAGCTCTCCCCCCCCCTCCCCCCATGTAGCTCTTTCCCCCCCCTCCCCCCATGTAGCTCTTTCCCCCCCCCCCTCCCCCCATGTAGCTCTTTCCCCCCCCCTCCCCCCATGTAGCTCTTTCCCCCCCCTCCCCCCATGTAGCTCTTCCCCCCCCTCCCCCCATGTAGCTCTTTCCCCCCCCTCCCCCCATGTAGCTCTTTCCCCCCCCCTCCCCCCATGTAGCTCTTCCCCCCCCTCCCCCCATGTAGCTCTTCCCCCCCTCCCCCCATGTAGCTCTTCCCCCCCTCCCCCCATGTAGCTCTTTCCCCCCTCCCCCCATGTAGCTCTTTCCCCCCCCTCCCCCCATGTAGCTCTTTCCCCCCCCTCCCCCCATGTAGCTCCTTCCCCCCCTCCCCCATGTAGCTATTTCCCCCCCCCCTCCCCCCATGTAGCTCCTTCCCCCCCTCCCCCCATGTAGCTATTTCCCCCCCCCCTCCCCCCATGTAGCTCCTTCCCCCCCCCCTCCCCCCATGTAGCTCTTTCCCCCCCCTCCCCCCATGTAGCTCTTCCCCCCCTCCCCCCATGTAGCTCTTCCCCCCCTCCCCCCATGTAGCTCTTTCCCCCCTCCCCCCATGTAGCTCTTTCCCCCCCCCTCCCCCCATGTAGCTCCTTCCCCCCCTCCCCCCATGTAGCTATTCCCCCCCCCCTCCCCCCATGTAGCTATTCCCCCCCCCTCCCCCCATGTAGCTATTTCCCCCCCCCTCCCCCCCATGTAGCTCCTTCCCCCCCTCCCCCCATGTAGCTATTTCCCCCCCCCTCCCCCCATGTAGCTATTTCCCCCCCCCTCCCCCCATGTAGCTCCTTCCCCCCCCCTCCCCCCCATGTAGCTCCTTCCTCCCCCCATGTAGCTCTTTCCCCCCCCTCCCCCCATGTAGCTCTTTCCCCCCCCCTCCCCCCATGTAGCTCTTCCCCCCCCCCTCCCCCCATGTAGCTCTTCCCCCCCCTCCCCTCATGTAGCTATTCCCCCCCTCCCCCCATGTAGCTCTTCCCCTCCCCCCATGTAGCTCTCCCCCCCCCTCCCCCCATGTTAGCTCTCCCCCCCTCCCCCCATGTAGCTCTTCCCCCCCCTCCCCCCATGTAGCTCTTCCCCCCCTCCCCCCATGTAGCTCTTCCCCCCCCTCCCCCATGTAGCTCTTCCCCCCCCTCCCCCCCTCCCCATGCAGCTTTCACCCCCCCTCTCCCCATGTAGCTCTTCCCCCCCTCTCCCCATGTAGCTCTTTCCCCCCCTCCCCATGTAGCTCTTTCCCCCCCTCCCCATGTAGCTCTTTCCCCCCCCCTCCCCATGTCACACTCTTACCTACCCCCCTCCCCATGTCACACTCTTACCCACCCCCCTCCCCATCTCACACTCTTACCCACCCCCCTCCCCATCTCACACTCTTACCTACCCCCCTCCCCATGTCACACTCTTACCCACCCCCTCCCCATCTCACACCCCCTCCCCATCTCACACCCCCTCCCCATCTCACACCCCCTCATGTCACACTCACACCCCCACACTCTCGCCCCCTCTGCATCTCACACTCACCCCCTCATGTCACTCACCCCCTCTCCATCTCACTCACCCCCCTCCCCATCTCAACACCCCCTCTCCATCTCACTCACCCCCCTCCCCATCTCACACCCCCTCATGTCACACCTCACCCCCCCACAATCTCAGTCTCACCCCCACACGTCACACCTCACCGCCTCCCATGTCCCACTCACTCAATCCCTCCCCATGTCCCAGTCTCACACTCCCTCCCCATGTCCCAGTCTCACACTCCTCCCCATGTCCCAGTCTCACACTCCCTCCCCATGTCCCAGTCTCACACTCCCTCCCCATGTCCCAGTCTCACACTCCCTCCCCATGTCCAGTCTCACACTCCCCTCCCCATGTCCCAGTCTCACACTCCCTCCCATGTCCCAGTCTCACACACACTCACCACGCTGATGCAGGAAGCAATAATGCTGTGTAGCTCAGCGCCACCTAATGGCCAAAAGTGAAATTGCAGCTACAGTCGGCTTTTTTTCTCTGCTCCTGGAAAAATCGCCGCCCTGCCTGCGCCCCCCCTAAACAACCTTGCGCCCCCCCTAAACAATCTTGCGCCCCCCAGTTTGCGCACCACTGCTAGACCTAATATGAGATGTTAATGCTCCTCACTGGCCAAATCTATTGTGGCATTAGTCGACTTCAGGCAAATCATCTTCTTTGCCTGGTAATAGGGTAGCCTGAAGGTGCTTCCTTATTGCCAATATGTACCAGAAAATAACACAGCATTTGAGGAAATAACCTACCTCTGGGACAAAAACAACTCATATGAGAGGTGGGAGCATTATAAGGGCTAATGGATTAATTGAAAGTTCTTCCTACCTCCAACTGGTGGGGACATAATCACCATAGGCGACGTCATACAGGGGAAGGCAGAGGGACGGAGAAGCTCTCTGATTGGCCGCAAGGGGAAACTGTCGCCGAAAAAAATAAATAAAGTGACTACCAGATTTTTGGTAGCACTGTCGCTCCATCGCGTGCACTATAAGCGCCAACAACGGCAATGCATTTGTTTCCACTATAAGCACAGCCTAAGGCTAAGGCCTCGGCCATGTTACTTGCTTGCTGGCGGAAGCGCGCTGAGGCGCGCTCCCGCTCAGCACTGAGCCCCTACAGCCGCAATTAGAGCGGCTTTAGTAGGGGCTCACCTGCGCTTACGCGCGCTTGCGGAAGCGCAGGTCTTGGGGGAATTTAAAATTCCCCCGCTTGCCGGCGAGACAGGCCGGTCACGTGAGCGGTTCGCCCAATGAGGGCGAACCAGCTCCGTGACGTCACTGGCCCGCCCCCGGCCAGTGACGCGACCGCCCCCGGACCGCCCCCTGACGGCTGCTGAGAGCGCTTGCGGTAAGCAACCGCAAGGCCAGGGAAAGCACCCCGCTTTCCCTGCGCCTCAGCGCGCCTCAGCACGCCGCAGGGACCGTGGACTCGGCCTTAGTCTCTGCTGGCACTGAGCGCGCTCATGCTTGGTGAGCGCTCCAAGCATGAGTGACGGGTGTCCTGCTTGTACGCGCATGCGCGGGGGGAGGGGTGGCGTTTCGGGTAGTTGAGCGCACGGGTAAGTATAATTTTTTTGTTTACCTAAGCGCAGATCGCGGCTGATTGTGTGCGCACGAGCGCCGCGTGAGCGGGGACTTACATATATCTATATATGTAATTCCCCGCCGCAAGCAACGCTCGATCAGCGCTAGCGGGGACTTAGCCTAAGTTAGCTGACCCCATGTACGGTCGCCAGGTTCCAGTATTGACCTGGACTGTCCTGTATTTGGATACTCTGTCCAGTAAAAAATGAGAGGTAATACTGGACATGTATGTGTATACCGGTATTACCTCTCTGGGCATGTACCTGACCGGCATGGGGGGGCCACAGGATTTCCCAGAGCAGGGCCGCTGCTAGGGGCTGGGCAGCTTCCTCCATCCTGATTGGCTGCATTACCAGCAGCAGCCATCAGGAGGAAAGTGTCAGGAGTCTGGGGGGGGGGGCCAAGGAGAGGAGGATACAGCATGGAGCGGTGAGAGAGGTGTGTGTGCGTGTGTGTGACACACACTGACAGCTACCAAGTGACACACACACACAGTGATACCCGCCTCCCAAGCGCTTGCTGTCTCCTCTGTCAGGACAGCAAAAAGCTCCTGGTAGAGCAAGCGGCAGCAAGCGAGAGCGAGCAGCAGCACCTAAGCGCTTACTATGTCCAAGGCCTAAAGCACGTATTCCCATGATGTCCATGTGTCACTGCTGTAAAACGCCATGTACGTGGCGCTATATACATACAAGTGTTACT
>NC_134497.1:14760353-14802384 GCF_040206685.1 Ascaphus truei
TCCCACATCTCTCCTCATCTCCCTCTCTCCTTTCACGCTCTCTCTTCCTACCCCTCTCTACCCCCACCCCATCTCTCCTAATCACCCCCCCCCTACACCTCCTGTCTTTGCTCTCTCTCCCCCCTCTCATGTCTTCTCTCTCTCTTCCTGTGTCCCCCCTTCTCTCTGCCCCCTCCCCACCAGGTGATGAAGCTGTGTCTGCTCCTCGCTCTCTTGTGCCCTTTCTCTGATGGGAAGGATGAGGACCCGGGCGTGAAAGGGCGAGTGACCCTGAAAAGGATTTCAATATGGTGAGGGGGTGATGGTGACCCCACAGGCCGGTGTCATGTGGGGACAAGTGACATTGGGGTAGATAGATACTCACAGTAGGGTGTCACAAGGAGGGTTATATTGGGGGGCTCATTGGGACCTGGGCAGAAGCTTGGGGGTCCACTACCCATGCTAGGGGGGCCTAATGCTGGGGGAGAGGGGGGCTCATGCTGGGTCAGCTTACCAGACACGAAGGGGGGAGGATTTGGGTTCACATGCTAGGGTGGTCCACTCACCATGCTGGGGGGTCTCATGCTGTGAGGGTCCACTCACCATGCTGGGGGGTCTCATGCTGTGAGGGTCCACTCACCATGCTGGGGGGGTCTCATGCTGTGAGGTCCACTCACCATGCTGGGGGGTCTCATGCTGTCAGGTTCCACTCACCATGCTGGGGGGTCTCATGCTGTGAGGGTCCACTCACCATGCTGGGGGGTCTCATGCTGTCAGGGTCCACTCACCATGCTGGGGGGTCTATGCTGTCAGGTTCCACTCACCATGCTGGGGGGTCTCATGCTGTCAGGGTCCACTCTCACCATGCTGGGGGGTCTCATGCTGTGAGGGTCCACTCACTATGCTGTGCCCCCGCAGGTTGGCAAGTGGGGGTACAGGAGCTGCAGCAGCGATTGGCTTCTATCCAGGTCCCTGATGTCAGTGGGCTCAATATCTGTTCCTGTTATCGGTACTGTGTGGTACTCAGTAACACGGTGAGATGGGTGGGGGGGATGGGGGGGGGGAGATGGGTGGGGGGGAGGGGAGATGGGTGGGGGCTGGGGGGGAGATGGAGGGTGCAGCTATGGAGAAGCTGATTAGATTGTAATCTCTTCTGCACAGGGCATTTAACTCTGGATTCACTGCCCTGCAGAGCTTACAGTCTAGTTATAGCGCACACAGTCTGCACGTTGTAATGCAGAACCCACACTCAGCCGCAAAGGTGCTCATCCATGTAGCATGTATAGTGCCACAGTGATGTTTTTCGTCAATATATATATTGAAGAAAAAATACTGTATAGATATCATTTATCAAATATATTCCACAGCTGCTCATATCTGGATCCAAAGGATTCTGGGTAATAGCAGACTCCCGCAGGACCCCCCCCCCCCCCCCCAGTGGGTACGGAAATAAGGTGCAGTTCTGGGATCGCAGCCATATTTAATGTTCTCTGTATTTGCGCAGGTTACAGATTCGGGATCTGCAGTTCCCGGAGTCGGATGTGTCCCTCTCTTCCAACACTGGGGTAAAAGTATCTGTCAGCCAGGGGCAGGTATGGGTCACTGGATTCATGAGGATCAGTACCGTGCTCGGGTAAGTGCCTGGGGCAAGAGGTGAGGTGGGCACTGGGGGAGGGTGTGGTTATCACTGGGTGTTATTTTAGGCCGATGGGTGCATTGAGGTGGAAAGTAGGGGTTAAAGTCACTGGTGGAATTAATACATTAGTGTAGGGTGGGGTATGCAGGGAGATGAATCTGGGGAGGTGGGGGAAATGCTTTTGGGGGGTTTCAGTGTTGACATACAGAAGGCGGGGGTCCGCTATAAACTCCCTTCCCCTCCTCCTCACAGTGGGGGGAGCGCTGGGATGGAACTGTCGGTCACTGGCTTGTCCCTCTCTGGTGTCCTTGGAGTGACACGCGATGACAGTGGCCATGGGGCCGTGTGGAACGCAGGTTGCAGCTCAAGTGTGGGAGACACCGACGTCCACTTCCACGGGGGATCTGGGTAAGAAGGGGTTATTTGGGAGAGGGGGGGGGTCCAGAGTGTATGGTGGGGGGGTCCAGAGTGTATGGTGGGGGGGTCCAGAGTGTATGGTGGGGGGCTGTTATAAAGGGGTCAGATGTAGGTTTGGAAATGGGTGTGAATATGCAAGAGTACAGTTATAGCGTATACGTGTATATATATACATACACACACACTCTATATTGTATGTATATATATACACACACACACACTCTATATTGTATGTATATATATACACACACACACACTCTATATTGTATGTATATATATACACACACACACACTCTATATTGTATGTATATATATACACACACACACACTCTATATTGTATGTATATATATACACACACACACACACTCTATACTGTATGTATATATATACACACACACACTCTATACTGTATGTATATATATATATACACACACACTCTATACTGTATGTATATATATACACACACACACACACACACACACACACTCTATACTGTATGTATATATACACACACACACACACACACACATACTCTATATTGTATGTATATATACACTCACCTCCTTGATGAAGGGGTCCTAATTTGGCACCGTAACTTTGGAATCTTTCAAAAATGTACTTATATTTTGATTTTTCACTTACTTTCTCTGACTTGTACGGCCCACGACAAACATTTTAAGCAGGCCCCCTCTCCCCCCCACTGTTTCGGCGGTGTTGCTAGCGGTGCCCCCCCCCCATTTCACACCTCACGAGCCCCCTCTTTCCCCCCCCCTTCCCATGGATTTCTCTCCCCTGCGTCTCACTCTTACTCCCTCTTTTCCTCACTCGCCCCCTCTCTCATCTCCCTCCGACAATTACCCCACGCTCAATCATTCCCACCCCCCTCAAACAATGCCCCCCACAAGATATATACCAAAAAACTTCCCATCCCCCAAATACATACAAAAAAATCCCCACCCCCCAAATATATACAGCTTCCCCCACCCCCCCAAATGCAAACAAAAAACCCACCTACCCAATACATATAAAAAATACAATACATATAACCCCTCATTATATATATATATATATATATATATATATATATATATATATATATATATATATATATATAATAAAAAATGAATAGACGATACCGTTCTGTGGCTAACGAAATGCTTTTATTTGTGCGAGCTTTCGAGATACACTGATCTCTTCTTCCGGCGATGTTACAATGAATAAAGCAAGCAAAGGATATACTTAAAAACAGTGTCTCTTGGAATGTTATCTGTGCTTGTCCCTCCCCCTTGTGTGGATGTGATTTATGGCTAGAGGTGTTAAATGGTCCCTGAATGTTAGTGATGTGTGTGTGTGTGTGTGTGTGTGTGTGTGTGTGTGTGTGTGTGTGTGTGTGTGTGTGTGTGTGTGTGTGTGTGTGTGTGTGTGTGTGTGTGTGTGTGTGTGTGTGTGTGTGTGTGTGTGAATATAATGAATGAAGAGCCCACAGTGTATACAGCACTTTACAAAAGGTTTGTGTGGAGTGGGAGTGTATATCAAGGGTGTGGGTAGGTGTGGAAATGTGAGAGAGGGTTGCCTAAGTGTGTGTAGATACTATGTGGTCCCTATTGGTATATAGGGATGGAATAACATGGAGTATTTGTATGTGTAAGAGACAGCTGCGTGTGCATACATATAGCGCAGTGTGTATGTGTAAGAGACAGCTGTGTGTGCATACATATAGCGCAGTGTGTATGTGTAAGAGACAGCTGTGTATGCATACATATAGCGCAGTGTGTATGTGTAAGAGACAGCTGTGTGTGCATACATATAGCGCAGTGTGTATGTGTAAGAGACAGCTGTGTGTGCATACATATAGCGCAGTGTGTATGTGTAAGAGACAGCTGCGTGTGCATACATATAGCGCAGTGTGTATGTGTAAGAGACAGCTGTGTGTGCATACATATAGCGCAGTGTGTATGTGTAAGAGACAGCTGCGTGTGCATACATATAGCGCAGTGTGTATGTGTAAGAGACAGCTGCCTGTGCATACATATAGCGCAGTGTATATGTGTAAGAGACAGCTGCGTGTGCATACGTATAGCGCAGTGTGTATGTGTAAGAGAGTTGTGTGTGCATACGTATAGCGCAGTGTGTATGTGTAAGAGACAGCTGTGTGTGCATATATATAGCGCAGTATGTATGTGTAAGAGACAGCTGTGTGTGCATACATATAGCACAGTGTGTATGTGTAAGAGACAGCTGCGTGTGCATACATATAGCGCAGTATGTATGTGTAAGAGACAGCTGTGTGTGCATACATATAGCGCAGTGTGTATGTGTAAGAGACAGCTGCTTGTGCATACATATAGCGCAGTGTGTATGTGTAAGAGACAGCTGCGTGTGCATACATATAGCGCAGTGTGTATATGTAAGAGACAGCTGCGTGTGCATACATATAGCGCAGTATGTATATGTAAGAGACAGCTGTGTGTGCATACATATAGCGCAGTATGTATGTGTAAGAGACAGCTGTGTGTGCATACATATAGCGCAGTGTGTATGTGTAAGAGACAGCTGTGTGTGCATATATATAGCGCAGTGTGTATGTGTAAGAGACAGCTGTGTGTGCATACATATAGCGCAGTATGTATGTGTAAGAGACAGCTGTGTGTGCATATATATAGCGCAGTATGTATGTGTAAGAGACAGCTGCGTGTGCATACATATAGCGCAGTATGTATGTGTAAGAGACAGCTGTGTGTGCATATATATAGCGCAGTGTGTATGTGTAAGAGACAGCTGTGTGTGCATACATATAGCACAGTATGTATAGACATGGTCTTTTGGCCTCCAGTTCTCTTTCTTTCCTAGCAGTGCTCCCTGCCTTTTCTCTTTTTCATCCATATCACCATCATCTACATCATCATCACCATCATCCACATCATCATCACCATCATCCACATCATCATCCACATCATCCACATCATCATCATCATCATCATCATCATCATCATCATCATCATCATCATCATCATCATCATCATCATCATCCACATCATCATCCACATCATCACCATCATCCACATCATCATCACCATCATCCATATCATCATCACCATCATCCATATCATCATCACCATCATATCATCATCCATATCATCATCATCCACATCATCATCATCATCATCACCATCATCCACATCATCATCACCATCATCCACATCATCATCACCATCATCCACATCATCATCACCATCATCACCATCATCCACATCATCACCATCATATCCATATCATCACCATCATATCCATATCATCACCATCATATCCATATCATCACCGTCATATCCATATCATCACCGTCATATCCATATCATCACCATCTCACCCATATCATCACCATATCATCACCCATTTCATCACCATCTCATCACCCATCTCGTCACCCATATCATCACCATCTCATCACCCATATCATCACCATCTCATCACCCATATCATCACCATCTCATCTCCATATCATCACCCATATTATCACCATCTCATCTCCATATCATCACCCATATCATCACCATCTCATCACCATCTCATCACCATCTCATCAACCATATCATCACCATCTCATCACCCATTTCATCACCATCTCATCATTCATATCATCAGCATCTCATCACCCATATCATCACCCATATCATCACCCATATCATCATCCATCTCATCACCATCTCATCACCCATCTCATCACCATCTCATCACTATCTCATCACCCATCTCATCACCCATCTCATCACCCATCTCATCATCCATATCATCACCATCTCATCACTATCTCATCACCCATCTCATCACCCATCTCATCATCCATATCATCACCCATATCATCACCATCTCATCATCCATATCATCACCCATATCATCACCATATCATCACCCATATCATCACCCATTTCATCACCCATATCATCACCATTTCATCACCCATCTCATCATCCATCTCATCACCATCTCATCACCCATATCATCACCAGCACATCACCCATATCATCACCCATATCATCACCCATATCATCACCATATCATCACCATCTCATCATCCATATCATCACCATCTCATCATTCATATCATCACCCATAACATCACCATCATTCATATCATCACCATCATTCATCACCATCATCCATCCATTACATGCTCTCTCGTGTCCTCATCCTCAGGGAGGAGTCCTGTTAGCTGTGGGTATACGTTTGCCAAACTCACAAGTTCACTTTTGAGACAGGATTCATCATCAACGTTTGCCAATTCACAAATCCACCAATCCCTTTCAGAGTACCTGCTTTTAGTATACAGGGATCTGTCCAGATTGATCAATAACCAGCGGCTTGTTGTCTGAAAAACTCTCTGTCAGACTTGCTAAGATCTGATCAAGAATTGGCCTGCACACTTTAACTCAAATGTTGCACTTCATCAGTTGAGTGTTCACCAAATGAGGTCTTACCCGCCATCCGTTTCATTTTGGAAACCTTTCTCACCGGGAGCTCGGTCTCAATTTTCAGGGAAGAAGCTATTTGAGGTCAGCTCATTCATTTTTATAGCAAAAATGAGTTGCCTTTTCTTTAATATGATGGAACTCAAATTTCTTCAGCTGGTCAAGAGCACTTTCCGCCATTTTCCATACCACCATAAAGTTAAGACCACTAGTTTACAGATACTTTGAAACTGGCCTCATGACTTAAAAAATGGGTTGGAATATGTTTTCTGTTAAAATGGTCTTATCTTCGGATAGCTTGTCAAACAAAGTTGTAGCATCACAAGTGGCGTTCTGAATCAAAATTACTGTGATACTGAATATAAAACTTTAATTGTATCCAAATAAATAGAACTGCCAGACGTCCCAAATATACACAGGATTGCCCCTTATTTATTTGACTTGTCCCGGTAAGGTCTTTCGGGACGTGTCATTGTCCTGTATTTTAGCGCCTTGTCGTGAAATGCCTGCACTTAAAACGACTGCAATTAAATCAGCCATAAAAACGTAAGAGATTTCTCCTTGAGTGTAATAGTTCCCTTTTCCGATAGATGTCGCCGTAGTAAATTATTAAAATAATAAACATAGGACACTGCCTAGTCATCTCATAATACCCCAAAACCCGCCCCCATTGGCGCTACTTTCTCTCCCACCGCTACTTGTTAGTTCAGCGTGCGTGTTTCCCCGCTAGGCCATGCGCAGGGATGATAGATACCAAAGTTGGAGATACCATTCAGTCGGAGCATTTGCAAATCATTCATTACTCATCGGTGCAAATAGACAAGTGTCAAAGTTCGTCGGTGTTGCCTGTTAATACATGGCTTTGCTTTGGCCAGAAACACCGTTCGCCCTTTTAATGAATAATTATTCCGAAACGCAAGTTCACATTTAGTGACGATTATTCTAAACAGTGGGATTAAGGTCAGTCAGGAACTCATTATAATGTCACACTTTCATACCGTATTTCGGTGTGCCATATTATAATAATTTAAACGTGGCAAGCCTACAAATAGAGTGCTTTTCTCCAAATACCCAGTTAAGAGTTTGTCTTTTGCCCACCATTGTGTCTCTCCAATCTTCTGCAACCTCCAAACCTTTTCCTGCCCATGCCTCTTATCAAGTTGTTCCATCCATATGTTCATATGTTTGTGTGAATCTCCAGTAGAAGGTGTCAGGCGATTCAGAAGACCAAAGACACGTTTTGCCTCGAGGTCTTCACAACAATGTGAGATGCATAGATTAAGGATGTGCTTTAAACACCAGATATATGCAGCATCAGGCATTACCGTGGCAATCTCTGCTCGCAATCCCGAATACAGTATGCACTCCTAATATGTGCCATTAAATGACAACCTGCAATGTTTTTGGTGTCAAGCCCAAGCACTTCAAAACTGGACAACAACAGTTCATCGAACCCTCACCCTGAGTCATCTGAAGAACAGAGATGAGTCGTTATCGAAAGGCTTCATCTTTAACCTGCCGAATGACAACCGTTGCTTGGTTTATAATTCGAAAACTACTAAAGAAATGGCTCAACGCTCAACCCAATACCTATAGAGTGGTAGACTAGGGTGCAAAGGGTTAAAGATATGTATAGCACAACACGTTAACTCTAAGATTAACGAAAAGAACCCAGTTAACTGCACTCAAAGTAATATTAATAGCTAAATTAGCCTGGGATACCAATTGTCCCACTATATGAGGTAGAATCACCCCTACCTAGTGACACACTAGAGCGAGTCAGAGCTCACAAAAAACAATAATTAAAAAAAATATATATATATTTATTAATTATGACAACCGCGACGACTTAAAATAACACAACGAACAAATACTAAAATCCCCTATGGGGTGTTGAATCGAGACCTGTCTGGTGGAAGTCAATTGATGAGATAAGACTCAAATAATAGGATTATTATCCCAGGCTAATTTGCTCTATAATTCCACCGTCTTGTGTGGAATCAACTCGAAAACGAAATCTCTTTGCCCCAATTTTCGGGAAACGACAGATTCGTTCATTTGCTTAATAATTGCCGTAACCCCTTTGTGTACAGTCTTATATAAAAGAGAAATCATAACATGTTCCTTTCGTTTTTTTATCACTCTTTTTAATACCCTTTTTTAAGTGGTACATCATAATGTGATAAAAGACCATTTCTAAAAAAAAAAAGTTGCCACAAACGAATCTCGCTAAATTGCTGAGATTGTGCAAAGATTTATTGGTTCCATGGACACAAAATATTTCCCAAGTAGTTTCACAATATCTCATTTCGTTTTGAAGCTTGACCCCAGTTTATTAATCTATCAATACTTATTTAGGGAGAGGGAGTGTGAAGCCGGGGAGCCTGGTTCAATTCCCGCTGTCGGCTCCTTGTGACCTTGGGCAAGTCACTTTATCTCCCTGTGCCTCATGCACCAAAAACATAGATTGTAAGCTCCACGGGGCAGGGACCTGTGCCTGCAAAATGTCTCTGTAAAGCGCTACGTAAAACTAGCAGCGCTATACGAGGACATGCTATTATTATTATTTTCTTCGTCACGATGACATTATAGTGACTTTTTGAAGATCTGTGTTTATTTACCGCCACGAGTGCCGAATGCGGACTCCATTTTGACTTTTGTGACAGTAGAAATCTTTGTCTTTAAAGGGAAGGTTTTCACGGAAAAGGGTGCAACAAATTCAATTTAGGGGGCAATGCAGGAGGAAGCACAAATGGAAACGTGGTGGCTTTTCTTACCGAATCAGGTAAAGCAGCAATGCGGGTTTCACTTTTTATGTATTTTTTTAATTACAGGATTGAGGCAGGGGGGTCTTCGGGGGGTCTTCGGAGCCAAACTGTGCTAATTTCAGCTACGGAAACCCCCTTCTTCCACAGATACTGACCTCCGTAGGGGGTGCCGGTATCTCTGCAGTCAAAGAAACTGTGTGCATAACATAATGGCGGCGTGTAATTGTCCGGCGTCACGCGGGCCAACGGGAAGCTGTGATGTCATCCGACGCGGCCTCCCATTGTCCCGCGTGACCGGGACATTTAAACTGAAAGAGATACAGGCACCACCCCCCTACGGAGATAAGTATCTGCTTCAATCCCGTATTGCTGCTTTGAGGCATGACTTTTTCGTGGTGGAATAAGCTCCGGGTCAGGAAGGCAACCAGGTTCTTCTATGGAATGACTAAGCCATTGGGGGGGAAAAGCTCAGCTGACAACTACTTTCAGAGGGAACGTCCGCTTCAATAACTCAGACTTCTGCTTGTACTTTCAGTTCCTTCCCATACATCCCTTCTGGGGTTTCTGAAAGTCCTCTTTGACCAGCAGAAAGTTCTTCGGAAAGGCCCTTCTTGGAGAACATCACCAGCCTGACCAAACTTTTTGGCAACAAAGCCATAGATCAGGGTTTGGCCAACCCCAGTCCTCAAGGGCCACCAACAGGTCAGGCTTTTAAGGATATCCCTGCTTCAGCGCAGGTGGCTCAATCAGTCATTGACTGAGCCGCCTGTGCTGAAGCAGGGATATGCTTAAAGCCTGACCTGCTGGTGGCCCTTTAGGACTGGGGTTGGCCACCCCTACCCTAGATCTTTTGATCATCAAGCTATGAATTTAGTAGCACTCTGTATCAAAATGAATGAAACACACACATCGAAAAAGGAACATTTATTAGGAACCGGTCACTGCAGAAAATCCAGGCACTGTAACAAAGTGAGAAACCGTCGTCATGCACATGCCAACATATTAGGTGTATTCACTCTTACAAAGTAAGTTTCCACTCACCTATTATCCACTAATATTTTGTGCCATGCTAAAATGATTGTAATACAGCTCAACCCCGTTATAGCGCGATCCGCTACAACGCGGATCCGCTTATAGCGCGATGCAAGCGTGGCTCCCAATTTTCATATTTATGAATACTTTACAACACGATTATTGGTGTCTTAAATACTTTATTGTACAATGCATACAATAGTACATTATTTCTAACGCGATCCGCTTATAACGCGATGTGATTCTTTGGACTCGAAGCACAGAGTTATAAGGGGGTTGTGCTGTATTTAACTTTTGAAGAAGTTGGCCTTGTATTTTTAAGTGAGACGTCTCCATAGCTTATTTTTGGACTAGGTAACGACGTCCTGTTGTCTTCCTGTTCTACTGCCTACCAAGGTTTGTGAGTGACAGTAAAACGTAACGTTTGTGAAGGAAAGATTGAAGACTTGGAGAAGATAAATGCCCATTGTGGTTTAATAGTACAACTCCAAAGTGCGGGGGAAACAGTTGCAGGCGAGGAGAATCCGGCTTGTGCAGCCAACACAACACAGACAAACCATGTCTTCACAGTGCAGGTCTTCCACTGCAGTAAGGGATTCTGGGAAATGACATGCAAGGTTGTATTTAACTCATTTTAAGACCTGCTATGAAACAGATGATGGTTATTATGTCCTGATATGTAAAACCATAGAATTCAAAGAGGGTGCACTTTCTTTTTCACACCACTGTATATAAAGAAAAGGAGAATAGTAGCGCCACTGATAATTATAGTACAGTGACTCAATTGAGTAGATATTACAAAGACTGATATGTGCTGATCAGCGGAATACTAGTGTCCCATAATCATTTCAACACTGTTAGAAGACAGATAGGAGAGTTAGAATACCAGTCCCTTTATAGTCCCAAATAAATGAATAAATCTCCAATTTCGGGCGTACGCTGCTTTCAAAGGGGGCGAACCACCTCCGGAGAGAATCTAAAAGAAAAGAGAGCGCACGGCCCATAGCGTAAAATTGTTACACATTTAATGACTACAATTCGGGAAGGGAGGGGGAAAAGGCTCACTCGCAAACGTAACATTAATAAAAGCATATTGTGAATTTAAAAGTCCCCGCCAGCTGGAAGGGTGCTCCAAACGTATCCTCCAAGTGATCTCTTGCGGTGCAGAGACAGAATCAGCCGCCCGTCCGGGATAGCACTGGCTGAGCTGCCGATGACTCCGGTCTCAGGAGCTCCAATAGACAGGCTGATCGCGAGGTGCTCCCCGCACTGTCAGCCTCCAGCAGCAGGAACACGGTCCGGCCACGTTCCCCCCCGGTCCCACGATAGTGACGTAATGACGCTGCCTCGTTGTTACGTCCTGACGCGTTTCGCCTCGCCTGGAGACCTTCTCAAAAGGTGCCGTGTTCCTGCTGCTAGATGCTGACAGTGCGAGGAGCACATTGCGACCAGCCCGCTGCGTCATTTGACACCGTGTTGCTGTGGCAACGCGCGTGCGACGTCACGCCGCCTGACCGCGCGCGCGTTGCCATGGAGACGCTTCCAAGCGCAAGGTCCAGTGGCCTCACGCGATCCCCCGGCCTTTAGTTTTAATGCCTTGGGGGAGAGCGCAGGGCCTCTGCAACCGCCCGCGCACCCCCCCCCACCCCAAAAAAATCTTGCGTGCCCCCATTTGCACACCCCTGAGTTACACCATGTGATAATAATAATAAAGCATTTATTCAGTATATACATGGTTTCCTTATCATAACAGGGGGTTACCTTATCTTTTAATGAAACCTTTTAATACACACACACACCCATAACTCATTACTTTGATGTGGCATTTCCGTCTGCTAGTGATGCAATTAATTATAATGTGGGATAGCGGCGTTTATAAACATAGCTTCCCATGGAGGCGTATCATTGGGTAACATGTTCAATGTACCACATGCAAAGAGGATATAGGCAATGACATGTGTGTTTTTCTGACAGTATACACACACAATAGAAGGGGGGGGGTAGTAACCTGATCATTATCATAATCAGACTGGTTATCACTTCTTTACGTTCAAGCTTTAACCACTTGCAGACATAGCTGCAGCTAGTTTTACACAGTAGGTACAGTATATGGATGTTTAGCTTTATTTATATATAGTGTCCATAGTGTACTCGGCACTTTACACAAGAGACAACCCAGTACAGGGAATTATAATACAAAAAGTGCAACAAACAGACGCAAACAATAGGATAAGAAATCCCTGCCCCGGAGAGCTTGCAATCTAAATATTAGGTATACGTACAGTACCTGCTAAATCTCACTACTCCTGCACGCTCACAGCCCTTCCCCGGAGAGCTTACAATCTAAATATTAGGTATACGTACAGTACCTGCTAAATCCCATTACTCACAGCCCTGCCCCTACATAACCTGCAGTTATCAACCAGGGGCAGTCTGGCCAGGTGGGGCAATTGTTTAAAGCCGACTGCCAGGCCCAGCAGTTATATTCTGTAACCATGCCCCTCCCTTCCCCTGGCGGACCCTCGCTAAGGGGCAGGACAGGGATGACTCTTAGCTGGATGCTCCCAATATATAATTACATGTGCGGTGTATGTTGTGTTCCCACAGGTGGCTTTTCAACCTGTTCAGAGGTGCCATGCAGAGACCCGTTCATGATGCGCTGAGTACTCATGTATGTCACTGATGCTTGGGCGCATGTCACAGGGTGGGTGGGGGGGTCAGGGGAGCACGTGGAGGTGACCGGGTACTTACGTCGTGCCTTTGTTCCTGTAGCTCTGTCCTGAGTTTGACGTGGCCATTGCACGTATGGAGACAATAATGAGCAGCCTGCCAGGTAACTGTCCCTTCCATGTGCACCGTAACGGCCACCAATGTGCCACGCAACAGCGCCACCACGTCTTGGCGTGTTTAAACACATATGTGCTCTGTTTGTACACGTCTTGGTGTTTATCCCAGTGTTATTTCTGTGTCTTGGTGTAATCCCCATGTTATTTCTGTGTCTTGGTGTAATCCCATGTTATTTCCGTGTCTTGGTGTGTTATGTCCATGTTATTTCCATGTCTTGGTGTGTTACCCCATGTTATTTCCGTGTCTTGGTGTGTTATGCCATGTTATTTCCGTGTCTCGGTGTCATGCCGATGTTATTTCCTTGTCTCGGTGTCATGCCCATGTTATTTCCGTGTCTTGGTGTGTTTCCCCATGTTATTTCCGTGTCTTGGTGTGTTATTCCCATGTCTTGGTGTGTTATCCCCATGTTATTTCCGTGTCTTGGTGTGTTATCCCCATGTTATTTCCGTGTCTTGGTGTGTTATTTCCATGTCTTGGTGTGTTATTCCCATGTTATTTCCGTGTCTTGGTGTGTTATCCCCATGTTATTTCCATGTCTTGGTGTGTTATGCCCATGTTATTTCCGTGTCTTGGTGTGTTATCCCCATGTTATTTCCGTGTCTTGGTGTGTTATCCCCATGTTATTTCCGTGTCTTGGTGTGTTATTCCCATGTTATTTCCGTGTCTTGGTGTGTTATCCCCATGTTATTTCCATGTCTTGGTGTGTTACGCCCATGTTATTTCCGTGTCTTGGTGTGTTACCCCCATGTTATTTCCGTGTCTTGGTGTGTTACCCCCATGTTATTTCCGTGTCTTGGTGTGTTATCCCCATGTTATTTCCGTGTCTTGGTGTGTTATGCCTATGTTATTTCCGTGTCTTGGTGTGTTATGCCCATGTTATTTCCGTGTCTTGGTGTGTTATCCCCATGTTATTTCCGTGTCTTGGTGTGTTACCCCCATGTTATTTCCGTGTCTTGGTGTGTTATTCCCATGTTATTTCCATGTCTTGGTGTGTTACCCCCATGTTATTTCCGTGTCTTGGTGTGTTATTCCCATGTTATTTCCATGTCTTGGTGTGTTACCCCCATGTTATTTCCGTGTCTTGGTGTGTTATTCCCATGTTATTTCCGTGTCTTGGTGTGTTACCCCAATGTTATTTCCGTGTCTTGGTGTGTTATTCCCATGTTATTTCCATGTCTTGGTGTGTTATTCCCATGTTATTTCCGTGTCTTGGTGTGTTATTCCCATGTTATTTCCGTGTCTTGGTGTGTTACCCCCATGTTATTTCCGTGTCTTGGTGTGTTATTCCCATGTTATTTCCATGTCTTGGTGTGTTATTCCCATGTTATTTCCGTGTCTTGGTGTGTTACCCCCATGTTATTTCCGTGTCTTGGTGTGTTATTCCCATGTTATTTCTATGTCTTGGTGTGTTACCCCCATGTTATTTCCGTGCCTTGGTGTGTTATTCCCATGTTATTTCCATGTCTTGGTGTGTTACCCCCATGTTATTTCCGTGTCATGGTGTGTTACGCCCATGTTATTTCCATGTCTTGGTGTGTTATCCCCATGTTATTTCCGTGTCTTGGTGTGTTACCCCCATGTTATTTCCGTGTCTTGGTGTGTTACCCCCATGTTATTTCCGTGTCTTGGTGTGTTACCCCCATGTTATTTCCGTGTCTTGGTGTGTTATTCCCATGTTATTTCCATGTCTTGGTGTGTTATTCCCATGTTATTTCCATGTCTTGGTGTGTTATTCCCATGTTATTTCCATGTCTTGGTGTGTTATTCCCATGTTATTTCCGTGTCTTAGTGTGTTATTCCCATGTTATTTCCGTGTCTTGGTGTGTTACGCCCATGTTATTTCCGTGTCTTGGTGTGTTATTCCCATGTTATTTCCGTGTTTTGGTGTGTTATTCCCATGTTATTTCCGTGTCTTGGTGTGTTACCCCATGTTATTTCCATGTCTTGGTGTGTTACCCCCATGTTATTTCCGTGTCTTGGTGTGTTATTCCCATGTTATTTCCGTGTCTTGGTGTGTTACCCCCATGTTATTTCCATGTCTTGGTGTGTTATTCCCATGTTATTCCCATGTCTTGGTGTGTTATTCCCATGTTATTTCCATGTCTTGGTGTGTTACCCCCATGTTATTTCCGTGTCTTGGTGTGTTATGCCCATGTTATTTCCATGTCTTGGTGTGTTATTCCCATGTTATTTCCATGTCTTGGTGTGTTATTCCCATGTTATTTCCATGTCTTGGTGTGTTACCCCCATGTTATTTCCGTGTCTTGGTGTGTTATTCCCATGTTATTTCCATGTCTTGGTGTGTTACCCCATGTTATTTCCATGTCTTGATGTGTTATTCCCATGTTATTTCCATGTCTTGGTGTGTTATTCCCATGTTATTTCCATGTCTTGGTGTGTTATTCCCATGTTATTTCCATGTCTTGGTTTGTTATTCCCATGTTATTTCCATGTCTTGATGTGTTATGCCCATGTTATTTCCGTGTCTTGGTGTGTTATTCCCATGTTATTTCCATGTCTTGGTGTGTTATTCCCATGTTATTTCCATGTCTTGGTGTGTTATTCCCATGTTATTTCCATGTCTTGGTGTGTTATGCCCATGTTATTTCCGTGTCTTGGTGTGTTATTCCCATGTTATTTCCATGTCTTGGTGTGTTATTCCCATGTTATTTCCATGTCTTGGTGTGTTATTCCCATGTTATTTCCATGTCTTGGTTTGTTATTCCCATGTTATTTCCATGTCTTGATGTGTTATCCCCATGTTATTTCCGTGTCTTGGTGTGTTATTCCCATGTTATTTCCGTGTCTTGGTGTGTTATCCCCATGTTATTTCCATGTCTTGGTGTGTTATTCCCATGTTATTTCCGTGTCTTGGTGTGTTATTCCCATGTTATTTCCATGTCTTGGTGTGTTATCCCCATGTTATTTCCGTGTCTTGGTGTGTTACCCCCATGTTATTTCCGTGTCTTGGTGTGTTATGCCCATGTTATTTCCATGTCTTGGTGTGTTATTCCCATGTTATTTCCATGTCTTGGTGTGTTACGCCCATGTTATTTCCGTGTCTTGGTGTATTATGCCCATGTTATTTCCATGTCTTGGTGTGTTATTCCCATGTTATTTCCGTGTCTTGATGTGTTATCCCCATGTTATTTCCGTGTCTTGGTGTGTTACGCCCATGTTATTTCCGTGTCTTGGTGTATTATGCCCATGTTATTTCCATGTCTTGGTGTGTTATTCCCATGTTATTTCCGTGTCTTGATGTGTTATCCCCATGTTATTTCCGTGTTTTGGTGTGTTACCCCCATGTTATTTCCGTGTCTTGGTGTGTTACCCCCATGTTATTTCCATGTCTTGGTGTGTTATCCCCATGTTATTTCCGTGTCTTGGTGTGTTATCCCCATGTTATTTCCGTGTCTTTGTGTGTTACGCCCATGTTATTTCCGTGTCTTGGTGTGTTATTCCCATGTTATTTCCATGTCTTGGTGTGTTATTCCCATGTTATTTCCGTGTTTTGGTGTGTTACGCCCATGTTATTTCCGTGTCTTGGTGTGTTATTCCCATGTTATTTCCGTGTCTTGGTGTGTTATTCCCATGTTATTTCCGTGTCTTGGTGTGTTATTCCCATGTTATTTCCATGTCTTGGTGTGTTATTCCCATGTTATTTCCGTGTTTTGGTGTGTTATTCCCATGTTATTTCCGTGTCTTGGTGTGTTACCCCATGTTATTTCCATGTCTTGGTGTGTTACCCCCATGTTATTTCCGTGTCTTGGTGTGTTACCCCCATGTTATTTCCGTGTCTTGGTGTGTTATCCCCATGTTATTTCCGTGTCTTGGTGTGTTATTCCCATGTTATTTCCGTGTCTTGGTGTGTTATTCCCATGTTATTTCCATGTCTTGGTGTGTTACCCCCATGTTATTTCCATGTCTTGGTGTGTTATTCCCATGTTATTTCCATGTCTTGGTGTGTTATTCCCATGTTATTTCCGTGTCTTGGTGTGTTACCCCCATGTTATTTCCGTGTCTTGGTGTGTTATTCCCATGTTATTTCCATGTCTTGGTGTGTTATCCCCATGTTATTTCCGTGTCTTGGTGTAATATTCCCATGTTATTTCCGTGTCTTGGTGTGTTATGCCCATGTTATTTCCATGTCTTGGTGTGTTATGCCCATGTTATTTCCGTGTCTTGGTTTGTTATTCCCATGTTATTTCCGTGTCTTGGTGTGTTACCCCCATGTTATTTCCGTGTCTTGGTGTGTTATTCCCATGTTATTTCCATGTCTTGGTGTGTTATCCCCATGTTATTTCCGTGTCTTGGTGTGTTACGCCCATGTTATTTCCGTGTCTTGGTGTGTTACCCCCATGTTATTTCCATGTCTTGGTGTGTTATTCCCATGTTATTTCCGTGTCTTGGTGTGTTACGCCCATGTTATTTCCGTGTCTTGGTGTGTTACCCCCATGTTATTTCCGTGTCTTGGTGTGTTATTCCCATGTTATTTCCATGTCTTGGTGTGTTATTCCCATGTTATTTCCGTGTCTTGGTGTGTTACCCCCATGTTATTTCCATGTCTTGGTGTGTTACCCCCATGTTATTTCCATGTCTTGGTGTGTTATTCCCATGTTATTTCCATGTCTTGGTGTGTTATTCCCATGTTATTTCCGTGTCTTGGTGTGTTATTCCCATGTTATTTCCATGTCTTGGTGTGTTACGCCCATGTTATTTCCGTGTCTTGGTGTGTTATTCCCATGTTATTTCCGTGTCTTGGTGTGTTATTCCCATGTTATTTCCATGTCTTGGTGTGTTATTCCCATGTTATTTCCGTGTTTTGGTGTGTTATTCCCATGTAATTTCCGTGTCTTGGTGTGTTATTCCCATGTTATTTCCATGTCTTGGTGTGTTATCCCCATGTTATTTCCATGTCTTGGTGTGTTATTCCCATGTTATTTCCATGTCTTGGTGTGTTATCCCCATGTTATTTCCATGTCTTGGTGTGTTATCCCCATGTTATTCCCATGTTATTTCCGTGTCTTGGTGTGTTACCCCCATGTTATTTCCATGTCTTGGTTTGTTATTCCCATGTTATTTCCATGTCTTGGTGTGGTATTCCCATGTTATTTCCATGTCTTGGTGTGTTACCCCCATGTTATTTCCGTGTCTTGGTGTGTTATTCCCATGTTATTTCCGTGTCTTGGTGTGTTACCCCCATGTTATTTCCGTGTCTTGGTGTGTTATTCCCATGTTATTTCCATGTCTTGGTGTGTTATTCCCATGTTATTTCCATGTCTTGGTGTGTTACCCCCATGTTATTTCCGTGTCTTGGTGTGTTATTCCCATGTTATTTCCATGTCTTGGTGTGTTATCCCCATGTTATTTCCGTGTCTTGGTGTGTTACGCCCATGTTATTTCCGTGTCTTGGTGTGTTATTCCCATGTTATTTCCGTGTCTTAGTGTGTTATTCCCATGTTATATCCGTGTCTTGGTGTGTTATCCCCATGTTATTTCCGTGTCTTGGTGTGTTACCCCCATGTTATTTCCGTGTCTTGGTGTGTTATTCCCATGTTATTTCCGTGTCTTGGTGTGTTACCCCATGTTATTTCCGTGTCTTGGTGTGTTACCCCATGTTATTTCCGTGTCTTGGTGTGTTATTCCCATGTTATTTCCATGTCTTGGTGTGTTATCCCCATGTTATTTCCGTGTCTTGGTGTGTTATCCCCATGTTATTTCCGTGTCTTGGTGTGTTATTCCCATGTTATTTCCGTGTCTTGGTGTGTTATCCCCATGTTATTTCCGTGTCTTGGTGTGTTACCCCATGTTATTTCCGTGTCTTGGTGTGTTACCCCCATGTTATTTCCGTGTCTTGGTGTGTTATTCCCATGTTATTTCCATGTCTTGGTGTGTTACCCCATGTTATTTCCATGTCTTGGTGTGTTATTCCCATGTTATTTCCATGTCTTGGTGTGTTATGCCCATGTTATTTCCATGTCTTGGTGTGTTACCCCCATGTTATTTCCATGTAATGGTGTGTTATTCCCATGTTATTTCCATGTCTTGGTGTGTTATGCCCATGTTATTTCCATGTCTTGGTGTGTTATGCCCATGTTATTTCCATGTAATGGTGTGTTATTCCCATGTTATTTCCATGTCTTGGTGTGTTATGCCCATGTTATTTCCATGTCTTGGTGTGTTATGCCCATGTTATTTCCATGTAATGGTGTGTTACCCCCATGTTATTTCCGTGTCTTGGTGTGTTATTCCCATGTTATTTCCATGTCTTGGTGTGTTACCCCATGTTATTTCCATGTCTTGGTGTGTTATTCCCATGTTATTTCCATGTCTTGGTGTGTTATGCCCATGTTATTTCCATGTCTTGGTGTGTTACCCCCATGTTATTTCCATGTAATGGTGTGTTATTCCCATGTTATTTCCATGTCTTGGTGTGTTATGCCCATGTTATTTCCATGTCTTGGTGTGTTACCCCCATGTTATTTCCATGTAATGGTGTGTTATTCCCATGTTATTTCCATGTCTTGGTGTGTTATTCCCATGTTATTTCCATGTCTTGGTGTGTTATGCCCATGTTATTTCCATGTCTTGGTGTGTTACCCCATGTTATTTCCATGTCTTGGTGTGTTATTCCCATGTTATTTCCATGTCTTGGTGTGTTATGCCCATGTTATTTCCATGTCTTGGTGTGTTATCCCCATGTTATTTCCGTGTCTTGGTGTGTTATTCCCATGTTATTTCCGTGTCTTGGTGTGTTATCCCCATGTTATTTCCATGTCTTGGTGTGTTACGCCCATGTTATTTCCGTGTCTTGGTGTGTTACCCCATGTTATTTCCGTGTCTCGGTGTCATGCCGATGTTATTTCCGTGTCTCGGTGTTATGCCCATGTTATTTCCATGTCTTGGTGTGTTATTCCCATGTTATTTCCGTGTCTTGGTGTGTTATTCCCATGTTATTTCCATGTCTTGGTGTGTTACCCCATGTTATTTCCATGTCTTGGTGTGTTACGCCCATGTTATTTCCGTGTCTCGGTGTTACGCCCATGTTATTTCCGTGTCTCGGTGTTACGCCCATGTTATTTCCATGTCTTGGTGTGTTACCCCATGTTATTTCCATGTCTTGGTGTGTTATGCCCATGTTATTTCCATGTCTTGGTGTGTTATTCCCATGTTATTTCCATGTCTTGGTGTGTTATGCCCATGTTATTTCCATGTCTTGGTGTGTTATGTCCATGTTATTTCCGTGTCTTGGTGTGTTATTCCCATGTTATTTCCATGTCTTGGTGTGTTACCCCATGTTATTTCCATGTCTTGGTGTGTTATTCCCATGTTATTTCCATGTCTTGGTGTGTTATGTCCATGTTATTTCCGTGTCTTGGTGTGTTATTCCCATGTTATTTCCATGTCTTGGTGTGTTATTCCCATGTTATTTCCATGTCTTGGTGTGTTATGCCCATGTTATTTCCATGTCTTGGTGTGTTACCCCCATGTTATTTCCATGTAATGGTGTGTTATCCCCATGTTATTTCCGTGTCTTGGTGTGTTATTCCCATGTTATTTCCGTGTCTTGGTGTGTTATGCCCATGTTATTTCCGTGTCTTGGTGTGTTACGCCCATGTTATTTCCGTGTCTTGGTGTGTTATGCCCATGTTATTTCCATGTCTTGGTGTGTTATTCCCATGTTATTTCCGTGTCTTGGTGTGTTATTCCCATGTTATTTCCATGTCTTGGTGTGTTACCCCATGTTATTTCCATGTCTTGGTGTGTTATTCCCATGTTATTTCCATGTCTTGGTGTGTTATGCCCATGTTATTTCCATGTCTTGGTGTGTTATCCCCATGTTATTTCCGTGTCTTGGTGTGTTATTCCCATGTTATTTCCGTGTCTTGGTGTGTTATTCCCATGTTATTTCCGTGTCTTGGTGTGTTACCCCATGTTATTTCCGTGTCTTGGTGTGTTACCCCATGTTATTTCCGTGTCTTGGTGTGTTATTCCCATGTTATTTCCATGTCTTGGTGTGTTATCCCCATGTTATTTCCGTGTCTTGGTGTGTTATCCCCATGTTATTTCCGTGTCTTGGTGTGTTATTCCCATGTTATTTCCGTGTCTTGGTGTGTTATCCCCATGTTATTTCCGTGTCTTGGTGTGTTATCCCCATGTTATTTCCGTGTCTTGGTGTGTTATTCCCATGTTATTTCCGTGTCTTGGTGTGTTATTCCCATGTTATTTCCATGTCTTGGTGTGTTATTCCCATGTTATTTCCGTGTCTCTGTGTGTTATTCCCATGTCTTGGTGTGTTATGCCCATGTTTATTCTGTGTCTTGGTTTGTTATTTCCGTGTCTTGGTGTGTTATTCCCATGTTTATTCTGTGTCTTGGTGTGTTATTTCCGTGTCTTGGTGTGTTATTCCCATGTTTATTCGGTGTCTTGGTGTGTTATTTCCGTGTCTTGGTGTGTTATTTTCATGTTCTTTCTGATTTATTTCATTGTCTTAGTATGTTATTCTGCTGTTCTTTCCGTGTCTCGGTGTTATGCCCATGTTATTTCCGTGTCTCTGTGTTATCCCCATGTTATTTCCGTGTCTCGGTGTCATGCCCATGTTATTTCCTTGTCTCGGTGTCATGCCCAAGTAATTTCCGTGTCTTGGTGTGTTACCCCATGTTATTTCCGTGTCTTGGTGTGTTATTCCCATGTTATTTCCATGTCTTGGTGTGTTATTCCCATGTTATTTCCGTGTCTTGGTGTGTTATCCCTGTGTTATTTCCGTGTCTTGGTGTGTTACCCCATGTTATTTCCATGTAATGGTGTGTTATGCCCATGTTATTTCCATGTCTTGGTGTGTTACCCCATGTTATTTCCATGTCTTGGTGTGTTATTCCCATGTTATTTCCGTGTCTTGGTGTGTTATTCCCATGTTATTTCCGTGTCTTGGTGTGTTATTCCCATGTTATTTCCATGTCTTGGTGTGTTATGCCCATGTTTATTCTGTGTCTCGTTGTTATGTCCATGTTATTTCCGTATCTCGGTGTCATGCCCATGTTATTTCCGTGTCTCGGTGTTATGCCCATGTTATTTCCGTGTCTCGGTGTTATGTCCATGTTATTTCCGTGTCTCGATGTCATGCCCATGTTATTTCCGTGTCTCTGTGTTATGCCCATGTTATTTCCGTGTCTCGGTGTTATGTCCATGTTATTTCCGTGTCTCGATGTCATGCCCATGTTATTTCCGTGTCTCTGTGTTATGCCCATGTTATTTCCATGTCTCTGTGTTATGCCCATGTTATTTCCGTGTCTCTGTGTCATGCCCATGTTATTTCTGTGTCTCGGTGTTATCCCCATGTTATTTCCATGTCTCGGTGTCATGCCCATGTTATTTCTGTGTCTCGGTGTTATGCCCATGTTATTTCCGTGTCTCTTTGTTATGCCCATGTTATTTCCATGTCTCTGTATTATGCCCATGTTATTTCCATGTCTCTGTGTCATGCCCATGTTATTTCTGTGTCTCGGTGTTATGCCCATGTTATTTCCGTGTCTCGGTGTTATGCCCATGTTATTTCCATGTCTCGGTGTCATGCCCATGTTATTTCCGTGTCTCGCTGTTTTGCCCATGTTATTTCCGTGTCTCGGTGTTATGCCCATGCCGTGGCCTCATCAGTCTGTGTTTCTGCAGTTGCTCTTCTCGTGGATTCCGTGGCCGTTCTGGAATTCTCTCTGGTCGCCCCCCCGCTGATCACGGAGCGGAGCCTAGAACTGCCTGTGAAGGTAGTCTGTTGGGGAGGGGGAGGTGGGCAGGGGGAAATGGGCAGAGTGGAGGTGAGGGTCTCTTGACTGCCCCTTTGCCCGCCCTGCAGGGACAGTTTGTCGGCTTCTCTGAGCGCTGGGACCCCCCCTTCCCCCCGGAGCAGCTCCCCCTGCCGGATCTGGATTCCCGCATGCTCCTCTTCGCCTTGTCGCAGTTTTCCGTTAACTCTGCCGGATATGTTCACTACAAGTCTGGGATCCTGAGGGTCAATGTCACCGATGACATGGTGAGGAGGGGGGCGGGAGACGGGGGCGGCGGGCAGGAAGGAAGGAGAGGCCGAAGGTGCATGGGAAGTCTAACTGTTCCACTTTTATTTAAAATAATAGATAGCGTGGGGGGGTGGGTAACACTGTGGGGGGTAGGTATCACTATGGGGGTAGGTATTACTGTGGGGGGAGGTATCACTGTGGGGGGGTAGGTATCACTGTGGGGGGGAGGTATCACTGTGGGGGGGGGTAGGTATCACTGTGGGGGGGTAGGTATCACTGTGGGGGGTAGGTATCACTGTGGGGGGTAGGTATCACTGTGGGGGTAGGTATCACTGTGGGGGGAGGTATCACTGTGGGGGGGTAGGTATCACTGTGGGGGGGAGGTATCACTGTGGGGGGGGAGGTATCACTGTGGGGGGGTAGGTATCACTGTGGGGGGTAGGTATCACTGTAGGGGGTAGGTATCACTGTGGGGGTAGGTATCACTTTGGGGGTTGGTTAACACTCTGCATGTTTCAGATTCCCAAACTGTCTCCTCTGCGCCTGAACACAAAAAGTTTGGGGATCTTCGTTCCAGAGGTGAGATAATCTGTTCTACTATTATACTCGTATACAAATAGTCTCTCTCTTCCGCATTTCTCTTCTGCTCCCCCCTTCCGCCCCTCCCCTTCCGCCGACCTTCCGCCCCTCTTCCCTCTCTCTTCCGCCCCTCTTCCCTCTCTCTTCCGCCCCTCTTCCCTCTCTCTTCCGCCCCTCTTCCCTCTCTCTTCCGCCCCTCTTCCCTCTCTCTTCCGCCCCTCTTCCCTCTCTCTTCCGCCCCTCTTCCCTCTCTCTTCCGCCCCTCTTCCCTCTCTCTTCCGCCCCTCTTCCATCTCATTCCCACAAATCCTAATCTCACTGCCTCAAAGTGGCAGCTGTTTTTTCTAATATATATCTATACTGTTACTTTGTAATTAGATATATCCTCTCTATAAACATTCACCCTGTACACCACACACACACACACACACACACACACACACACACACACACACACACACACACACACACACACACACACACACATTACGTGACGCGCAGAATATCATGAGATAACCTGCATCTCTCTACATTACTTATGGATCTCCAATTTGTGTCAAAGCAATCTGCCACGTCTGAGGTGGGATCAGCTCATGGCTAAAAAAAACACTTGTGTCGCACGTCGGAAAAACGTCCCGGCGTGACGCAAACAGAACACGGAATAAGCAAAGACAATAACAACCTAAAAACACGCGATAAGGAGCACGGAGCCTCCTGTACATATTTACATTCAATGCCAGTAAAGAAGACTGCGTTAGGACGGGGAAGATGGAGCAAATCCAACTTCTGTTTGTTCTTTCTATATGTTGATGCATCAAACACAAAGTATTGTCCACTCTGTTCCCCTGCAGCTCCAGCGTCGTTTCCCAGACCCCTCCCCGGTGCTCCTGCACGTCTCCGCTCGCGCTCCCCCGTCCGTGAGCTGCCAGCCAGATGCTCTGACGCTGCAGGTCTCCGCGGACATCCAGGCGTTCGCCATCGGCCCTGACCAGACGATAACCCCACTCTTCCAGCTGCAGATGGTGAGTGGGGGGGTGGGGGGGAGGGTGGGGGTCACGGTGGCAGTGAGAGAGTGGGAATGGGCACAAGGTGTGGGGAGGGTATCGTGGCATCGGGGGGGGTGGGGGGGTTGTACTTGGGGTAACCCTCCCCCTTGTGTGCAGGACATGGCGACTCAAGTTGACGTTCTGCTGTCTGAAGAGAGTCTGGGAGCCGTGGTGAATTTGAGGAAGTGAGTGCAACTCATTACTCTCCTACCTCCCATCACACACCTGTATATCCCCTCCCTCATACACCTGTATCCCCCCCATCGCACACCTGTATATCCCTCCCATCGCACACCTGTATATCCTCTCCCTCATACACCTGTATCCCCCTCATCGCACACCTGTATATACACTCCCTCATACACCTGTATCCCCCCCATCGCACACCTGTATATCCACTCCATCATACACCTGTATCCCCCTCATCGCACACCTGTATATCCCCTCCCTCATACACCTGTATCCCCCCCATCGCACACCTGTATATCCCCTCCATCATACACCTGTATCCCCCTCATCACACACCTGTATTAACTCCCATGCACACCTGTGTCACCCCTCCATCTGCACACACCCTCAATTTCCGTTCTCACCCAGTGTCTCCCCCTTCTCTCTTTGCAGCCTCTCTCTCTCCCTCACTCAGTCTGACGTGGGGCTTGTTAAGGTTAGTGTATGGGGGATGGGGGACGAGGGTGGGGGCAGAGTTCCAGGTGGAAAGTCAGCCCTCAGAGTGGGGTCACAGACCACATTTAGAGTACGGTCACAGAGGTCATATATTTTGCTCCACAGGTGGACGCTCTGCAGAACATGCTGAATATGGCTCTAAAGATAGTCCTGCTTCCTCTTGTCAACGGTGAGCACTCTTCCACAGCGCGCTTCTCATGACCTCACAGCATAACCTCTGACCTTACTCTCCATTACCTCCTAATAGAGAGACTCAAGAATGTCTTCTCGATCCCAAACCCCCGGGTGCACCTCCAGAACCCAATGGTGCATGTGCTACAGGTAAGTGCTCACACACCCACCCAACCCCCACTCAGCGCTCACACACCCACCCAACCACCACCACCCTGCGCTCACACACTCAACCACCACCCTGCGCTCACACACCCACCCAACCCCCACCCACTGCTCACACCCCCACCCAGCGCTAACACGACCACCCAACCCCCACCCAGGATTCACGCACTAACCATCTCCCACACACACACTAACCCTGTCCCCCACACACCCAGCTCTCACACTAACCATCTCCCCCACACACCCAGCTCTCACACTAACCATCTCCCCCACACACCCAGCTCTCACACTAACCATCTCCCCCACACACCCAGCTCTCACACTAACCATCTCCCCCACACACCCAGCTCTCACACTAACCATCTCCCCCACACACCCAGCTCTCACACTAACCATCTCCCCCACACACCCAGCTCTCACACTAACCATCTCCCCCACACACCCAGCTCTCACACTAACCATCTCCCCCACACACCCAGCTCTCACACTAACCATCTCCCCCACACACCCAGCTCTCACACTAACCATCTCCCCCACACACCCAGCTCTCACACTAACCCTTGTTCACAACCCAGTCACACCCCCCACACCACCCCCCGCACTCTCATACTAACCCCCCCACCCAGCACTCTCACACTAACCTTTGTTCACAGCCCAGTGCTCACACTAATCCCCCCCCCCCACCACACACACAGTGCTCTCACACTACCTCCCCCTCATAACCAGCACTTTCACGCTACCCTCACATGCAGCACTCTCACACTCTCCCCCAATACACCCAGCACTCTCACACTACCCTAACACCCAGCACTCTCACACTCTCCCCCAATACACCCGGCACTTTAATGCTAACCCCTCTCAACACACAGCACTCTCACGCTACCCCCCTGTCCACACCCAGCACTCTCACGCTAACCCCCTGTCCACACCCAGCACTCTCACGTCAACCTCCCCTCCATACCCAGCACTCACGCTAACCCCCCTTCACGCCCAGCACTCGGACGCTAACCCCTCACACCCCCTAAACCCTCCGCCCCTACAAACAGGACTACCCCCACCCGGCACTCTTTAACTAACCCTCCCCCTCACACTTTTCACGCTCACATGATACCCCCCCCAGTACCTGCGCCCTTCCTCTCTCCCCAGGGTTACCTGCTGATTGTCACCGATGTGCAGATCTCTCCTGAACCGGATTCTCCTCCGAGGCCGGGGGCCACCGGCACATAAGTTGCGAGCGCCCTGTACGTGACCTACGGCCTGCGCGCTGTGTCCTGCTTTGTGATTGGCTGCCGCTGCTTCTTATACTCGATAAATAATGACACTTCCATGTCACATCCGGTGACAAGACTAGGAGACTAAGTAAGAAGTGTCACATGGCCAGGCACCTGATTAGAAGGAGTCTTAGTTGCTTGAAGAGGGGGAAAAAAATCGGTGGTATGATAACTTTTATTGTACCAAGTCTACAGTGTACAAGCCTTCCAACCTCACTGGGGCTTCTTCAGGGAGGGCAGCTGTGCAGCAAGTTGGGTTATATACAATTTGTATTTGACTAATGGTTTACAGGGGGAGTTGAGAGAGGATATGGAATAGAGGAACATATGATGTTAAAGAGAGGCAGAGGTCCCAAAATGGGGCCGTCACCTACATAAGGGCTGCTGTGCCTCTAGGGGGTACATACTGTCGCTTGCTTTTCTTCGACCCCCACCCTCCCCACCCCCCACCACCACGAGGTTTGTTAGATTTGCGGGCGCACCAAAAGGGGGAGGGGGTACTCGGGCGGGCTATTTAAACGCTGCGCTTGCAGGAGCTGCTCACTGATTTTGTTTTTCCACCCACCCGTCCCATTGAGAATGTAACGTAGTGTGGTGTCTACCCATAGCTTATGAATCTGGTAGCAGATCCATCGTCACGGCTACGGCAGAACTGTCAGGCCAGTCATCGTAGGGACGCCGTGAATACCCGAAGTGGGGGCTCCACCCGATGCGGACGGGCCGCCAGGTAACGTTCCCCCTGAAAAGATTGCGCGGGCTGGAGGACGCCGACGCAGGCGGTCAGGCGCTGTACCCCTGGCACCAATCTTAGGCAGCTGGGCTCTATCCTATGCGGGTAGGCCCAGGCGGCTCTGATAAGGGGGACCTAGGGGCCGTGGAGAGTGTCTCTCGCGGCGGAGAGTGTCTCTCCTGGTGGACGGTAGATTAGGGCGGGCGGAGGAGGGCTCCTCCCGCCGGAAGATGCCGAGAACAGGGATGACAAAGGACTAAGATTATGGCTGACAGTTATTTTCAGGTATTGTTAAAACAATAAAGCTGTGACCAATTTTTACTTCCACAAAACTGTGTCGCCTCAGTTTGTTAGGTAGGGGTGTAAGCAAACCCCGCGGTAGGCACACCAAGCCTTTATAGTCATGTCTAAAAAGTGTCAGAGGAGAAATAAGGTGAAGACGGGTGGGTCGCTGCGTTAGTTCTTTCTTCCATGTAGTCACAAAGGGGGTCCAACGCCAAGTCAGGATGGTCCAACGCCATGGGCCACCAACAGGCCAATTTTTTTCCAGGATATCCCTGCTTCAGCACATTTGGTACAGTCATAATGGCTGAAGCTGGGATATCCTGGAAACCTGACCTGGTTGTGACCCTTGAGGACTGGGGTTGCCCACCCCTGGAGTAGGTGATCAGATACCTTATATTGGGCCAACAAGAAGTTGGTATGTGACAAGCTTTCGAACCTCTCGGGGTCCTTCAGCGGGTATAGCAGAGGAATAAGTGACGATTCCCACAAACAAGGCAAGACCCCCGGCACTGAGGTGGGAAGGTACAAAGCCACAGCAGCCACAGCAGCCACAGCAGCCACAGCAGCGCAGGCGTGCCTGGAAGGCGGATTGTCTAGCGTTGGAGAGAGAGGGTTAATCGGAATACTTGCAGGTCCTGGGATTGGAGAGAGAAGAATCGTAGAAGTCCGTTAGCCGTGGTCTGGGATTATAGATGGTAGGATAGTCCAGGTCCGTTAGCCGTGATCAGGGGTTGGAGAAGTCGCCGTACTCGAGGGTAAGCCGAGGTCAATATCCAGAGGGGTTCACTTACAAGCCGGGTCGGTACACAAGAGGTTAATCTGAAAGACAAGACTGGAACAAGGCAAGGCACAACTGTAGGATGCCGCGAGGCGGCTACACCGAATTATGCTGAGCACTGGCAGAGCAGGAACAGGGAGTATGTAGGCAGACAGAACCAATGGGACAGGCGGAGGAGAGGAAGCTGGGATAGGCTGCAGGAGACAAGAGGCACAAATGATGCTTGACACGCAGCTGGGGATCGTTGCACATCGTCACGTATGCGCGCTGTGCGTCCGGTATACTATAGTATATTAAAAGCCACAATAGCCCCCAATTCTCACTTACATCTAAGGTAAGAAAAAGGTATACAGCAATCAGGCATCTATTTAAGTAAGGCTCTGAAAGGTATATTCCCCGCTGACCGGACACACATCCTACGGAGCACGAAAGGCACACCGGCGGTTCTTCTCGCTTTCGGCACCGTTATAGCCGGCACACCGGGTACCTTTAGCGTGCGTGTGTTGCCTGCTCCCTTCCTGGTTCTGTTCAGATCACCTCGGCCTCTACGCTCATCCAAAGTCACCACTGATGCCTGCACAGTGCCACCAAGCGTCCCCACGCGTTTCGCTGTTTGCAGCTTCGTCAGGGAAAGGGTGGCTGAACAAAACAAGTCCCCTTTTATACCCACCCGTCTCACATATATATATATATATATATATATATCAGTTTAAATACACACTAAAGTATAAAAATATATGTAATAAATAAAAATAAAAGCCATAATCCATAAAGGCATACTAAGTATATATTTACAACCATTAATCATTATAAAGCCAGAGGATTGTACTTGGCATATATCAAATATTTTTTTTCAAATTCCAAAATTCAAACAGCAAATAGAAATAGCCCCTTTTGCATGTCTCAGGCAGGTGTGCAACGCTGCCTTTCTCCATGATCCCTTAGCATACAGTGCTTCCACTGCAGCAGGGGATTCTGGGTAATGACATGCAGGGCCGCTGACACGAGGGAGAGCCAGAGTTGTCCCTGGCCAAGTGGCCGCAGGGGGGGGCAGAGCCAGCACTGGAGGTTGGACCAAGCCAGAGGTCGGGTCCAGCTGCCGGACCCCAGCTCTCTCCTCCCTGCAGCGGGCCTCTCTCCTGCTGCTGGGCCCAGGCTTCGGTGTAAGCCCCCCCACCGCACACGCGCTGGAAGTTGTGGCACCGGAGGGCTACACCCCAAGGTTGTGTATGTGTGTGATGGGGGGGGGGGGGGGGGAGGGGGGGTTATTGTGTTAGGATCGAATGGGGGATTATTGTGTTAGAATTGGAGGATGTTATTGTGTCAGGATTGGAGCGGGTGTTATTGTGTTAGGATTGGAGGTGGAGTGAGAGGTGGGGGCAAGGGAGGGAGAGAGGTGAGGGCGAGAGAGAGAGAGAGAGAGAGAGGAGATAGGGAGAACTAGGAAGGGAGAGAGGTGAGGGCGAGAGGGAGAGAGGTGAGAGGGAGAGAGGTGGGGGCGAGAGGGAGAGAGGTGGGAGAGAGATCTAAGGAGGGAGAGAGGTGAGGGAGAGAGGTGGGAGAGAGATCTAAGGAGGGAGAGAGGTGGGGGCGAGAGGGAGAGAGAGGTATGGATGTGAAAAAAGGGGCTCTCGCAAGGCCGTCAGCACTGGGGGAGGGAGGGTCAGTGGAAACTCTAATTGCGCATTCCCACAGCATTGGTTCCCCTACACTTTCAAATATAACTTTAAACTCTGAAATGACTTTTTCGTGAAGTGGACTTCTCCTTTTTTCCGGAAGACAGCTACTATTGATCTGGTATTATTTAGGATCAACAGAAGTGTATAACATGGTTGAGTTTGCCCTCACATATAACGCCAAACCACAGGTCTGATCACACATATAACTCCGCACCCCTCACACCTCAGCGCAGTCCCCCCCCCTCTCTTCCTCAGCACCTGGCCGTTGTGATATCTTTATCAGAGATGGAACGAATCTTCCCAAATCCGTTTTCTAGATTTTTTTGCGGATGTTACCCTCCCCCCTCCCTCCCCCCCCCCCCCCAAAAAAAAAATCCTTTTTCGCGGTGTAAAATCCGCCGTTGGAAACAAACCCGTGGGCACATTCTTAAGTATGGTGGAATCCGCGGGATTGGATTGTACGAATCCATCCACGAATTGCGGCATCCGAATAATAATTTAAAAAAAAAACACCCACAAAGCACAAATCGCCCTTTTTGACATTGATCCGCTAAAATCCGTGGACCAACAGAACCGTCCGATCCGCTGCGGATCCAAAATTGCCTCCAAAATGTGCTGTGAAAGAATTATTGACAGGAGGGCTATGGAGAAGATAAAGGGTCTGGGGTTACTGGACTTTCACCCGGTCTCCTCTGTTGTATGTGTGTAGGTCTGATAAGTGTTTATTGGTCATTCTGTGTACAGGATGGAATGTGTGATTGGGCAAGGTTTGCTCTGGGATTATCCCAGGTAAATCATGTACTCCCTAGGAATTTGGGGGAAACAAGTATTATGGGATGGCTGAAATGTGGAGCTTGTGGATTGGGTGAAGGGATAATATATGCATATAAGATAAGGGTTATATGCAATGTATAAATACTGATACTGTGATGACCCCCACCTCAGATCACACTGAAACAGCTTGTTGATGTGTCATCTCCTCGTGCACTCGTAAATAAAGTTTCCTTGATACTCACCGAACCTGCCTGCAGTTCTTGGTACCCGGCGGTACCCTAGAAAAGGCAGCAATCACAGTGCCAATCTCTTCTCTTTACAAGTGACCCATCCGTTCCTTTTTATTACTGTGCGCGTCCCTTTCTCAGTGTACAGTAGTATCAAGTACCTTTCCCGGAATATTTGGCATTAGCCTAGTCATAAAGTATTTGAAATCGTGGGGAAAATCAACATTATTCAACATCGCCTGAGAAACTCAATCAAAACATCTGTGATATCACAGTGTCCTTTTCTCAGACGTCTGGCGGTTGCAGTGTTAAGCGGAACGCCAGACTGGAGAGATACCTGTGGGTAGGGTGTAGATGTATCGAAATAATACCCCTAACACTAAATGATCAATGCCCTGTGGGCAAATGTATAAATGGGTATAGGTTAAAATACAACACTTTATTCGGTCTATTAGACACTGCAAGATACAGGGGGCACAATATCCTATGCTGGAGAAGGCTGGGCACCAGCTTTAGGGCTGGGCCTCAGCTAACACTAGGGGCGGAGGGAGAGGGAATGCAGCCCAACAACATAGTTACATAGTAGTTACATAGTTACATAGTAGTTACATAGTACAGTAGTTACATAGTTACATAGTAGATGAGGTTGAATAAAGATGTACGTCCATCAAGTTCAACCTATGCTAAATTTAGACGGCAGATGCTTTATCCTATATCCGTACTTACAGTATATTGATCCAGAGGAAGCAAACACACACCCCGGTGACACATCATCCAATGATATCTCATAAGGGGAAAATTAAATTCCTTTGTGATTACTCCCTGGATCAACATCCTTCCCGTGTTTACTTATTTGGTATATCCCTGTATACCTTCCCTTTCTAAAAAGATGTCCACCCTTTTTTTGAACATATCTATTGTATCTGCTATCACAGCCTCCACGGATAATGAATGGCACACTGTAACTGCCCTTACTGTAAGGAACCCTTTCCTTTGTTGCTGGGGAAATCTCCTTTCTGGCGGGCAGGCTGGTGGGTATAAACAGAGGCTGTTCAAACAAAGCTGTGACCTTTTTTCTTCCAACGTTGTGTGGTCTCAAGTAATTGATGGTTTAGCGTTACAGAGAGGGGGGAGAAGCGTGAAGCCTTTTTTACAGTCTTGTGACACGCGTAGTGGACTTTTAGGGACTTTTAGTTCCCTAATCAGTATAAAGGGTATATATACAGTACTTCTGCCTTGTCCCTGCATTACGGGGAGTAACTGGCTCTATTGCAGGCAGCCAGTTCTTTAGAGTTAACCCCTCAGGGTAGCACGACCTAAAGGTTTTCGCTGCAGGCAGTTACTGTTACATGTTGCACTCTGGTGCACTATATTGCAACTATCTAGCAGTATTCTCTTCTGCTCGCCAGGCTGCAATGCTTTTTATCTGCACTATATATACATTGTGCCCCGCTGTATTTTGCAGTGTCTAATAGGCCAAATATAGTGTTGTATTTTAACCTATCTCCATTTACATTTGCCCACAAGGCATTGATCATTTAGTGTTGGAGGTATTATTTATCTACACACTATCCACTGGTATCTCACCAGTCTGGCGTTTCACTAGCTACCTTCTCTGAACCAGGATTGATTAGCGAGTGCACATAATTGGGGGCTTCCCTACAACCTACTCCCCCCATCTCTGGAACTGGATTAGAACCCCGCTTTCTTTCCATAAGCAACGCTCGTCCTTAAGCATCTCTCCCTGTCAGCGTCATAAGATCTCTCACTCTCTCATTCACACACTCTCTCTCATTCATACACTCTTTCTCTCATTCACACACTCTCTCATTCACACACTCTCATTCACACACTCATTCACACTCTCTCATTCTCACACTCTCTGATTCACACACTCTCTCACACACACATACACATATATATATATATATATATATATATATATATATATATATATATATATATATATACATGTAGAGGTATCAGTACCGTGTTAGCCGAGCTTCAATAATCAAAAAATAAATAGATGATACCGTTCTGTGGCTAACGAAATGCTTTTATTTGTGCGAGCTTTCGAGATACACTGATCTCTTCTTCCGCCGGAAGAAGAGATCAGTGTATCTCGAAAGCTCGCACAAATAAAAGCATTTCGTTAGCCACAGAACGGTATCATCTATTTATTTTTTGATTATATATATATATATATATATATATTATATATATATTTATATTTTAATATACTTATACTTATATAGGACAGTCTCCAAGGTTCTGGATAACTCGTGTGCTGATGCAGTGAATGGGTGTCTGATTCTAAATAGTTTCTCACTTTCTCCCCTGTTCTCACGCTCTCCTTCTATTTGACATACAAAGCTCTCCACAACGCAGCTTCCTCATACTCAGAACTGCTCCCCAAATACTTTCCCACAAGCACCTTCACCCTACCCACGATCTCCTCCTGTTCCCATATAACATCCCCCCCCCCCCCACCTCTGAGACATCTCTTGGGCTGCATCACACCTATGGAATTTCCTACCCTGCAAAATCCGACTCTGCCCCCGCCCTTCAAAAATTTCAACGTGACCTGAGAATGCACTTCTTCACCCACCTGCAATTCTTCTTCCTCCCACCTCTACTGTCTTCTAAAGTGCCAGCAGGTCTCAGCCACAGCGACCGTCTATTCCCCAGATACCTCGTGTGTCCCTTACTATGTAGATTGTAAGCTCTGTGGGACAGAGCTCTCCTTACCTACTGTATCAGTGTATGTTACTGTTGATATGTTATTGCTTTTGTCTGATCCCCATTGTACAGTGCGGCGGAAAATGTTTTGTATGTTCAAAATAAATGCCATATCCTCGAGAGAAAGAGTAAGTGCAGTTGCCCACCATACAAGACACAATGACATGAAGAGATACTTGTACCGGTGCTGCCAGTTGGTGGTAAGACCGGCTGCCCGCTCTGACGTCAATGCAAAGAGAAAAGAAGAAGGGCTCAATGGATTTCTTAAAGAATTGAATATAGTCACTGTAACAGGGCCGTAACCCCTGTCTATAGCGGCTTTAATAGAAAGCCTGTATTGGTCTGAGGAATCCAGCACGGAGCTAGTTAATTGCAGCTAGTAGAATGTACGCAGCTAGTAGAATGTACGCAGCTAGTAGAATGTACGCAGCTAGTAGAATGTACGCAGCTAGTAGAATGTACGCAGCTAGTAGAATGTATGCAGTAGTAGTAGAATGTATGCAGCTAGTAGAATGTATGCAGCTAGTAGAATGTATGCAGTAGTAGTAGAATGTACGCAGCTAGTAGAATGTATGCAGTAGTAGTAGAATGTATGCAGCTAGTAGAATGTATGCAGTAGTAGTAGAATGTATGCAGCTAGTAGAATGTATGCAGCTAGTAGAATGTATGCAGTAGTAGTAGAATGTACGCAGCTAGTAGAATGTATGCAGTAGTAGTAGAATGTATGCAGCTAGTAGAATGTATGCAGTAGTAGTAGAATGTACGCAGCTAGTAGAATGTATGCAGCTAGTAGAATGTACGCAGCTAGTAGAATGTATGCAGCTAGTAGAATGTACGCAGCTAGTAGAATGTATGCAGCTAGTAGAATGTACGCAGCTAGTAGAATGTATGCAGCTAGTAGAATGTATGCAGTAATAGTAGAATGTACGCAGCTAGTAGAATGTATGCAGTAATAGTAGAATGTATGCAGCTAGTAGAATGTACGCAGCTAGTAGAATGTATGCAGCTAGTAGAATGTACGCAGCTAGTAGAATGTATGCAGCTAGTAGAATGTATGCAGTAATAGTAGAATGTACGCAGCTAGTAGAATGTATGCAGTAATAGTAGAATGTATGCAGCTAGTAGAATGTATGCAGCTAGTAGAATGTACGCAGCTAGTAGAATGTATGCAGCTAGTAGAATGTATGCAGCTAGTAGAATGTATGCAGCTAGTAGAATGTACGCAGCTAGTAGAATGTATGCAGCTAGTAGAATGTATGCAGCTAGTAGAATGTATGCAGTAGTAGTAGAATGTACGCAGCTAGTAGAATGTATGCAGTAGTAGTAGAATGTATGCAGCTAGTAGAATGTATGCAGTAGTAGTAGAATGTACGCAGCTAGTAGAATGTATGCAGCTAGTAGAATGTACGCAGCTAGTAGAATGTATGCAGCTAGTAGAATGTACGCAGCTAGTAGAATGTATGCAGCTAGTAGAATGTACGCAGCTAGTAGAATGTATGCAGCTAGTAGAATGTATGCAGTAGATAGTAGAATGTACGCAGCTAGTAGAATGTATGCAGTAATAGTAGAATGTATGCAGCTTAGTAGAATGTACGCAGCTAGTAGAATGTACGCAGCTAGTAGAATGTATGCAGCTAGTAGAATGTATGCAGCTAGTAGAATGTACGCAGCTAGTAGAATGTACGCAGCTGGTAGAATGTATGCAGCTAGAAGAATGTACGCAGCTAGTAGAATGTACACAGCTAGTAGAATGTACGCAGCTAGTAGAATGTACACAGCTAGTAGAATGTATGCAGCTAGTAGAATGTATGCAGCTAGTAGAAGGTACGCAGCTAGTAGAATGTACGCAGCTAGTAGAATGTATGCAGCTAGTAGAATGTACGCAGCTAGTAGAATGGTACGCAGCTAGTAGAATGTACACAGCTAGTAGAATGTACGCAGCTAGTAGAATGTACACAGCTAGTAGAATGTACGCAGCTAGTAGAATGTACGCAGCTAGTAGAATGTATGCAGCTAGTAGATATGTATGCAGCTAGTAGAAGGTACGCAGCTAGTAGAATGTACGCAGCTAGTAGAATGTACGCAGCTAGTAGAAGGTACGCAGCTAGTAGAAGGTACGCAGCTAGTAGAATGTACGCAGCTAGTAGAATGTATGCAGCTAGTAGAATGTACGCAGCTATTAGAAGGTACGCCAGCTAGTAGAATGTATGCAGCTAGTAGAATGTACGCAGCTAGTAGAATGTACGCAGCTAGAAGAATGTACGCAGCTAAGTAGAATGTACGCAGCTAGTAGAAGGTACGCAGCTAGTAGAATGTACGCAGCTAGTAGAAGGTACGCAGCTAGTAGAATGTATGCAGCTAGTAGAAGGTACGCAGCTAGTAGAATGTACGCAGCTAGTAAGAAGGTACGCAGCTAGTAGAAGGTACGCAGCTAGTAGAAGGTACGCAGCTAGTAGAATGTACGCAGCTAGTAGAATGTATGCAGCTAGTAGAATGTACGCAGCTAGTAGAAGGTACGCAGCTAGTAGAATGTACGCAGCTAGTAGAATGTACGCAGCTAGTAGAATGTACGCAGCTAGTAGAATGTACGCAGCTAGAAGAATGTACGCAGCTAGTAGAATGTACGCAGCTAGTAGAATGTACGCAGCTAGTAGAATGTACGCAGCTAGTAGAAGGTACGCAGCTAGTAGAATGTATGCAGCTAGAAGAATGTACGCAGCTAGTAGAATGTACGCAGCTAGTAGAATGTACGCAGCTAGTAGAATGTACGCAGATGGTAGAATGTACGCAGCTAGTAGAATGTACGCAGCTAGTAGAATGTACGCAGCTAGTAGAATGTACGCAGCTAGTAGAATGTACGCAGCTAGAAGAATGTACGCAGCTAGTAGAATGTACGCAGCTAGTAGAATGTACGCAGCTAGTAGAATGTACGCAGCTAGTAGAATGTACGCAGCTAGTAGAATGTACGCAGCTAGTAGAATGTACGCAGCTAGTAGAAGGTACGCAGCTAGTAGAATGTACGCAGCTAGTAGAATGTACGCAGCTAGTAGAAGGTACGCAGCTAGTAGAATGTACGCAGCTAGTAGAAGGTACGCAGCTAGTAGAATGTACGCAGCTAGTAGAAGGTACGCAGGTAGTAGAATATTCCGGGTTGGGAAGTCTGTGCAACTTATCACAATGAAGTCTCTGTGTCTGGAGTGAAAGCAGCGGTTATAATTCATGACCAGGGACTCACAATACAGGGGTGCTCAACTCCAGTCCTCAAAAACCACCCCCACCCCCCCCCCCCCCAACAGGTCAGGTTTTCAAGATATCCATACTTCAGCACAGATGGCTCAATTAGTCCCTGCTTCGGCACAGGTGGCACAATCAGTGGCTCAGTCTGACTGAGCCACTGATTGTGCCACCTGTGCTGAAGCAGGGATATCCTTAAAACCTGACCTGTTTGGGGGCGGGTCTTGAGGACTGGAGTTGAGATCCCGTGGGTTAATGCCCTGGCATGGTTAATAGGTAATATGCCGCTCCTGCACTCAATCAGACGAGCACTGTTGAAATCAATTTTCAAGCTTTATAACATTGCCTGGTACACAAGGAGGGGGTCCCACGCCCCCTGTGTGGTTGTCACTTAGGTACCCCCATAAATATGGCGATCGGGGCTCTGAAAGTGATAAACCCACAAGGAACAGGATTATCACTAACACTTCTGATGAGTGGTCACATGATGATGGGCCTGTATACAGAGGTATCACATGACCTGAGGTGTGTGTATATATAAGGCTGTGAGGAGGAGTGGGGTGGTGTTTGCTTTGTGTACAGCTGGAAGGAGGTGAGCCTTGTGACATATGTATACGTGACATGTACTGATTAGTTATTAGCTGTGTGTATTAGGAATCAAAACGGGAAGGGTGATGTGAGAATCACCCAGAGACCCCCATGTGCTGCCCTCTGTGTATAGAGTACATTGAATTGGACTAATTGTCCAGAAGATCTAATTATCCAATGGTAAATAGGTACAGACAAAAGAATGTGCCAGCGCTGATGAAAGATATGATTAATGGTGCTCCTCTGATTGTGGGATGTACCCTATGAACCTTCTAATCTTAGTATCAGTGAGGGATTTTTTTGTTGTTGAAAATTCATTTGTTACCGGTGTCGGCTCCTTGTGACCTTGGGCAAGCCACTTTATCTCCCTGTGCCTCGGGCACCAAATAACATGGATTGTAAGCTCCACGGGGCAGGGACCTATGTCTGCAAAATGTCTCTGTAAAGCGCTACGTAAAACTAGCAGCGCTATACAAGAACATGCTATTATTATTAATTGTGGCCCTGTAGTTGTTGCCGCCCTCTTGTACGCTTTCTATTGGGATGTTTTTTTTACTCCTAGCAATATATATATATATCTTATACTATATTAGTGAAAGCACTGTATGTTTGCCTGCCTGCCTGCATGCATGCCTGCCTGCTGGATGTCCGGTGTCCCTAGGGGAAATCTGATTGGTCCCTTGGCCCGCCCCCGCACACCTCTCATTGGCCTGAGGCGGAGTGACGGGCCAAAGGACACACAGGGACACACACACAGGGACACACACACACAGGGACACACACACACAGGGACACACACACACAGGGACACACACACACAGGGACACACACACACAGGGACACACACACACAGGGACACACACACACAGGGACAGACACACACACAGTGACAGACACACACACAGTGACAGACACACACACAGTGACAGACACACACACAGTGACAGACACACACACAGTGACAGACACACACACAGTGACACACACACACACACACACACACTGTTACCTACATTAGCGGGGCTCACAGTTAGCAGCACCCGCGCGCACCTCCTCCTCTCTCCCGTGTCTCCCGCGCTTTCACCCCGACCCCCCCCCCTCCCCGGCGCTGCTACAGTCAGCGGGACACACACACTATTATTACCCCTTCAGCGCCCCCCCCCCACCCACCCACCCAGTGTCAGCGGCCGTGCGAGACCCCCCCTCTATATCTCCCACCTCTCCCCCCCCACACATATACATGCCCCCCCCTCACCGGCGCTACAACTCACCCCCTCCCGGCGGGGGAACAGCCAGTGGCCAGCAGGCTGCCTCGCGGCGCCGAGTGCCCAAGATGGCGGCGCCGGGACACAGCGGGGGAGCGGCCACAACACGCTGCCTCCCGCCTCAGATCCACGTGGGACCTGCCGGATGGGTGAGTGAGCGGCCTTCACCTCCCCTCCACCCCCCCTCCCCTCCAGTGTCAGTGTCTCCCCGATACCCCCCCCCCCCGGCGCCGCTACAGTCAGCGGGGGAGCGAGCGAGCGCCCGGGACACAGCGGGAGAGCGGCCACAACACGCTGCCTCCCGCCTCAGATCCACGTGGGACCTGCCGGACGGGTGAGTGAGCGGCCTTCCACCTCCCCTCACCCCCCATCACCTCCTCTCACCCCCCATCACCTCCCCTCACCCCCTTTCACCTCCCCTCACTCCACTTCTCCCTTCCACCCCCCTTCACCTCCCCATTTACCTCCCCCCCTTCACCTCCCCTCCACCCCCCCCTTCACCTCCCTCCACCCCCCCTCCCTTCCACCCCCCATCACCTCCCTTCCACTCCCCCCCCTTCACCTCCCCTCCACCTCCCTCCACCCCCCCTCCACCCCCCCCTTCACCCCTTCACCCTCCCCTCCACCCCCCCTTCCCACCGCCCCCCCCCTTCCCACCGCCTCCCCCCCTTCCCACCGCCTCCCCCCCCCTTCCCACCGCCTCCCCCCCCCCTTCCCACCGCCTCCCCCCCCCTTCCCACCGCCTCCCCCCCCCTTCCACCGCCTCCCCCCCCCTTCCCACCGCCTCCCCCTCCCCTTCCCACCGCCTCCCCCCCCTTCCCACCGCCCCCCCCCCTTCCCCACCGCCTCCCCCCCTTCCCACCGCCTCCCCCCCTTCCCCACCGCCTCCCCCCTTCCCACCGCCTCCCCCCCCCTTCCCACCGCCTCCCCCCCCTTCCCACCGCCTCCCCCCCCTTCCCACCGCCTCCCCCCCCCTTCCCACCACCTCACCCCTCCCCCCCCCTTTCCACCACCTCCCCCCCTTCCCACCACCTCCCCCCTTCCCACCACCTCCCCCCCCTTCCCACCACCTCCCCCCCCTTCCACCACCTCCCCCCTCCTCCCCCTTCCCACCACCTCCCCCCTCCTCCCCCTTCCCACCACCTTCCCCCCCTTCCCACCACCTCCCCCCTCCTCCCCCTTCCCACCACCTTCCCCCTCCTCCCCCTTTCCACCACCTTCCCCCTCCTCCCCCTTCCCACCACCTCCCCCCTTCCCACACACCTCCCCCTTCCCACCACCTCCCCCCTTCTCCCCCTTTCCACCACCTCCCCCCTCCTCCCCCTTCCCACCACTTCTCCCCTCCCCCCCCGCTCCCCTTCCCCCCCCGCTCCCCTTCCCCCCCCGCTCCCCTTCCCCCCCCGCTCCCCTTCCCCCCCGCTCCCCTTCCCCCCCCGCTCCCCTTCCCCCCCCGCTCCCCTTCCCCCCCCGCTCCCCTTCCCCCCCCGCTCCCCTTCCCCCTCCGCTCCCCTTCACCCCCCCTCCGCTCCCCTTCCCCCTCCGCTCCCCTTCACCCCCCCTCCGCTCCCCTTCACCCCCCCTCCGCTCCCCTTCACCCCCCCTCCGCTCCCCTTCACCCCCCCTCCGCTCCCCTTCACCCCCCCTCCGCTCCCCTTCACCCCCCCTCCGCTCCCCTTCACCCCCCCTCCGCTCCCCTTTCCACCCCCCCCTCCCCCTCCCTTTCCACCCCCCCCTCCACCTCCCTTTCCACCCCCCCCCTCCACCTCCCTTTCCACCCCCCCCCTCCACCTCCCTTTCCACCCCCCCCTCCACCTCCCTTTCCACCCCCCCCTCCACCTCCCTTTCCACCCCCCCCCTCCACCTCTTTTTACCCTTTCCCCTCCCACCCCCTCCCACACTTCAACCCCCTCCTCAAACCCTTCCCCCCCCTCCTCTAACCCTTCCCCCCCTCCTCTAACCCTTCCCCCCCTTCCCTCCCCCCCCCCTCCTCTAACCCTTCCCCCCCTCCTCTAACCCTTCCCCCCCTCCTCTAACCCTTCCCCCCCTCCTCTAACCCTTCCCCCCCCCTCCTCTAACCCTTCCCCCCCCCTCCTCTAACCCTTCCCCCCCCCTCCTCTAACCCTTCCCCCCCCCTCCTCTAACCCTTCCCCCCCCCTCCTCTAACCCTTCCCCCCTCCTCCACCCCTTGCCCCCCTCCTCCACCCCCTCCTCCCCTTCCCGCCGCCCTTCGCCTTCATGCCCGCCTTACCGCCTCCCCACCCCCGCCTCTGCCTTTCACCCGCCCTTACTCCGGCCGCCTCTGCCTTTCACCCACCGCCTCACAGCCGCTGCACGCACTCAACAGACACCCGCCACACTCGACACATACCTGCCGCCACACACACCTGCTGCCTCCCGCCCCTACCCCCCGACATCACTGACCCACCGCCTCACACCCTAGCAGGACCCCCACTCACAGACAGCACTCACAACCCACGCGCCAGCCGCCGCCTCACACCCTAGCAGGACCCCCACTCACAGACAGCACTCACAACCCACGCGCCACCCGCCGCCTCACACCCTTGCAGGACCCCCACTCACAGACAGCACTCACAACCCACGCGCCACCCGCCACCTCACACCCTAGCAGGACCCCCACTCACAGACAGCACTCACAACCA
>NC_134497.1:14802584-14848788 GCF_040206685.1 Ascaphus truei
CACTCACAGACAGCACTCACAACCCACGCGCCACCCGCCGCCTCACACCCTAGCAGGACACACGACTCAGATTTTTACATCACTTATGGCACCAAAATATACATTGTACTGTGGTGTGGTTACAATAAACCATTTTTATACAACATCGTATTACATTTTCTTCCATCTTTCTTTTCAATATTATTATCCAACCTTTACAACAAACAGTCACCTATTGTTCCACGATTTATAAATAATACTACCTATTACGCATTTACATCCCGGGCAACGCCGGGTCTCTCAGCTAGTATATATATATATCTCCAGGAGACTGTTTTTTATTTTTTAAAGTAAACTTCTTGCCTGTTTTATTCACTCTATGGCCGCGCTTATAGTGACGCCGTCGCCCGAAAACAAATACGTTGCCGCTGCCGCGTGCGCTTATAGTGCACGCGACAGCGACGAGCGATGTCGCGGTCGCGAAAACCTGAAGCCGGCAAAATTTTGATTTTAAGGGCCGTCAAATTTCAGGAATCCCGCGACCACCCACATAACTTGCGACGGGTGACGCCGTCGCCAACGACGGCACTATAGGCACGGCCTAACACCGCCGGAAGAGATCAGTGTATCTCGAAAGCTCGCACAAATAAAAGCATTTCGTTAGCCACAGAACGGCATCGTCTATTCATTCTTGACTAAATTATTATTATTAATATTATTATTATTTTAGTTATGGTGGGTAAAAAAAGTGACAAACCCTCCACAGTAAAGCATATAGCAAATGGAACTATTACTGTGTGCTCATTTGCACGTCTTAAACAGGTTTGCAGTCCTGCTTGAAACTTATCCAACGCTTCATTTTGCAAAGTCAGTATAACCAGCCTCACACCGAGACCCCTTAAGGTCCAAACGGCTGTCTGTGGGCGGGTTTACTGGCTATGCATCTTAACCCTGGCTGTGCTCAAAGCTGTGACCATGCAGCAAGCATCAGCTTTAGGGGACCATGTTATATGGTTTTGAAGCAAAAGCTGGCACTGTGTGCTCATTTGCATGTCACTTCCCAGAATCCTTTGCTGCAGTGGAAGCACTGTATGCTGGGGATAATGGTGAAAGGCGGGGTTGCAGACCTGTCTAAGACATACAAATGAGGGTACAGTAATATTTCCATTTGCTCTCCTATCCATACCATTAAATTTGATATATTCACTGTTCTTTCATCGATGTCCATATAACTAAAATGTTTTATTATTTGGGGCTTTTATTAGTACCGGTCCTTCAGTAATGGGAGCTGTTACTACATTGTAGTCTGTACATATTTGCCATTTGATAATTGTATCTTCTGGACAACTTGGTCCAAATCCGCTGTACATGATAAACAGAGTGCAGCAAATGGGGATCTTTGGGTGATTCTTTCATCACCCTTCTGGTTTTGATTCCGGGTTATATGCCTTCCCCATATGCACCAGTTTAATCTAATGATTGGCCACACCGCTCACCTCGTTAAATTTAATCTGTTGTGCTAGCTGTGTATTGTGCTCTGCTTCTCATGCACAGTCTGTTATACTGATGCCCTCTCAATAATAATAATAATAATAACTTTATTTCATATTGTGCGTTTCTCCCAATGGAACTCAAAGTGCTTCATAATTACAGTATATACATAGGATTTTTACAGATGGGGGGGGGGGGGGGCTGATGATAAATTTATGATAAACTTATGATAAATAATAACAAAGATTAAGGGCCTCATGCAGAGAGCAGCGCTATTTACAATCTCGCCATTTTCCGGCAAAAATCGCGCAAAAAACAGCTGAAAATGGCGAGGTAGGAAAAAAGCGGCATTTTTTTTTCTATTTGAAAATCTCGCCGCGCGGCTGGCGAGAAACTACATCTCGCCAGTCTGAAAAATATCCAAATTCAGAAAGGCGCGCTCGCCATCTAGCTCGCCGGCTATAGGGGGAAAAAAAATGCGCGATTTTTTTTTTCTCCCTTTCAGCTGCGCGCATCTCCTCATTTACAATTCTCCACATGCAGTAATGCTAAAAATAGCGGATTTCGCCCATTTCTGCATATGGAGAATAAAACTCTCCATTAAAGCTACTTTTTCTTAAACTCTCCAATTTATTCTAGCGCTGCTCTCTGCATAGGCCCCTTAGGGGCCTATGCAGAGAGCAGCGCTTTTTAAAATTGGAGAGGGGAATAAAAAGTAGGTTTAATGGAGAGTTTTATTCTCCATATGCAGAAATGGGCGAAATCCGCTATTTTTAGCATTACTGCATGTGGAGAATTGTAAATGAGGAGATGCGCGCAGCTGAAAGGGAGAAAAAAAAAATCGCGCATTTTTTTTCCCCCCTATAGCCGGCGAGCTCCTGCTTCTTGCCAACTTTAGTTGGCGGAGAAAATTGACGAAAATCGCGCCAAAAACAGCCGCTAGATGGCGAGCGCGCCTTTCTGAATTCGAATATTTTTTAGACTGGCGAGATGTAGTTTCTCGCCAGCCGCGCGGCGAACTTTTGAAATAGAAAAAAAAAATGGCGCGTTTTCCCTAGCTCGCCATTTTCAGCTGTTTTTAGCGCGATTTTCTCCGGAAAATGGCGAGATTTCAAATAGCACTGCTCTCTGCATGAGGCCCTTAATCCATTAAATCGGATCAGTTGTCTGCCCTGGCTGGGAGTGAGGGGGGCAGGTCTCTGTATGGGGGGAGGGGGGCAAATGCCAGGCTTCTGATTTAATATGATAATTAGTAACAAAGTCTCCAATCCGTTGTCTGCCCTGATACTGTGTCCTGCCCTGGCTGGGAGTGAGGGGGGGGGGGACACAGATTCACTGTATGGGGGTCACCCCTGTGCCCTGGCTGGGAGTGAGGGGGGGGCACAGATTCTCTGTATGGGGGTCCCCCGGTGCCCTGGCTGGGAGTGAGGGGAGGGGCACAGATTCTCTGTATGGGGGTCCCCCTGTGCCCTGGCTGGGAGTGAGGGGAGGGGCACAGATTCTCTGTATGGGGGTCACCCCTGTGCCCTGGCTGGGAGTGAGGGGAGGGGCACAGATTCTCTGTATGGGGGTCCCCCTGTGCCCTGGCTGGGAGTGAGGGGGGGACACAGATGCACTGTATGGGGGTCACCCCTGTGCCCTGGCTGGGAGTGAGGGGGGCAGGTCTCTATGGGGGGTCCCTCCTCCCTGTGAGGGGCAGATGAGACTGGACAGAGGCAGCCCCGTCCACTCCCAGAATGCTTTGCTTCTAGCAGCATCTGGTTCTTTGGCTCTGGTCCCTGCTTTCCTCCCGGGGGCTCCGTCTCCATTTTGCAGCCTCTCTGCAGCTCGGACTTGTGACCGTGAGTACACCGTGCGGCTGCCATGTAACCCCCCCTCCTGCACCCAGAGAGGGGCCCTGCCCTGCGGGGGCATACCGGGGGGGGGGGTGAGGATACTGGGGGGGGGGGGTAAGAGGTGTGAGGGTAACTGTTCTAGTACTTGTGTTTCTGACCCATTGATGCCCTCTTATGGGTTAGTAAAGAGCAGCCCCCCTCCCCCCACTGCACGGACTCCTTCTCTACCCCCCCCCCCCCCACTGCACGGACTCCTTCTCTACCCCCCCCCCCCCCCCCACTGCACGGACTCCTTCTCTACCCCCCTCCCCCCCACTGCACGGACTCCTTCTCTACCCCCCTCCCCCCACTGCACGGACTCCTTCTCTACCCCCCTCCCCCATTTGCAGGGACTCCTTCTCTACCCCCCCCCCCCATTTGCAGGGACTCCTTCTCTACCCCCCCCCCCCATTTGCAGGGACTCCTTCTCTACCCCCCCCCCCCCATTTGCAGGGACTCCTTCTCCACCCCACCCACCCCCATTTGCAGGGACTCCTTCTCTACCCCACCCACCCCCATTTGCAGGGACTCCTTCTCTATACCCCCCCCCCCCCGATTTGCAGGGACTCCTTCTCTACACCCCCCCCATTTGCAGGGACTCCTTCTCTAACCCCCCCCCCCATTTGCAGGGAGTTCTTCTCTAACCCCCCCCCCCATTTGCAGGGAGTCGTTCTCTCCCCCCTCCCCCCCCCCATTTGCAGGGATTCCTTCTCTCCCCCCTCCCCCCCCATTTGCAGGGAGTCGTTCTCTCCCCCCCCCCCCCCATTTGCAGGGAGTCGTTCTCTCCCCCCTTCCCCCCCCATTTGCAGGGACTCCTTCTCTACCCCCCCCCCCCCCATTTGCAGGGACTCCTTCTCTACACCCCCCCCATTTGCAGGGACTCCTTCTCGACCCCCCCCCCCCCCCCATTTGCAGGGACTCCTTCTCTACCCCCCCCCCCATTTGCAGGGACTCCTTCTCTACACCCCCCCCCCCCCATTTGCAGGGACTCCTTCTCTACCCCCCCCCCCCATTTGCAGGGACTCCTTCTCTACCCCCCCCCCCATTTGCAGGGACTCCTTCTCTACCCCCCCCCCCCCCCATTTGCAGGGACTCCTTCTCTACCCCCCCCCATTTGCAGGGAATCGTTCTCTCCCCCCTCCCCCCCCCCATTTGCAGGGAGTCGTTCTCTCCCCCCTCCCCCCCCCCCCCCATTTGCAGGGACTCCTTCTCTACACCCTCCCCCCCCATTTGCAGGGACTCCTTCTCTACACCCCCCCCCCCCCCCATTTGCAGGGACTCCTTCTCTACACCCCCCCCCCCCATTTGCAGGGACTCCTTCTCTACACCCCCCCCCCATTTGCAGGGACTCCTTCTCTACACCCCCCATCACCCCCCCCCCCATTTGCAGGGACTCCTTCTCTACACCCCCCCCCCCCCCATTTGCAGGGACTCCTTCTCTACACCCCCACCCCCCCATTTGCAGGGATTCCATCTCTACACCCCCCCCCCCCCACCCAATTGGCAGGGACTCCTTCAGGTTTTAGAGCTTTTTTTGGCAGGGGATAGGGGGGGCATGGTGTCCTTGATTTCTGGACCCAGGGGTCAGAGCGGACGAGGAATAATGCCAAACTTGACACCGGTGCTGGGAGTGGAGTCAGCTGGGGGGAGCGGGAGCCAAATTTATAAAATGGTGACGAGACAGAAGCGGTGGCTTTTCCCTGTGTGGGGGAGGGGACATTAGCTCTGCTGCAGAGACAACAAACTGCTCACCCCTCTGGCACTGACAGGGTTAAAAGGCCCAAACTGACCTGCCCCAACACCTGTGGTCTGCAGGACTGCCTGGGGGGGGGGGGGGGGGTTCAGATTAGGGGATCTCTGGATTTGAGGTGTTTCTTTTTTTGAAGAATGTTTATAGCACCAACAGTGTGTGGTGTGTGTGGTGTGTGTGGTGTGTGTGGTGTGTGTGGTGTGTGTGGTGTGTGTGGTGTGTGTGGTGTGTGTGGTGTGTGTGGTGTGTGTGGTGTGTGTGGTGTGTGTGGTGTGTGTGGTGGTGTATGAGATTTGCTTGATAGAAGTAAACATCTGGAATTAAAGGTCCTGGCCGGACACGTTTCCCCTACAGATGTTGTCGGTTTCCGTTTTGCGTTTGAACCTCTTGGCCAGGACAAGGATTCTGGGGGCTGCCATTGTCCGGGCGGCACATGGCCATGAGGGACAAGGTGAGTGTCACTCGTCTAATGGCACTCAGGACAAGGTGAGTGTCCCCAGGCTGTCACTCCTCTAGTGACAGTCAGGCGAACAAAGAGCTTTTAGCAAAGAAAATGTGTAATTATGCCCAATCTCTGCCATTAACTGGCTACGCACTGCAACCCAGGTGGCGCTGAACAAGCGCTGTGATACGGCAGGCATAAGCTTATAGGGGTCCCTGTTAAAATAGATAAAAGTAGTGACACTGTGCTCATTTGCATGTCATTACCCAGAATCCCCGGCTGCAGTGGAAGTATTGTATGCCAAGGAATAACTGGGGAAAGACCGGTTTGCACACCTGTCAGCCATGTGAACGGAGCACGTGGTATTTTTATTTGCTGTGCGGTGGAGTGATTGTCACTTATATTTTTTTTTCTCGTCATAACTTATTTTGTCTTTTACTCTGAATTATTATTATATTTATAGCTAAAGTGACAGTAAAGTTGGACACTGCGGGTTTGGAGGTTGAGTTGTATGACCACTCTGTATTTGAGTACCTGGGTACGCTGAATATTTTGTGTTGTGCTTCTGCTGCCTTTCAACTGCCCATAAAATCAGTAGGGCGTCCCATCGGTAGTATAGAGCTGTAGGGTGGCAGGTTTCCACTTTTACACGCTGCATACAGTAGCACCGAGCCTTCCCCAGACGGGTACTGTGTAGTGTCGTTACATATGAGTCTTGTTACTCGTACTGAATGATGTGACATTGTCATACCGCGCTGCACGTTGTCATGCAGTATGACGACGTGGTGCTGACACTTGGCGCAGTACGTGTGTCCATGTAGCGCTGTATGGCGATGGGCGTATGGCGTTGGCCCCTCTGGCAGGGAGAGGCTTTTCTAAGCAGAGCCCAGAGTTTCTCCAGTTTTCAGTCCGGGTTTCTCCTCTTGTCGATCAGTTTCTAGGCCAGACGGGTCGGAGCTGCTGTATTACGACCACCGTGCGGTCCCCCTGCCGGACATCCCTTTCCAGCAGAAGATAAGTGTGGATGAGCAGGTTGCTCTGAAGGAGAAAGAGAAGGGGCCCCTGGAAGCAGCTGAGCCAAGAGGAGAAGACCTCACGTAATGTACAATAGCATTGTCCGTCCTGCAGGTGCACGTTTCTGGTTGCACACAGGTTACTCAGAGATCTGAATATCGTGTCCCCAATATCTGGGCCCCAATTGGAGAGGTATTTTATTGAGGCACAGTGGCTGATGTGATCGCCATATGTAGAGTAAGTTCCCTGTTACTGAAGGGTTCCAAAAATTTTGTTTTACTGTAAAGTTTCCATCACCAAGAGCTCCCCCGCCCCGGGAAGGGAAACGACACTGCTTCATAGTTGGTAACATTGGCTCCTATAACAGGCGTTGTGTATTTCTCTCCCCCCTTAACCTGTAATTCAGTAACTGCCCCGCTGATCCTTGAACCTGCTCACCATGTGTAATTAACTCTTTTAATGCAAGTCCATTAGCACATAGCTCTACATGTCAGTCTGCTGATGCTGGCTTTTTTTGGCCACGAAGCCAATATATACTCCCCAACTTCACTGGATCCCCCTCTCCTCACACCGCTCTACCTCCTTGTGGCTGTCTCCGTGTGTGTGTGTATGACTGTCCTCCACACACCTCTCCCTCCCCCATCTCACACCATCTCCTACCTACCAGTCTTGCTCCTTCATCTGCCTGTTCCCTCCCTGCTCCTCTTAACCCTTTCCCCGCATTTCCTGCTCCTCACAACCCTCCTCTTCCCCCCCCCCCCACCCCCCTGCTCGTTGCTTGCTCCTCATACCTAACCTCTATTGCTCCCCCTTTACACCTCTCTTTCCCCCAACAGTTTACCGAATGAAGTTTAATCAGACGTATTCAGAGATGAACAAACCCTCCAAAGAGTGGAAGACTGTGTTCGGGACTATCTTAATGTTCTTCGGTTTGACGGGACTCATTGTGTTGTGGCAGAGCGTGTACGGTGAGTAGGCGGAGGGGGTTTGGCCACCGCCACCAACCCTGGTATTGCGTTCTACGCCCCCAAATAACACCCTCTTCCCCTGCAGTGTACCCCCCCAAGCCCTACACCCTGGAAGAGGATTGGAAGGCCATGCAGGTCCGTAGGATGTTGGACATGCGTGTGGGGCCCATCCAAGGCTTCTCCTCCAAGTGGGACTACGACAAGAATGAGTGGAAGAAATAGGAGGGCCAACGTGAACAGTCTACAGGATGGGAGAGGGGTTGTTTTACAGAAGGGGAACTAACCAGTTCGCTAGTCCTGACACTGGAGTTAACACCCCTCTACCCATTAGTATGTGACACCCGCTCTATGCTGCCCCTCCCCCACGGCTACTCTGACTCCTGATGTGTCTTCCTGTTCCTCGCTGCCACTCTGCATTTGACCCTTAGGCCTGTGAAGAGATTTTTATGTTCATACAAAAGGTGTAATAAACATGAATCCAAAGTTCTGCCTCTCGCCTCCTTTGTGCTGCTGTGGATGGGGGCAGCTTGCTTCGTGATCCCAAGGCCTGTGGACTCCCCTTCTCCCCTCACAGGACCGTGTGCAGAAACTCCTCTCCCCCTTTAGTTCACACGGACTGGTTGTCTAGAGCTGCTGCTTTTAAAAGAAAATAAGTGGTCCTCCTGTTTGGGGTTAGCGTGATTGCACCGGGATGGTGATGCAGGACCATCTGCCTCCACTTACCTCTAGGGGGTGCCGGTAGCTCCTCCGGCTTGCTAGCTGGGGTTCATGTAATAGTCACTTCTCAAAGTTCCCATTCCCTGCAGGCCAATAGGAAGCTGTGACGTCATCCGGGGCAGCTTCCTATTGGCCCACGTGAGAGCAGCTTTAAACTTGCTGTTGATACGAACCTTCGAAGGGGGGTGCCAGTATCTCTGGAAGCAGGGGGTCCCCAGAGCCAAAATGAATGGGGTTCAGCTCTGGAGACCCCCTGCACAACATTTTTGGCCTGCTTGAATGACACCCTTAAGATGCTGCTCATCACCTGCTTTTACAGTAAAAAATAAATTCTTCCAGGATGTTCAGCAGCGGACAGCAGAGATAGAAAAAATCATTTATTCACGTACAATAAAGTCCCAACAAAACAGAGCAATGACTTGTGATTAAAATATTTTTTTTTCTGTAAACTGCAGGGGAGTGAATGTTGTCTGGGTTGCTGTTTTCTTCCTGCCCTCAACTTTGCATTAAATTCACTTTGTCTCTCTCCCCCTCCATAAAAACCTCTGGGACGCACTGGTCTCCTGTCCCTGCTACACACACTTACTAGTAAGGTGCACTTCTAAAGACCATGTAGGGGAGGTATTTGCCTTCATAAAACAAGTGAAGAGAGCCCCCTAATATCTCGGTTCACTCCTGAACATACATGTTTACCCACTGACAGTAAAACCTTCATTAATGTTTGACCAGCATGGGGAGGGGAGAAGAAAGAGAAGCCGTCTAACTGGACAGACTGCATGGGAGCGATCTATCTGCGGGTCACGTAGGAGGCCAGCAGGACGACTCCAGCCAAAGTGACCCCGGTCAGCAACCACCTCCCAAACCGCTCCTGGCTCTTCCGGCTTTCAGTGGCAGCGTTATTCCCGTACGTACTCACAAAAGCTTCCTGTGTGGGGGGGAGGGGGACGTTACACAGATTTGTATATGTACACACAGCTCCTAATACAATCATACACCAGCTGCTAACTGTCTTGTTCCTGTCACCCTCACTCAGCTGGAACATGTTTGTGCTACATAGACAGGAGAGACCTACAGCAGCCTGACACTGCAGGAGCGGGACACTCACACGCAAATATTGGCACCGATAAGCCACACAGACTGACTCCCTAACGGGGGTCAAGTTGGAACATGTCAAATGTCCGTCGTACACCTTGAGTATTGTCCTCTCTGGTCTCACACCCTGCCTGCTGACGTCACTTCTCTGGTATTTCCTTGTGGGAGGGAGCATCACGAACAATGGCATTCTACACATAGCTCAATACTGGCTCACCTCTACTTAGCGGCAGCATCTAGTGCCACAGCTAACCATCCTTAGCAACAGGGTGTGGCCCAGAATAAAGGGTGAGAAATCACTGCCAAGGCTGCACTCCTTGTGTATATACCACTATCCCCTTACAGAGGCCTGTGACACCAGCTACTGGCTCTATCCAGCTGAGGCCTGGGACTCGTGTACAATCTGCAGATATAAGGGTCTTTCCCAGGGAACCTGTAACCAGCGTCCCAACCTGGGCTATGGAAAGTCTGCATTAATTTACACTCACGTGTGTCCCACTGCAAGGTTGCCCCATCTACACACTGTGTGCTGCCCTAGAAAATGTGTTCTATGCTTAATGTACCTCTTATAGGGCATCTTAGACAGTGGGCTTGTCCTGCTGGACACACCCCATACTCACTGCACTCTTGCCACCCCCCCACCCACCCTCATATGCCCCACGTCCTCACCCAGCCTCCGTTCTCCTCGATCCAGGGCCCAAGCTGAGTGTCCAGATAAGTGGCCATCCACTGGACGATCCTGGGCAGTAGCCCCTTCATCTCCTTGTCTGCGCTCTCCACGCACAGGGCCCCCCCAAAAGAGAAGAACGCCACGATGCGCCCCCAGTTTGTGCCATCCCTGAACAGCTCCCCCACCACCTGCGCAAAGCTCTCGTAGGCCGAGTCCGGCGTGATGTGCAGCTGCGCGGTCAGGTCACTAAACGCTCGCTGGTATCTCAGCTCAAATTCGTCAGATGTTTCCTGCAGAGTCGTCAGCACCTTCTGCCTCACCGCGCTCTCCCTGCACGCTCCCCCGTGGGCACCCGGCAGCTCCCTGGAGGAGGTCCCATTGGACATCGCCTCGAACTGCAGGTCAGAGCTGTGGCCAAACCCTTTTTGGGTCAGTTTGTGAGACACAAAGTCCTGCACCAGAACTATATTACCCTCCAACATCCTCAGGGCTGAGAGACAACCATGTCTTGAGACTGTGCAGCAGCACACTGATAGAGCGCGTCACACGGAGAGAGAGAGCGCGTCACACAGCCGTGACGTCAGACTGCCCAGAGCCGGGAACAAGGTGTGTCACGAGAGGAGAGTGAGCAGCATCTGAAAAAAAAAGTGTAACGCAGCCGTGTCAGAGTAAAAAAAAGGTATGTACACCTTTATTTATACAGGGTCAACGGTTCACACAGCACTTTACAAAATTAAAGATAAATACATTACAAACAATGGGGAAAAGTGCAACAGGTACATGGCAACATAAGGCTAAAGGAGACCCTGCCCCAAAGAGCTTGCAATTTAATTGATACTCTGGGAGGCTTACAGACACAACAGGCGTGAAAGTGCATTATTAAAAGTGCAGTCTGGGGAGGTCGGGGGTATCTGGAGTTGGTAACAGAGGCGTCCAAAATGTTACGAGAGGTGCAAGGGATTTGAATGTGGAAAGTGAAGGGGCTTGACGAACACGGGGTAGCAGAGTGTTCCAGAGATAGGGAGAGATTAGTGAGAAAAGTTTAAAAACCAAGAGACAGCTGCAGAGGGGGAAAAAAAGTGCCAAGATGAGACAACCTTGGGTTGAGCGTAAGCGATGAATAGGGGTGTGACGAGAGATCAGAGTTGAGATATACGGAGGTGCAGAGCCATCAAAAAGACGGATGGTAATTTTGCAGTTCATACGGAAATGAGTAGGAATCCAGCAGAGGGAATTGAGGATGTCAGGAGCAGATACACGTCTAGAAGAGATGGATTGTAAAGCAGAGGAGGTGTGAGGCAGGGAGGCCAGATAAAAGCATGTTGCAGTAGCCAATGCGGGAGACAATAAGGGCATACACTGGTGTTAGTGGAACATAGGAAAGTGACGTCTCTTAGCAATGTTGCGAGGGAAGAAAAGGCAAGATTTAGTACCAACGTTTATATGTGGGAAGAAGGAAAGAGGGGGGAGTCCAACGTAACCCCGAGGCAGCGTGCTTGTGAGTCTGGGTGGATACTAGTGTTACTAACTAATGGCGAAGGGGACAATGGGACCTGGTTTGGGAGGGCCTAGGAGAAGCCGTCTTAAATATGTTAAGCTTGAGGTGACCCGGAGCCATACTTGCCGATATTGCTCAGAGGCGCTTTGTCATTTTCGACTGGACTTCACGTGTAAGGTCAAGTGTAGACAGTAAAAGGAGAAAAATCCGGAGCAGCAACGTAGCCGGCAGTGTCGTCAAACATTAAATGGCACCCAGGTTAGTGGAAGATTATGAAAACGGCTTTATAAAGGACATACATAGGATGGCAGTCTCCAAGAAAAACAACAACTCCCATGCACTCCCATCACGCCAACATGGCGCTTTCTCAAGCTCAGGTGTAGATAAATTCAGTTATGTATGATAAGTGAATCCAAAATGAGTCAATAGGGTCACCTAGCAATAATGTATATAGCCCAAAGGCTCCTAGGAACCCTGGTTGAAAAACACACTGTGTGAGCATCCTAAAACCGTGCCTTGGAGGTGCAACAAAGATAGTTTCATAAAGGCATAAGGAGACACCGAAGGAACGGAGAGAGGTACAGTAGGAAGAGAGCGGGCAGTGCCAGGGATGCCAAGCGAGTGAAGAATGTGTAGCAGAAGAGGGAGGCCAACCGTATTGAAAGCGGAGGGAGGGAGAGGTCAAGAAGAATCAGAACGGAGTCATCTTCCTTGAGATTTGGCAATATGGAGATCTTTAGCTACATTGGTGAGTGCGTGTGTCTGTGGAAGCCCGATTAGAGAGGGGTTGTAAGTGATCCAGGGGAAAGTGAGCGTTACCTAGATCAGGGGTGCACAATTGTTCCCTTACCTTCGGCGTCAAATGCCCCCCCCCCCCCCACCCCGAACAATCTTGCGCCCCGCTGACATATATGGCGGTCATTCTCTTCACACCCCCTCTGTCCCTCTCTATCCATGCCCACATCTCACTATACTGTGAAGCTGCTTCCCTTTGCTGGATAAGATTTAAGTCCCATTTATTTGGATAGGGCTGATCTGTTCACCTGCTGGGAAGCGCTGTCACTGCATATTAAATATGCGTCTCTGAGTATGTTTCCCTGAGGGCAGGTTATCAGCTTCCTGGCTGAATAAAGAACAGGGGAGAAGCTGCCCACACCCCACACACACACACACACACACACACATATATATATACCCCACAGACACACACAAATATATATATATACCCCACAGACACACACAAATATATATATATATATACCCCACAGACACACACAAATATATATATACCCCACAGACACACACATATATATACCCCACAGACACACACAAATATATATATATACCCCACAGACACACACAAATATATATATATACCCCACAGACACACACAAATATATATATATATACCCCACAGACACACACAAATATATATATATATACCCCACAGACACACACAAATATATATATATACCCCACAGACACACACAAATATATATATATACCCCACAGACACACACAAATATATATATATATACCCCACAGACACACACAAATATATATATATACCCCACAGACACACACAAATATATATATATACCCCACAGACACACACAAATATATATATATACCCCACAGACACACACAAATATATATATATATACCCCACAGACACACACAAATATATATATATATACCCCACAGACACACACAAATATATATATATATACCCCACAGACACACACAAATATATATATATATATATACCCCACAGACACACACAAATATATATATATACCCCACAGACACACACAAATATATATATACCCCACAGATACACACAAATATATATATACCCCACAGACACACACAAATATATATATACCCCACAGACACACACAAATATATATATACCCCACAGACACACACAAATATATATATACCCCACAGACACACACAACACACAAATATATACACCCCACAGACACACATACACACACCCCACAGAGACAGACACACACACACACACACACACACACACACACACACACACACACACACACATATACATACCCCACAGACACACACACCTAAATATATACCCCACATATAATATATATATCCCACAAAACACACACACCTAAATACATGCCTCAAACACAAAACCCCTATATAAATACATGCCCCAGACACACCCCACATAGATATATACACAAATTACAGACACACACACCCCATATAAATATATACACAAACCTCAGATACACCCCCCCCTCCTCCCCAGGATGGTCCCCTGATTCCCACCTATTTACTTACCCCCAAGATAGCAGGTCAGGCTGTCTCAGGCTGTCTCTCGCTGTCTCTCTCTGTCTCTCTCTGTCTCTCTCTCAAGCTCTCTCTCTCTGACACTCTTCCCCGCCCCGCCCTCTCTCAGATTGACACTTTCAGAGCCAATCAGGGCCGCTCCAGTGCGAAGTCCCAACAGTACAGAGTGGTCCCGAGGTGCGTCACACTGCAGCGCAGCAATACACAGGCCCCGCCCCCTGCTCTCATATCCCATCATGCAGTGTGGCAGTGTTGCACGTCCCCCTGTCACATGCAGTGTGGCAGTGTGTAACCTCCCTCTGTCTCATGCACCTCCCTGTGTCCCATTGTATAGTGCAGTGTCACCTCCCTCTGTCCCATGCAGTGTGGGCGTATGTCACCTCCCTGTGTCCCATTGTATAGTGCAGTGTCACCTCCCTGTGTCCCATTGTATAGTGCAGTGTCACCTCCCTCTGTCCCATGCAGTGTGGGCGTGTGTCACCTCCCTGTGTCCCATTGTATAGTGCAGTGTCACCTCCCTCTGTCTCATGCACCTCCCTGTGTCCCATTGTATAGTGCAGTGTCACCTCCCTCTGTCCCATGCAGTGTGGGCGTGTGTCACCTCCCTGTGTCCCAATGTATAGTGCAGTGTCACCTCCCTCTGTCTCATGCACCTCCCTGTGTCCCATTGTATAGTGCAGTGTCACCTCCCTCTGTCCCATGCAGTGTGGGCGTGTCACCTCCCTGTGTCCCATTGTATAGTGCAGTGTCACCTCCCTCTGTCTCATGCACCTCCCTGTGTCCCATTGTATAGTGCAGTGTCGCCTCCCTCTGTCCCATGCAGTGTGGGCGTATGTCACCTCCCTGTGTCCCATTGTATAGTGCAGTGTCACCTCCCTCTGTCCCATGCAGTGTGGGCGTGTGTCACCTCCCTGTGTCCCATTGTATAGTGCAGTGTCACCTCCCTCTGTCCCATGCAGTGTGGGCGTGTGTCACCTCCCTGTGTCCCATTGTATAGTGCAGTGTCACCCTGTGTCCCATCGTATAGTGCAGTGTCACCTCCCTGTGTCCTATCGTATAGTGCAGTGTCACCTCCCTGTGTCCCATCGTATAGTGCAGTGTCACCTCCTAGTGTCCCATGCAGTGTGGCAGTGTGTCACCTCCCTGTGTCCCACCGTATAGTGCAGTGTCACCTCCAGTGTCCCATCGTATAGTGCAGTGTCACCTCCCTCTGTCCCATGCAGTGTGGCAGTGTCACCTCCCTGTCTCCCATGCAGTGTGGCAGTGTCACCTCCCTGTCTCCCATGCTGTGTGGCAAGGTGTCACGTCCCTCTGTCCCATGCAGTGTGGCAGTGTCACCTCCCTGTCTCCCATGCAGTGTGGCAGTGTCACCTCCCTGTCTCCCATGCTGTGTGGCAAGGTGTCACGTCCCTCTGTCCCATGCAGTGTGACAGTGTCACCTCCCTGTGTCCCATGCAGTGTGGCAGTGTCACCTCCCTCTGTCCCAAGAGGGAGATATATGGGAGAGACACGGGGGGAATATATGGGAGAAACACGGGGGAATATATGGGAGAGACACGGGGGAAATATATGGGAGAAACACGGGGGAATATATGGGAGAGACACGGGGGAATATATGGGAGAGACACGGGGGCAATATATGGGAGAGACACGGGGGAGATATATGGGAGAGACACGGGGGAGATATATAGGAGAGACACGGGGTTAATATATGGGAGAGACATGGGGTTAATATATGGGAGAGACATGGGGGAAATATATGGGAGAGACACGGGGGAGATATATGGGAGAGACACGGGGGAGATATATAGGAGAGACACGGGGTTAATATATGGGAGAGACATGGGGGAAGAGACATACTGGATTTGAAAAAAGTGGACAGAATCCACACTTCAATGCATCAGAGCAAAATACAAAGTCCAATATTTCTTCAAAAAGATGATTGTTAAAGAAATCTGAATGAAAGGATATGTGAATCCTATGCTTCTGTTGATTGAAGTGGTGAGTACTATATGGTGGAAACGTCACATGCCTATAATCCATATTGTCACGGGAGACCAAGACTTTTGACACTTATTCACTAGGCAAAACAAGGTAGTAAAAACAAAATGCAGTTTATTTGGGTAAACCTGCGTACACACAATGAATACACAAAATACAGATAAAGCCAACTTACTGGGGGTCTGGTGTGAAATCTAGGCTCTACTAGGTGCAGGGTGCCTGCTTTGGTAGGCTTACCCTGACCGGGATATACACCCGGGCTTCCTGGTCCTCTTTTCGGTCGACCTTACACCTGCTGTACAAACCAAAGTCTCTGAATGTCTCTCTGCTATATCATCCTGGATGGCCCCCCGTCGCCTTAAACACAACATGGCTAAAACAGAGCTCCTCATACTGCCTCCCAAACCTGGCCCTACTACCTCCTTCCACATTACTGTTGGAACTACGATCATTAACCCAGTAGCCCAGTAGCCCAAGCACGCTGCCTAGGGGTCAAACTCGATTCCTCTCTCACATTCGCCCCTCACATTCAAAACATTTCTAAAACCTGTCGCTTTTTCCTCCGCAATATAACTAAGATACGCCCTTTCCTCTGTTGCTCGACTGCTAAAACTCTGACTCGGGCCCTCATTCTCTCCAGTCTTGATTACTGTAACCTCCTGCTGTCCGGCCTTCCTGCCTCTCACCTGTGTCCCCTACAATCTATCCTAAACGCTGCTGCCAGAGTCACTCTACTCTTTCCTAGATCTGTCTCAGCATCTCCCCTCATGAAATCCCTCTCCTGGCTTCCGATCAAATCCCGCATCTCACACTCCATTCTTCTCCTCACTTTTTAAGCTTTACACTCTTCTGCCCCTCCTTACATCTCAGCCCTAATTTCTCGTTATGCACCATCCAGACTCTTGCGTTCTTCTCAAGGATGTCTTCTCTCTACCCCCTTTGTATCTAAAGCCCTCTCCCGCCTTAAACCTTTCTCACTGACTGCCCCACACCTTTGGAATGCCCTTCCCCTCAGTACCCGACTAGCACCCTCTCCATCCATGAAGATCTGGACAACCACGGATCATCAGTCATCAGGCTCCACAGGTAAGGACAATCACAGGTCACCACAGTGATGAAGCTGGTCCACAGGTGGTGCGGTGAGGGCAGCAATCCAGTCCCAAATATCAAAGTCCCCCAGAGGCTAGTCTCAGTCCATCTCTACCATGGCAAACTGACTCCACGTGTAGCTCTGGGGCTTCTGTCGGCGCTCGAGTAACGTCACTAAGGGGCGTCGCGCTGAAATCGACGGATCCGCAAGTGACGTCACTCGAGCGCCGACGGAAGCCCCAGGGCTACACGTTTAGGCAGTTTGCCGTGGTAGAGATGGACTGAGTCTTGCCTCTGGGGGACTTTGATATTTGGGACTTGATTTCTGCCCTCACCGCACCCCACCTGTGGACTAGCTTCATCACTGTGGTGACCTGTGATTGTCCTTACCTGTGGAGCCTGATGACTGATGATCCGTGATTGTCCGGATCTTCATGTTGGTGTGGTGTATGGGTAACTTCTCCCATGAAATGCTGTATTACTATTTCCCTGATGTACGCACATTACCTATCCTTGGATATTTAATACATTTTTTATCCTTGATTTACTTCACTATGAGCGTTGTGCGCTGTTTTCTTTTTGTGTCTCTGTTTTAGCTCCTGGGGGTGTTGAGCCACACCTCATTCAGCTGCAGACGCTCTTTCTCCAGTTCACGTATAATTTTGTATATTTGTTATCACCAATATTATTTGAGTGCACTTTCACACCCTTCACAGCACTGTTTATGGTTGCGCACTGATTACTCTTCTTGTACCACGTCAGAGGAGGGGGCGGGCCAAGCCGGCTCGGGATGCCCCGTGGGCGGGACATATGAATTGACCAATGGGAAACGCGCCGATATTCTGCCACTTCCCCCAGTCAACCCATTGCCACCTACTGGGCAGGCTCCACTGAGTCTGGCAAACCAGAGTGTCCTCCCCGCAGGGGGTCTCTGTTCTCCGGACCCAGTACTCCGCCCTGCCCCGGCCACTCAGCACCCTGACACCTCTCAACATCCCGTCTCCTCTTTGAACTCCGATGTCTATCCAGACTTCCTGGCACCTATATGGCTATCCGGGCTGAATGAATAGACATTTATAGTAAAAGCACAAATGAAATAAAATATACTTTAATACATAGGATCACTCGGGGAAACTCATATTTCTAAGGCAGCTATCCAGAAAGGAGAGTTGGAGCACAGCTATATGAAAATAAATTGCTAGAGAGTGTGTCCCAAAATTAGAGGTTTATTTGGTCAGAGCATGGTAACAAGAAAAAATGAGCCCTCAGGCCCCCACCGACATGTTTCGAGCTTCCGCTCTTTATCAAGGTGTGTTTTTAGAGTTATTGCTTTAGAGAGTGTGATATTCCCTCTATGTTATACACATTACAAATATATACTTTTTAAAGGAGGACCACCTGCCACAAGTGAGTTTATCTACTCAATTTTGCACCGTTTATTCCTAATCAATGATTTGGCTGGACACTAGCTAGTGTGAGTATTTACCTATCTGGGTAATACTCCTCCGGTTTATTGATACCTGGTGGAATTAGGTGTTTATGTTATAGGTGGTCACCATTTATATGTGGGATACTTCGAGGATACAACATATACAATTTATAAATGAAGTTGCTGAGTCTACGTTTTAGAGCACCACACAGTCTGGTTTTTCTCATATTTCTAAGGGAAATGGGACTGGGATATCTGGGCTCGAAAACCAGGAGTCGGGGGGGGGGGGGGGGGGGGGCACTGGGCAGCCCCGGTGTAATTCAGCCCGCTTACCGGCAAATCATGCCTGCACGCCGGGGAGAATTAGGGGGAAAACTACCGGTATCTTTGGCGCCCGAACTCCTGCAAACAAAACAATTGCATTTCTACACAAATATCCCACCGAAAACTTACACATACAAAGTTTCATGAGTTTAGGGCAAAGGGAACATGAAAAGTGGAAATGCAGGGGACACTTTAACATGTTATAATCCCTGGCCTCTGGCATATGGTGCGAGGTAGCTGCCAGGGGTCCACGGCTCTCAGGGGTAACCAGGTGGGCTTGACCTTTATTGTATAGCCTGGTTACCCCCTTACCATCACACATATAACAGGAAGAAGCCGCATGAAGCCAATGAGCACAGCATGAACCTCAATAGCACAGCCTACTGAGGGAATAGGGACAATCCCCCCCACAAAGCTAACACCAATCACTTAGTGTCCATGGGTGCAGGTAAGCACCCCCCCCCCCCCAATCTCAGACAATGAGCAAATGTAGTCAGCATAGAGAGCAGGCAATGGGGCATAGTGAACAAGGCAAGCAGGAACTACTCACAAATGGAATGCACAGGGAGCTAAGCAGCGTACACCCGAAAGTAGAGAAGGCAGCAAAAATAAAAGTGACCATAGCAGTGCACAGCACCAGACGAAAGCAGCCAGACTTGACTAAATAAACGTATTCTTTATTCGGCCAAGATACATACAGGATACACAAGCGGGAGAGACACGGGGAGGGCGGGGGGGAGTTGTGGAAGAGTCATTTCGCTGAGTCACTTATCGCACAGACACTCCCGTGTGCTCTGACCCAGCACACAGACCCAAGACCAGCGCTGGGTGTCATTGTGACAATTTCCAAAATGAGTGAAATTCTGGGTAAAAGCCAACACATTTCTGGAAAGCTCACCAGAGACCCTTTGCTGAAGATGGATTTCAAAATGGCACCTGTGATACTTTGGTAACCCCCGCTATCTCCACAGTCTATATGTGCCTTGGCAGGGTTATTCCTCCCTTAGTACGCCATAATTGGACCCCTTGAATAAAACCTAATGAGACTTGTGTATATATTAAAGGCTTCATGCTCTGCCCCTCTCTGTAACGCTAAATCATCAATAACTTGAGTCCACACATAACGTTGGAAGAAAAAAGGTCACAGCTTTATTTTAGAAACGTCGTTTAAAACCCACCAGCCCTACACGGTTTTACAAAGTGTTGAGGGGGGGAGATCTTTGCCCAGCTGGCAATTGGCGGCGCTCCCTCCCCACGCCTGCTCTAACTACGACAAAGCGGGGAGGGGGAGATCCTTATCAGCCGTAGTTGGGCCACATTCCCTCCCCCTCCAGCCCATAGTGTCAGCTTAGGCGCAGCCCTAAAGCTGGTACCCTGACTTCACTATCGTTGATTGGGCGTGGCCGGCTCAGCCCTAAATCCGGCACTCCAACCTGCCAAGCTGTTCTTGGGACTCCTCTTAAAGGGTGGACCCTAGAGTCCTCCCCCCGTTCTCCGTATCCTGAGCTTGGCTGGCACGGCAGCTCCGCTGTGATGAAGAGACAACACTGCTCCTGCCTGATACAAAGCTGTGTTAATACAATACGCCCAAAACATCCTTGATACAATAAACCAAAACAAACTTGGGGATGGGTGGGAATTCCGTTATCTCTGCCTGCCACCTCTGGGGTCCCTCTCTTTATACCCTCTTCCCTTCCCCCTTGCCATTTGGCTGCCTAGGAGGAGACCCAGCATCGTTACCTGCCCCCATTCCAGGCAGCCTTCCCCATCATCAGCTGGTCCCCCCAGCTGACATCTATCAGGCCGTCCCAGCTCTTATGGAGCCGACGACCCCATGCTGGGGCATCTGCCTCTTCTTAACCTGTGCTTTATGACCCCGGGGCAACCCTAACCCGGTGGCCCTTACTCTTAAAGAAAACACTAATAATTATATATATATATAGATAGAGATGTAGTATGTGACAGAGCACAGCCACAATGACATCCAGTCATGGTAAGAATGAAAAAATTCCCAAGCAAGCTCCAAATAAGCAGATCAATTTATTGCAGGCTCACAGCAATAGGACTAATTGAATGCACCTACGCGTTTCACTTGATAAAGTGCCTCGGCATGAAACGCGTAGGTGCGTTCATTTAGTCCTATTGCTGTGATATATACCACAATTAGATAACTTATGGTGGGCGAAAAAGGTAACGAAAAACCCTCCACCGTAAACCATATAGCAAATAAAAAGATCACTTGTGAGTACATTAAGGGTTCCATGCAAAAATGGCTTTGAGGCAAAATGTGACACTGTGTGCTCATATGCATGTCATTTCCCAGAATCCCTTGCTGCAGTTGAAGCACTGTATGCTAGGTCAGCAGTGCGCAAACTGGGGGGCGCAAGATTTATCTGGGGGGGGCTCGGGCTGTTGCAGAGGTCCCGCGCTCTTCCCCAAGGCATTTAAATGAAATGCTGGGGGATCGCGTGAAGCCTCTGCAACACCCTACTTACCGTGGTTCAGACGCTCTGTGATGCGTTGCAGGCAGACAGGGGGGCGCAGCAGGAAATGTTTGCGCTCCCCTGTGCTAGGTGATAATGGCGAAAAGGAGAACTGCAGACCAGTCGAAGGCCCGGGCCATGGTGACTTCACCAGCGCGGGTGCTTTCCCTGGGCATAGTCGGGGGCGTGCCTATGGCGTCACGGAGCTGGTTGACCCTCATTGGGCGAACCGCTCACGTGACCGGCCTGTCGCGCCAAGAAATCAGTTTCAACTGATTTCTTTCGCAACGCCCGCTCCTGCCTCTGCGCGCACGCGGTCGCATGGACGCGAACACTGCCTTAAGGCAGTCTGTTCGCTCATCGTGCGCTCTGCAGTACCATGGCCCCAGCTTAACATATATATAGCAACTGTAAATATTACTGTATGCTCATTTGCACGTCTTAGGCCTCGGCCATGTTCCTTGCTTGCTGGCGGAAGCGCGCTGACGCGCGCTCCCGCTCAGCACTGAGCCCCTACAGCCGCAATTAGAGCGGCTTTAGAAGGGGCTCACCTGCGCTTCCGCACGCTTGCGGAAGCGCAGGTCTTAGGGGAATTTAAAATTCCCCCGCATGCCGGCGAGACAGGCCGGTCACGGCGAACCGCTCTGTGACGTCACTGGCCCGCCCCCGGCCAGTGACGCGCCCGCCCCCGGACCGCCCCCTGACGGCCTGCTGAGAGCGCTTGCGGTAAGCAACCACAAGGCCAGGGAAAGCACCCGCTTTCCCTGAGCCTCAGCGCGCCTCAGCACGCCAGCGGTAAGCCTGTCCGAGGCCTTAGACAGGTCTGCAACCCTGTCTTTCCCCATTATCGCCCAGCATACAGCGCTTCCACTGCAGCAAGGGATTCTGGGAAATGACATGCAAATGAGCACTCAGTGGCACCTTTTGTCTCAAGCAAAGCAAATCCTCAAGCCAATGCATGCTGTTTTAAACACAGCTTTTCAGGCCTGTCTAAGACGTGCAAATGAACATACAGTAATATTTACAGTTGCTTTATGCTTTACTGTGGAGGGTTTTTGTCACTTTTTTTACCCACCATAACCTTAATAATTATATATATATATATATATATATATATATATATATATATACATGTAGAGGTATCAGTACCGTGTTAGCCGAGCTTCAATAATCAAAAAATAAATAGATGATACCGTTCTGTGGCTAACGAAATGCTTTTATTTGTGCGAGCTTTCGAGATATACTGATCTCTTCTTCCGGCGATGTTACAATGAATGAAGCAAGCAAAAGCTATACTATAAACAGTGTCTATTGGAATGTTATCTGTGCTGGTCCAATAACATTCCAATAGACACTGTTTATAGTATAGCTTTTGCTTGCTTCATTCATTGAAACATCGCCGGAAGAAGAGATCAGTATATCTCGAAAGCTCGCACAAATAAAGGCATTTCGTTAGCCACAGAACGGTATCATCTATTTATTTTTTGATTATTGAAGCTCGGGTAACACGGTACTGATACCACTGTGTGTGTGTGTGTGTGTGTGTGTGTGTGTGTGTGTGTGTGTGTGTGTGTGTGTGTGTGTGTGTGTGTGTGTGTGTGTGTGTGTGTGTGTGTGTGTGTGTGTGTGTGTGTGTGTGTGTGTGTGTGTGTGTGTGTGTGTGTGTGTGTGTGTGTGTGTGTGTGTGTGTGATGAATCTGCTGATTGGCTGTTTTCCCTGGCTGCACTTCATATAATTATTGATCCCTTCTAATTAAAGTGTTAAAGGGATTCTCACAACAAACATCACAACATCACAACATCACAACATCACAACATCACAACATCACAACATCACAACAATGAGCATTCGGTCTGTGACACGACATTCCGGGGAATCATGGAAGATGTAGTTCACTTCGGCCCTTGTGACTGCGTCTCCAACAACCTCGCTGGACTACATTTCCCAGAAACCTTCACTCAAGCCCATTCCTCCTGCTACTCCGCCTATTGAAAAAGGGCGATGACGTGGCCTGTCCTCATAGGTCAGTTTGTGCTGGACCCTTAGTTCAAATCGTTAACGGGCGGGAGCGCCTCAGAGGAGGAGACGACTGCAGGGGAGAAGGTAAGGAGGGGGACCGGGACCGAGGCCGTGGGGGAGGGGGAGCGAAGTCACCGGTACGGAGGAGGAAGACCAGTCCCAGGACCGACAGTGAGGGAGAGGAGACCCGGGGATAGCAGGCCCCGTGCGGGGGGAGCCACGGGAGGCAGGGCGGATATATCTATATCTCTCTATTCTCTCTCGTGGATGACTTATGGCCCAATGTATCGCTATACAGCCCTGTTCATTCTCCTCCCTTGTGTCCAGTGTGTTGGCTTCAGGCACAAGATGGCCGGGGTGGGAAGGGGATCAGAAGGCCTAGTGCATAGTAGGTGAGGTTGAAAAAAAGATATCTGTCCAAGTTCAACCTCTGCTAAATTTAGACACCACAGTGACACATCATCCAGTGATATCTCATAATGTGGGCAATGTCATTCCTTCCTGACACCAAATAATGCTGAGATTTCTCCCTGGGTTGTTACTCTATGTTCTAAGGCAGCGGTGCGCAAACTGGGGGTTGTGACACAGGGGGGCGGGGTGTGAGACTGCCTGTGGGGGGTGCGGGGTTTACAGTGGCCCCGCGCGCTTCCCGAAGGCACTTAAATTAAGTCCCGGGGGAGCTGCAGGGCCTCTGTAAACCCTTTTACTTACCTTGGCTCCACACGTGTCGCCATGGCATCGCGGCGTCAAATGATGCTATGGCAACATGACGCCGGAGCCGAGGTAAGTGGGATGAGGTGACCGCCAGCAGGGGGTGCAGGGGAAAATGTTTGTGCCTCCCCTGTTCTAAGGCAAGGATGTGCAAACTGGGGGGGGGGGGAAGAGGGTGTGGTGGTGCCCGGGCACTCCAGTTACCGGGATTCAGCAGGAATGACGCCGCTGGGCCATGTGATGTCACACGGGTCAAGTGATGTCAAATGATGCCGCTGGTCACGTGACGTCATTTGATGCGGATATGAGGTGGGGGGTTGGGCCGGGGCAAGGAAGACAGGGGGGCGCAGCAGTAAAAGTTTGTGCTCCCCTGTTCTAAGGCTAAGATTATAGTGCCATCGCCGCCGTAACAAATACCTTGCTTCCAAGGTAGTTACCCATAGTGGGTGCGACCGCGCGGAAGCGCAACGGTGCGACCGCCTTCTGGAAAGACAAAATATTTTTGTTTTTTCCTAGCGACATCCGCGTCATGTGAAGCAGTTCAGCCAATGAGGGTGAACCGCTCACGTGACATCACAGCCTCGCCTCCCGATTCCTCCTGTATGCAGTGCGTGGCGTCACGCGGCCGTGCGCGAAAGCGTGCACTGTAATCTCGGCCTAACACTCACACTCAGCAGTAGCCTTTATCCTGCAGAAGGTTTGATGCAGGTTGTGTGGTGAACATGAATGATCTTATTGCATCTAATGATGAACATTCTTTTTCCTGGCCTCATTCTACTTGATTTTCTGTAGTTGTGTCTGAGTTGGCAGCACAGGTGTGATGTGCGTGCAGTGCCCCCTCCACCCCCCCTGCTACTCTGCGTATTACCATTCAGTCTATAATACAACCTTTATGTGCAGAATTCAGCGACCGCACTGTTGCCGTGTAAGAAGGAAGCAGACTGCAATAAGGGGGGACGTTGCCATGTCTTTTCCTCCGGAGGAGGCGTATTCCTATGATGCTCCTTCCACCTATAGAAACTTTGGTACGAGCAGTGACGAGGATGATCACCACAGAGACTCCTGGTTTGGTATGTTTCTTGTCCGCTTGGTATGTTTCTTGTCCGCTTGGTATGTTTCTTGTCCGCTTGGTATGTTTCTTGTCCGCTTCTGATTTTTATATAGTTTATGCTTGTGGCGTTTAACGCCTAAACATTAAACCAGGTGGTTTCTCACTACCCGATCACAGGTCTTGACCTAGGTGGCATTAACTCTGTTGATGTCACACTGCCTACCCTACTTAATCTGATTTACATTATTGTAGGTTTCCAGTGCTGCAGGATGAGGAACCCCAGCCCTCTCTGATGGTGCATCTCAGATCAAATGCATTGTAAATTCTTCTGTATTTGGTTCAATTTGAAAATTGCAGGGAACCTTTTAGGCCTGTCCTGGGGAACCCAAGGGTTCTCAGGAACCCCTGATGAAAAATACTGCTCTAAAAGCAGTTATTTGTGTTTTCTGCATTTGCATACATTGCTCTGGTTGGATTTTTTTTGATAGAGGTTCACTGTGTTACAGACAAAGTGGCAGATATAGAGAATATCCCCCCAGTGCTGGATACAGAGCAGCAGACTCCTGGTTCCAAGGCCAATATCCCATGTGCAGTTGTTGCACCCATGCAGAATGCTGGTAAGACCGGTGGTCCCTGCAGGGGTTGTCCTGGTCACAGGTAGCATCTCATCAGCTCGCCTGTTGGATAATAAACTCCGTATTTCTTACAGCTGAGAATTCCAATGTAGAGATCCCACAGCTGCAGTTTCCTGTCAACATAGTCAGCTCTATGGACACCTGGCGAGCCACCACCAAGAAACAGAGTGTTCCTGGGGGATCTTCTGCAAACACAGAGCATAGGAGGTAATGACTAGACTCGACTTTAATGTGGTGTTGTGTAAAACCCTAAAAGAACCCACAGCAAAAAAATTAATGCCCCCTGAAGACAAACTGTATTATGTACAATCAAAGAAATGAGACTAATGGAACTCCTTACAGCACAACTTAATCAAAGAGTAGGCCAATTCTACAAGGTCTGGGAGATTTGGCCAGAAGACTTAGAAAACCAAGAACTATAACCCACAGAAATACCTGAATAGGTTTTCCTGTAACAGTAGGAGGGACGGAAAAGGGGGGGGGGGGAGATAAACACTCCCCTCTCCCTAATCACACCTTGCCCAGACTTCTGTAACCCTTCACACCCTTTGTCCCCTCTCCTCCCCACCCCTCTTTTTTTTTTCCCCCCACTTTCTCTCTTCTATTCTTACGCTAACTTAAGAGATATCCTAGGAAGCGGCTGCTTCCATATAAAGTAGCGGAAAGGGAACAACGACAAATATGAAAGTTGGGTTATGTGTAAAACTATCTATTAATATGTATATTTACGTAATTGTCACCAGTTTCCCTGGTCTCATTGATGACCCAATGCTTACCCTTATGTTTTCTTTTTCTTCCCAAAAGCTTGACTCACTGTATGTTGTATATCTCTTGGGGGAAAAAAAACAATAAAAAAATTTGGGGGGAAAAACCCCACAGCATGGTTCTGTGTGATCGCTTGATTCATCACGGTGCTAAACTTGCTGTGGTATAATTTATCCCCCAAATCCAGACCAGGCAGTATTGACACAGAATAAATGCTGTCTTGTCAGCTGTTGGAATAAGGTAGTGAAGCACATGCATTATTGCCTGTGCTCCCAAACGTGTTGGTCTCTGCTGATGGGCTAGAATGTTGTCCCTTCTTGTGACTTTGAAAGTGACACCTGTCTGACTCTTCCTTTCATCCGGCCTTGCGTTCTATCCCTTAATCCTACAAGGTCATCCAGGCGACTTTCTGCCCAGCAAAGGAGCAAGCAGCTGGCCAAAATCAGAGCCGAAAGGCGCACAATGCCATCCGTGCGGCCAGAAGAGCATCCTCCCGCCAAAAAACAGAAACTGTAAGTATGTCCTGGGTGTGTGTGGGATAACAGGTCCATCTGTGGGGTAAATCGGCCCCAGATATATCAGCTACTCGCCTTCCTTCCCGCAGCGTTAAGATATCAGAGAGGAAGCTAAATCCTGTGCCTCAGAGGGTGAGGAGGTAAGTGTGAATTTGCTGTGAGCACAAACTGGTGAATTACCTGTAGTTAGACATTTGGATCCATGCACAGGAAGCGCATCACTCACCTGATGGGACACATGGTCACTTTTTTTTTTTTTAAAGGTTTAGAGGACTGTGGGAACTGCATCTAATGAAACCACTATAAGAAACATTATCTCTACCCACCAGCTGGTGTTTGGTCTTCTGTGGTTTCGTTACAAACTTGGATTAACACTACACTGTTACTAAATGTCTGACCTCTCTTCCAGAACACTGAGTAAAAGCAAATTAACAGGCACGCCATTGAATAGAGGGCAGTCCACAAGTGGCACAGACGCCCACAACCTAGGCTCCCCGAAACCCAGGAGTCGACTGCCAATGCCCTCTACACCCACAGTCATGAAGTACGTAATGAAGTCCCTACCAGATCAGATGTCGTGTTGACGAACTGAGGAGTTGTAACATTTCCAGACCTGCCTCATTCTAAGCTCTGTAGGAACACAAACTGAAACTGTGCGTACAGAAGGATTCAAATGTATTCATTCAACCCAACTTCTGTTTGCGTTTCTGCAGAACTTGTAGGCCTCTTGTAATTTATTCCAGTATGAACTGAGGGATACAAAAAGGGGACAAATATGCAGCACCTCCATACTTCACACTTAAGCCCGAGATTGTACTGGGCGCGCGACCACGTGACGTCGCACGCATGGTGTATGCGTGCAAATCCTGCACTGTGCAGGTGATGGGGCGTGGCCCATGATGTCACGCGAGCGGTTCGTCTTGATTGGCTGAACCACTTCGCATGATGCTCACGCCACTCGTCCATTGCATGGGGAAACAAATTTGTCTCCTGGATTCTGTCGCGCCTGGTCGCGGTCGCCCCCACTATGTGCACCTCAACGGGACACATGTTTTTGCGGCACGCGCGGCCACTAATCTCGGCCTACAGCGCATCAGAAGCCCAATCACCTGACTTGCTTCGATTGGTCAATGTGGGTGCAGTAGAGCTGCTGCTCTATAGGCATTGGAGACAACCCTTGTCACTCACTTGCCAGTTATCTACAGTGGCTCTTCTGTACTTGGCGAGGGCAGGTTGTCCTACTGGACATAGTCATGCCTGGAAGACGTTATTTCCAACTGTCCTGGGTGGTTTTGCCTGATGGCAAAATGTCTTGTTGTGACGGGTCAGACAACTGGTCTATGGTGAGTTCCTGTTTCAGACGGAAATGTCCTTGTTTCAGGAGGAGTGTCTCGTTGAAGCTGAAGAGCTCAGAGGAGCAGGAGCTAGAGAAGATGCAGCAGATGCAACAGGAAGTGATGGAGAAGCGTAGGCAGAATGAGGAGTCTCTGAAGGCCTCCATAGCTGGAGCAGGTCTGTGTTGGGGGGGAGGTTTAGAAGTAAATGTGCTGAAGTGTGACGTAATGTCAGGAAAGCCTGGAGCCTAAAAACAAGTGGAGCTGCTCTTGTGACCCTGTGTGCTGCACTTGGCTGTTAAATGCACCTGTATCCCTTCTGCGCCTCACTCTTGTGTTTTTAACACAGGACAAGTTGTGAAAAAGACAGTAACCCAGGTCACCAAGCCGGTGAACTTCCACTTCTGCACAGATGACCGGGTCAAACGGCAAACAGAAGAGCCAAGCGGTGACCAGTACAAGGAGGTGGACTTTGTGACTGCCCTAAGAAAGCATCCGGCGTCTCCGGTGAGGGTCCAGGGATTGTTTACACTTTGTCCCAGACTCTGAAGCACATGTTTATATGGACCTGCTCTGACATCTGGAGTCACTCTGGTCCTACTGGTCTCCTAACTGTTCGTGCTCTCTCCACAGGTGCGGCTACCAAAGGGAGGTTACACTATACCCAAACCTTTCAACCTGTCCCAAGGGAACAAGCGGAAACACGACGACGAGTCAAACTCCGGGCAGTTCATTTCCACTGCTGCACAGGTTCAGGCCTTTTACAGGCGCACCCCCTCCCGCTACCATCTGCGGAGCAAGCAAAGGGACCAGGAGGGTGAGTGAGACCCTCGGGGTGCTTGCCATTCTGTGCGTGGGTTACACCATTCTGCTCCATTTCACTTCAGGACTTGGCTGACTATTTCAAGACAAATGTGGATTTCATTTGACGTGACACTCCCTCTCTCTCCTCACATGCTACGCACGCACCTTCCTAACTCTCCTCCTGCCTTCCTTGACTTTTTTTTTTTTTTCTCCCCTCTAACAGGATGTCACTGATCTCCGCCACCTGCCCTCTGGACCCCGTCCCCTCCATCTCTTACACTGGCATCTTTTTAATTCCTCACTCTACCTTTTCCCCACCTCCTTCAAGCATGCAGCAGTTGTAGCTTTACTCAAACTGCAAGCTTGACCCTACCTGCCTCTATCGCCCTGTCTCCCTCCTGCCTCAACTCCTTGAATGCCTTGTAATTTCTCGCTTGCTCCATTTTCACCACCTATCCTCTACTCAATCTGCCTTCCGCACTGTTCACTTCACTGAAACAGCTCTCGCTAAAGTAACTAATGACCTCCATACTGCCAAAGACAAAGATCATTACTCTGCTCATATTACTCGACCTCTCTGCAGCCTTTGATACTGTGGTCCACCCTCGTCACCTTCTCCATACTTTTGGTATATTATAACAGAGCTCTAGCCTGGATTTCCTCTTACCTCTCAGCTTTACTTTCAGTGTCATTTGCCAACACCTCCTGTTGTGCTCTGTGGGGGTACCTCAAGGGTCCGTCCTAGGACCTTTTTCTCTTTACACATTAGGTGGCCTTATCACATCTCATGGGATCAATTCTCCTCTGACACATTTACATCTCGAACCCTGACCTTACACCTGCTGTAAACAACAGTCTCTGAATGCGTCTCCACTATCATCCTAGATGACCCTCCAGTGACTCAAACTTTAACATGTCAAAGACAGAGCTCCTCATACTTCTCCCAAGCCTGACCCTACTGCCTCTTCTACATTACTGTTGGCAGTTCTCGTACACCCAGTGTCACATTTGATTCCTCCCTCACATTCTCCTCTCACATTCACAGTGTAGCTAAAACTTGTTGTTTTTTCCTCCGTAACATTGCAAAGATATATGCCTTAAAGTACTGAAGAAAATCCAGCACACCCACAAAGTCACAGGTATATAACCAAATTGAAAATGTAATCGGTGCACAAATAAATCAAACAACCGACAACGCCACACTAGTAGAACAGATAACACATAGGTAGGGCCATACGTGGGATGTACAGGTGGATAAGGGATAAAGGAAAAAAAGGATGGGGCACCTCACCTTCCCTTCGTTGCCCCATCCTTTTTTTCCTTTATCCCTTATCTACCTGTACATACCACGTATGGCCCTACCTATGTGTTATCTGTTCTACTAGTGTGGCGTTGTCGGTTGTTTGATTTATTTGTGCACTGATTACATTTTCAATTTGGTTATATACCTGTGACTATATCTATTACTAGGGTGTGCTGGATTTTCTTCAGTACTTTATTGTGTTTGAGAGGGATTGGGCCCTCTCTAGTCCGTGGCACCCCGCTTTGTGTATATTTATCTATTTTGTGTGAGTGCTGTCTATTACTTCTGGCTATAAAGATATGCCTGTTCCTGTCCCTCTACTAAAACTTCAACGTAGGCCCTCATTCTCTCCCATCTTGACTATTGTAACCTACTGTCCGGCCTTCCTGTCTCGCCCTACAATCTATCCTAAATGCTGCTTCTAGAATCACTTGACTCCTAAATCTCTTGGTGTCTCTCCTGCTGAAATCCCACTCCTGACTTCCTATTAAATCCTGTATTACTTACAAAATTCTCCTCAAGGCCACACACTTACGCCCGTTCTATACTGCGTGCGGCCCTGTGCGAACGCGCGTGTGCGTGCCGCATGCTTTTCCCTGTTATAGGTGTGTGTGGTGTGCATGGGTTTGAGTGAAGTAAGTCCTAAATAAGATATATATTTTTAAAGAAAAAGTTTAATTTTTTTTAAAGTTGTGCAATCATTGAATACATACATACGTACGTGTAGCGGTGCGGAAAGCTGATTTTCCCCGTCTTTGCCGCTATCTGTCGGCTCCCTGCCGTGCGCGCGGCCCTTGTATAGAAGGGCTGACTAACCTCAGCCATCTATATCTGCCGTGCGCACGCACAGCGTAGCATGCAGCCGCACTATAGAACGGCCCTTTGCCCCTAACATCTCAGCCCTAATTTTTCACTATACACCTGTTCAACTCTTGCATTCTGCTCAAGGATGTCTTCTGTCTACCCCTTGTAGCTGAAGCCCCCCTGCCTAAAACCTCTCCCTCACGGCTCCACACCTGGAATGCCCCCCCCCCACTGTAATATCCACTTTGGTACCCTCTTTCAACCTTTTTTTTTAGGACCTTTTTTGCAACACCTCTTTAACGAAGCCTATGGGTAGCTCTGCTGGCTGATACTATGCATGTCCATGTAGACACGCTTACCAGAAAGCCCTCCTACTGTCTCCAAGTTCTTAACACTTGGATTGTAAGCTCTTCGGGGAAGGTACTCCCTATTGTCTGAAGTCTTTATTCCCACTATCTAATGTCGCGTGTATTGTAAAGCGCAATGTACTTGGATAACGCTATATAAATAAAGGCATGCACACACATACAGGTGAGAATAACCTTGCAACATGCTCTTCCTAAAGGACCTTCTCCAGTGAAACAGATGAAGCCAAAGCTGACACACCCCAAGACTCCCCTTCTCCAGACTAAGCAGCGGCATCGGCCCGTGTCCTGCAAGAGCACGATAGAGGTGGAGGCTGAGGAACTGGCGAAGCAACAGCAGTAAGTGACCAGGGGAAATCTTGGCTGTACAGGAGTCAGTTCTCCATCCTCTGGAAACTTAAAGGGCTCGTTCAATTCTGCAGGTCCTGGGTCGGCCTCATCCCCAAACTTCATGTTCTGTAGAGATGTCCCTCACGTTTTCCATCAGGCTGGAAGTCTGACTATATATTGTCAAAATAGACTATAAAACCTGTACACTCTGTTCTCCATTATCTGCTGAAATGCGTCAGGCATACCGCCGTCAGATAACGGACCATCGGATTGCAGCTCCATGTTAATCTGCGTTGGATAATGCGTCCAGCGGACTCTTATTGGGCGTCTGATAAGCAGTTTGGATACCGAGGGGGGCACAGGTCCTCCCCATAGTTTGTAAGAACTGGAGAGCTTGTGTTTCCCACTGACCTATGCTGTGAAGCATTGAGGATCACATTCTTTGGCCCAAGTAGATGGAGCAGGATATGAGAGGCCTGTTGGATCGCCAGGAAGCCTTTATTTTGTAATCCATTTATTTATTTTTTGTGCCAAAGACCATAAAGTACCTGTTCGTGTGTACCGGTAGTTCGCGCAGCGTTTTACACGTGTTAATCTTTGCTTTTAGGTACAAATTCAAAGCCCGTGAGTTGGACTCCAGAATGTTGGAAGGGGCTCTGATCCTTCCTAACAAGCCCTCCATGAAAGAGCCCACAAAAGCTATTGGTTTCAACCTAGAAATTGAAAAACGAATCCAGCAGCGTGAGAAAAAGGAGGAGGAAGTAGAGGAGGCCTTCACGTTCCATTCCAGGCCGTGTCCTACCAAGATCCTGTCGGATGTTGTGGTGAGGTGTTCACGGGTCAGCTTGCTGGGTGCTGCCAACGTACCCACTGCCGCGTCTTACCTTTGTTTACTTCATCTCCCAGGGGGTTCCAGACAAGAAGATGCTCCCAGTGACGGTACCCAAATCGCCTGCTTTCGCCTTGAAGAACAGAGTGCGTGTGCTGTCCCAGGAGGAAGAGGTAAGGGTGACAGTGTGGGCGGTGCTTATTCCAAAAGTGGACCCCCTTTCATTACACACTATTGCCACACTCCATTCAGCCTCTAAGCAGCATGATTACGCTGCTGTTACTATGGATTAGCGGGGTTGCAGTTTTTTTTTTAGTGGGTGTCAATCTAAAGATGTTTAGGAGGTGCAAATTGGGGGGAGGGGGCATGATATTCTGGGGGTATGGTGGTTAGAGGTCCCGCGCTCCCCCAGGCGGGTGACCTCGAGCCCTCTGTAACTTTCTCCTACCCCATCTTCGGCGATGTGTCGCCATGGTAACCCTGTATCAAACGTCACCGTGGGTTTTCTTCTGGGAGGTTGTTTATGTTTTTTTTAAATGAAGCTTGATCATGTGCTTTCTTCTTAGGAGGAGGAAGCACCGGTAATCAAAGCTATCCCAATGCCACACTACGGTATCCCCTTCAAACCAAAGCTGCCTGAGCAGAGGCAGGTGGAGGCTTGTCCCTTCTCCTTCAATGACCGCGACCGAGAGAGTCAGCAGCAGAAAGAGAAGAAGCTGGAGGAACTTCGCAACGAGGAAGTGAGTGGTGTGGGATGTTGGACGTCGTCATTCATGTCCATATCTGTTGAATAGACCCCTCTTTAATCTAACCAGAGAAATTACCTGACTTGGATTTCGTTGTGCATACATTGGTAGAGTAAACATAACTATCCTCATGTCCTGTCCCCCCCCAAGGTGCCCACTTTCAAGGCTCACCCTCTGCCTCAGTTTGATCACATCAGCCTTCCAGATAAGAAAGTGAAGTCGTTGACCAAGCAGGAGCCATTCCACCTACAGATTGACGAGCGAGCGGTGGCCAAGACTCAACGCTGGATGCAGCAGGTGAGGGGAGAGGGCGTCTCTGCCAGTGTGGGCATTGAACTTGTGATACTTCATTGTAACCATGTTTGTTTAGGTTCCGAGGGTGCAGTTCTGCCTGGGAACTGCATTTCATTCATCATATAAGCCTTGTGGTGTTTGCACAAACGTTTTTAACATCTGCCCTGATCTCTCCGTTCAGATGAAAGAGGAGCTGAAGCAGCAGAAGGAAATGTCCACTTTCAAAGCCCGTCCCAACACTGTGACGCACCAGGAACCTTTCCTGCCAAAGAAGGACACCAAGATCTTGACAGGTGGGAGCTTCACACAGTGTATCTGGGAGGGAGGTGCTGACTGCAGGATATATACAGAAGCCCTGCTAGGGCTATGATTAAACACTGCATCTGTTTCACATGGGTACCTTAATCTGCAGATCAAGTGGCTGCCAGGCCCCAAAACTGCCACTGTTGATTCCTCTAAATACCACGCTCTGCTTTGCAGAGTTGGATGCAGAGGGACGCAATGATCTGCCAGATTGGAGGGGGCGATGAGGTGGTGGGCTTGGCCAGGGGTGTATTGACATGGGATCTCCAACATGAGCCTTAAGCCCTAGGTGTGGAGCAGTTGTCGTCACTGCAGATTCTTGATGCTGGTCCACTGTAGCTTTAATTCCTGAATACAAGTGAACTTTGGGGAATTTGCACTGACTGGGGAACTCTCCGATCATCCGCGCCACATTGGTGATGTGACGTTTAAGGGACTTTCCAGGTTATAAAGAAATCCTAACTGTGTACACAGCACTATGATTAAAAACGTTTTAAAACAGTCCGCCTCAGGCATGACAACCAAAAATCACCAGATTGGATCTGAAACCAGGGAAATTCCTCCTCCCTGTAGGTAGTTAAGTGCCCGCTGACTGTCCTCTTTACAGTTCCTTATCTCTCGTGCAGCTTAATGCTCCTCTCATGCTCAACGGGGTCAAAGGTAAAACATTAAAATTCAAAGGTGCACAGAGGATCTCAAAAGGAAGCGGAACTTTTTATGTAAATAAATCACAATCCTTACAATAAAAACTGTTTTGATCTCCCAGTCTGGTCACAGATGTAAACTTCAAGTGAATAGTCTCACACGAGGTGGGGGGGGGGGGGGGAGGGGGGAGGACGAGAAACAAAGTCCCGGTGAATAGCTGGAGCAATGAATAACAAAGCTGCACACCAATTGCATAGAATAATATACTTGCAACAACCGGTGCTCCTGGTTCAGGGAAATCTGCCTGAGAATCCTGTATACGTAGAAAAAAATGATGATCCAGGGCACAAAGGGAATTCCAAAAAAAGGAATTTTAATGTATCATAACAGCACCAAAGTACGGCGTTTCGTCCTATGAGTCATGCCAGTCACTTGAAAAAGTCCTCATAGAAGGACGAAACGTCGTACTTTGCTGTTATGATACATACATTTTTTTGGGGGGGAATTCTGTTTGTGCCTTGGATCATTATTATTTTTTTTCTATGAATAGCTAGAGCAGCCACAACTGCAATCGCAGGCAGCTGATCACGTTGTCCTCAGTGCAGGATGCTGGTGTGCGTCGTCACGCTTTACTGAACGCAAACTTTCTACACTTCGCGTGTTAATTCCTCCTCCCTCATCCTAAATCTTGGATGAAATGGGGTCTGAGGTCTTACAGTGGAAGGAAATGGTCAGACTAGATGGGTCAAAAGGCTCATCTGCCACCAATAGAGGGAGCTGGGGCATTGAGTACCCAGTGCTGGCTCTGCCTCCCGTTTCACTCTGTATTTTTAATTTGCCTGGTTATTAGTATTTGATTCAGCAACTTATTGTATTTAATGCGTGTAGATGTACACTTTACCATGACCGATTCAGCTACTACACTTAAAAATATATATATTTTTTTATATTGAATGTGTGAATAAAGGCAGCCATTTTTTCATTTCCCTTTTGTAGATTTGTTTTTCAATGTTTTTGATCATTTTACATAACTTCCTCTGCAGCCCTGAGAACCGATACTAACTCTTCAGCACGCAGACAGGATTGCTGCTTTTACCTAAGATTTGTGCTTTCCCCTGTACAGAGGCTGTGTGCTTCCTGTTACTGCAGCATATCTGCCTCCGTATTGGTGTTGTAACTCGCTTTTGGCTCCTCAGCTGCACCAACCTTCTCCTCTGTTTCTAAACTTAGAGAGCCTTTCTGGTTCCGTAGTTCAGGACGGCTTTGAGCTGGCGACGGAGAAGCGTGCCAGGGAGCGCCAGGAATTTGAGAAGCGCATTGCCGAGCTGGAGACTCAGAAGGGGCTCCTGGAGGAAGAGGAGCGTCTGCATCAGGAGGAGCAGGCCAAGGAAGAGATCGTGCGGCTGAGGCACGAGCTGGTACGTTGCAATATGTAGGGAGTCCTGTTCACGGCAGGCAGCGCGACATAAGGTGGCTTGCTACATGTGATGCTGAGACCTGCTCTCCTTGCTGGAGTGGCTGTGTAGGGAGGATTCCTGTCCACTTGGCTCAAGGTCAATCTAAAGCTGTCTAGGCCAGGGGTGGCAAAGTGGGGGGGCAGCTGTTACAGGTGGCCGTTACTGAGGCCCCGCGCTTCCCCCGAAGGCATTTACAATAAATGGTGGGGATCGTGCAAGGCCTAACTTATTTATTTAAAATCCCTTGGTTCCTGCGCCACATCTCCATGGCAACCGGCATCAAATGACCCTGCAACGTCACTTGATGCCGGGCGCGGGAGCCGGAGAGGAGACTGAGTCGCCTTAAGTTACGTTTGCGCACCCCTGGTATGGCTGTTGGTCCTGGCTGTGTTTCCTATTTGCAATGCGCACATCCCTGAGCTATACCTTTTTATTTTCACAGGTGCACAAGGCTCAACCTATCAGGAAATACAAAGGTGTGGAGGTGAAAGCCAGCGACCTACCTTTGACTATCCCTAAAGCTCCCAACTTTTCCGACAGATTCCAGTGTTAAAGTGGCAGCCGCCGTTTGATTTGCTGTGCGTTGGATGTGCTCTCTCTGGGAGTCGTGTTCGTTTCCCTGGAACCCCAAGTGTTTTTTTTTTATTGACTAAACATGTACATTTTATTCACGGCGAGCTGGTCCCTGTAAATACTAGCCTGAATACGGACAGATCCCTCAGCCGTTCATGGGGAGGATTGGGCGTCTGTGTACTGGTGTCAAAGACTTACGGGAGGTCTGTTTTTAGCATTACCTGTATTAACATGTACAATTTCTATAACAATAAATCTTGTTAGACATTAGCACTTTGCTTTTCTCTTTATTTTTTGCAAACTTATGAAATAAAATAGCACGTTTCTCACAATGACTAAGCGCTTCGCAATTAGTGTAGTGCACAGAACATAGGATTGTTAGACCATTTCCTGGACTCTCGCATTTCTTTCTCCCCTCCCCCCCCCCCCCCCCCCCCAATACATTTTGTGGGGTAAAATCTGCAAACAGCCGGTTTAAGCTGCGTGGATTCATCAAAAACCGCCATTGGATACAACCGTGGACGGATTTGTAGGATCCAATCTGGGAATTGAATATTACATATCCATCCACGCAAGTATTCTTTTTGCGATCTGCTGAAATCCGTGGACCGGAGGAATCAGCCGATCCGTCCCCCAAAAAAGTGCCTGTCTGCTTACAATCTATGATTTTGATGCCTGAGGCACATGGAGAAAAAGTAACGCGCAGTCACAAGGAGCTGGTGCCAGGAATTGGCCCTGTTCCCCTGCATCAAATTCGGTCATTGTTTTAGGCTAAGTCCCCACTAGTGCTGAGCGGGCGGCACTTGCGGCGGGGAATTGCATATATAGCTATATGTAAGCCCCCGCTCACGATCGGCACGTAGGTAAACACAAAATCTATACTTGCCCGCGCACTCCACTACCTGCAATGCATACAAGGCACTTTGTCAGTGCGGAGGCGCACTGAGGCTCAGGGAAAGCGGGGCTTTCCCTGGCCTTACACGGCGCGCCGTCCGTGGGCGGGCCAGTGATGTCACGGAGCTGGTTTGCCCTCATTGGGCGAACCGCTCACGTGACCGGCCCTGAGCTCCGGTGAGCGCCAAATTTCGAAACTCCGTCAGACACACGCTTCCCCAAGCGTGCGCGCGCGAGCCCCTGCTAAGCCGCTCTCATTGTGGCTGCAGGGGCTCAGTGCCGAGCAGCAGCACGCCTCAGCGCATAAGCGCTGACCATGCCCGAGGCCTTAGCCTTACAGTCGGTGTCTTTACTTGCTGAAATGCAGTAATTTCCCCCATTTGATACGTCTCTGACGAGTCTTAACCTTCAATAGGGTTCTCGGGGGTGGGAAACTTCAGTCCTCAAGGGCCACCGCACGGATATCCTGAACCTGGCCTGTTGGTGGCCCTTGAGGACTGGCATTGCCCACCCCTGCATTAGATGGATTCTGGGGTATTTTGCTGTCTCCTGACTCCTGCTTCATGTCCCACTTGCATGTCCCAGAACGAATCCCAAAAGAATGGGGAAACTGCACTGCTGCTGCCCCATACACAAAAAAGGAGCAAGAAGTGATTGCAAAAATTGCAGCGGAATCTCCTTGATCAACCTGGCGTACAAGATGGTGGACGCCATAATACTAAATCGCATAAAAGCCGGATGACAAAAAAAAAAACCACGAGAAAATCAGGCCAGTTTTAGAGCAGAAAGAGGCTGTATTGACCAAATTAGTGCTTTACGACGGGTATTAGAGCTGCGACATGAGTTGAGACAACCAACTTGCATAGCCTTCCTAGGCTTTACTGCCGCCTTTGAAAGCTTTCATAGAGAGCTTGTGGAACTTGCTAAGACTGGGTGGAATACCGAATAAATGATGTAGCATAATTTCAGCCCTTTCCCTCCGCACATCCTGCAAAATAAAAGCCTACAATGAGGAAAGTTGTGAATTTACAATAAATTCCAGAGTTGGGCAAGGGGGGGCATTTTGTCACCAACTTTATTCAACATTGGAATCAATGCCGTCCTGACGAGCATTGAATAATCAGCCGGAACGTGTGATTGTTTATCCAAATAACTTTGTACTGACTGATTTAACATTTGCTGACGACATTGCTCTGATCGCAGACTTGTTACAGGGCACAGTGGACCGAGTGACAAACGAGGCCCGTAAATTAAGCCTAGTTTTGAGCAGTAGTAAATCCAAACTGTTAATGTGCTGCAACCACCTGTTGACCCAACGAATCACATTCAAAATGAGGCCATTGAGACTGTAGACCAGTGTTTCCCAACTCCAGTCCTCAGGGAACCCCAACAGGTCAGGTCTTAAGGATATCCCTGCTCCAGCACAGGTGGGTCAATCAGCGGCTCAGCCATTTTGACTGACCTACCTGTGCTGGAGCAAGGATATCCTTAAGACCTGACCTGTTGGGGTTCCCTGAGGACTGGAGTTGGGAAACACTGGTGTAGACCACTTTTACCTACCTTGGAAGCAATATTACTGGAAATGGAGACATCTCATCAGACGTCAACGCTAGAATACAAAAAGCTACAATTGCGTTGGGCTCACTTAAGAAACTTTGGGCCAATAAAGTCATACGCTTAAAGACAAAAGTCTGCATTTCCAAAGCTATTATTCTACCGACTTTATTATACGGTTGTGAAACCTGGCTAGTAAAGGTGACACACCAACATAAACTGGACTTATTCCAAAATCGGTGACTAACCAAAACCAAATATACTGATAGGTTCGTCCAATGCTGAAATTCGCCGAAAATGCGATGTTTCAGAAAATGTGTCGGCCGTTATAGAACATAGACAGTGGCGTTGGTTAGGCCACACATTGAGGATGCCGACACACAGAATTCCAAAAAAAACCCTAATGGCTGAACCCGGTCCGACATGGAAAGGACCGACGGGTGGCGTTAGGCTTACAACATTGAGATATTTAAAGCGAGAAGCTGAGGACCTGGTTATGCGCCCGTTCCACCTTAGCCGAAGAACATTTAATGAAGACTGGTTATACCACCCAACAACTCCAGCCCAAGAACGCAAACAATGGAGACAAGTTTCCGTGGAAGTCGCCTATACCCGCCCTGAGTGACGAGGCAAAAACAAAAACGTACATGTCCACAATGATTAGAAGCTCTTTGACACACTCGCCCTGTTACGATCTTTACTTGCATCTGGCTTTGCGTTGAATCCACTCCCTATGTTTTTATAAACAAGGTTCCTCTGGCTAACCTAAGGCCTCGGGCATGGTCAGCGCTTAGGCGCTGACCCGTGTTCAGGCGTGCTGCTGCTCGGCAGTGAGCCCCTGCAGCCGCAATGAGAGCGGCTTTAGCAGGGGCTCGCGCACGCTTCTGCCCGTTTGCGGAAGCGTGTGTCTTAAGAAATCTTTAGTTTCGGCGCAGTGCCGGTCACGTGAGCGGTTCGCCCAATGAGGGCGAACCAGCTCCGTGACGTCACTGGCCCGCCCCCAGACACGCCCACGGACGGCGCGCGCTCTAAGGCCAGGGAAAGCACCGCTTTCCCTCAGCCTCAGCGCGCCTCCGCACATGCGAAGTGTCTATGGACTAAGCCTAATGCTAAGGTCTTCAGCGCAGCTTATTATTTGGGTGCTTAAGCAATAGCATAAAGACGGCAGGAATTGTCAAGCCACAGTCACAGTGACTGACGTACAACGATCACTGCGTCTCTTCCTAGGTTCTGCTACTGTATTCCTACGTTTGGTATAACCGCCCGAGCGCGTCTCCTGTCCCTGCGTTGTGTGAAGCAGTTGCACACACAGCCGCCTGCGGGATTGGAGACCTATTATTGACAGCGCAAAGTGCTTGGTTAATCACGCAAGGCGCTGTTCGTTCCACGCTGGAAACCGAGTACCCTCTGCTGTGGCTTATTTGTGTGCTATTTCTTGTTGAATTTGATACACAGTTAATCATATCTCTCAGAGAGGTTGTCACCAAAAAAACCTTGGGATTAAGTGTCTGTGCTGGCACATTTTCTCCCAGTATCAAGACATGCAGTTCCCGGGTCTCTGGGACGACATCCGAAATCTGCCAGCTGTGTCACTGCACAAAGTCCATTTCAAAAGTGCAGGGAAACGGCCTCAGGCGCGGAGAATCCGGCTTGTGCAGCCAACACAACACAGTCAAACGATTTCAAAGTGCAGGTCTCTAGACAGAGGTATAAAGTAGATCTCTACTCACAAGTTCATGATGAAATTCTCCTTTAATGTGACAGCCAAGAACAGTGGAAAGACAGCGTTTCGGGTCCCATCTGGACCTTTCGCCAGGTCCATGCGGGTCCTGAAACGTCTTTCCACTGCACAAAGGCCAACACACAAATAAATATTGAAAATAAAGTAGATTTTCTGCCGCATACAGTTGTTTTTCTAACCTGGACAGCGGGTGGGGTTTTTTTTGTGTGTGTGTCTGTATCCTTTGATAGAAGTGATGGATTTGCTGCGTTCATGTTACCCGTGCGACGCCGTTGTTTATAGGGTCAGTATGTTACTATTTCTGGTGTTTTTCCAGACACTGAAGGATCCTGTATCGCCAGACCCTGCCCCGCGAAGCTTTTACTGCTGCTGCCAAGTTTCGGAGGTGTATAACAGTCACAGTAATATCATGTGTCTGCCCGGGCAGGAGGGATCTGCTGTCACTTGGGACAGATTTGGGGCCTTCTGTATTTGCACAATAGTATGAATTGAGTGATGTGCATATCTATGTATTTGTTTACTTATGTGTATATATATATATATTTTTTTTTTTTTAAAGTGCAGCAGCCTGAGCATTTTTTCCACAATGCAATCCTTAACCCACTCACTGCCAGAGGAGACAGCTACAGCAGCAGCCATATGTTACAGGCCTATTTGGCAGCGAGAGGGTTAATTCATATGACTCCTAGAGGGTGCTGTGGTGCATTGTATTCACATTCTGACAATGTATTCAGAGGCCAGGGATTAACCAGTCTCCCCCACTCCTCTCTCCCCCCCTACCACCTCGCCCCCCCCCCCACCTCTCTCTCCCCCCCTACCACCTCTCTCCCCCCCCCACCTCTCTCCCCCCCTACCACCTCTCTCCCCCCCCTCTTCCTCTCTCCCCCCCCCTCCTCCTCTCCCCCCCCCCTCCTCCTCTCTCCCCCCCCTCCTCCTCTCCCCCCCCTCCTCCTCCTCTCTCCCCCCCCTCCTCCTCCTCTCTCCCCCCCCCTCCTCCTCCTCTCTCCCCCCCCTCCTCCTCCTCTCTCCCCCCCTCCTCCTCCTCTCTCCCCCCCTCCTCCTCCTCTCCCCCCCCCCTCCTCCTCTCTCCCCCCCCTCCTCCTCCTCTCTCCCCCCCCTCCTCCTCTCTCCCCCCCCTCCTCCTCCTCTCTCCCCCCCTCCTCCTCTCCCCCCCCCTCCTCCTCTCTCCCCCCCCTCCTCCTCCTCACCCCCACCTCCTCCTCTCCCCCCCCACCTCCTCCTCTCCCCCCCACCTCCTCCTCTCCCCCCCACCTCCTCCTCTCTCACCCCCACCTCCTCCTCTCTCCCCGCCACCTCCTCCTCTCCCCCTCTCTCCCCCCCCCCTCCTCCTCTCTCCCCCCCACCTCCTCCTCTCTCCCCCCCACCTCCTCCTCTCTCCCCGCCACCTCCTCCTCTCCCCCCGCCACCTCCTCCTCTCCCCCCCTCCTCCTCTCTCCCCCCCCTCCTCCTCTCTCCCCCCCCCTCCTCCTCTCTCCCCCCTCCTCCTCTCTCCCCCCCTCCTCCTCTCTCCCCCCCCTCCTCCTCTCTCCCCCCCCTCCTCCTCTCCCCCCCCTCCTCCTCTCTCCCCCCCCTCCTCCTCTCTCCCCCCCACCTCCTCCTCTCCCCCCCACCTCCTCCTCTCCCCCCCCACCTCCTCCTCTCCCCCCCCACCTCCTCCTCTCCCCCCCCACCTCCTCCTCTCCCCCCCCCACCTCCTCCTCTCCCCCCCCCACCTCCTCCTCTCTCCCCGCCACCTCCTCCTCTCCCCCCCCTCCTCCTCTCTCCCCCCTCCTCCTCTCTCCCCCCCACCTCCTCTCTCCCCCCCACCTCCTCCTCTCTCCCCCCCACCTCCTCCTCTCTCCCCGCCACCTCCTCCTCTCCCCCCGCCACCTCCTCCTCTCCCCCCCCCTCCTCCTCTCTCCCCGCCACCTCCTCCTCTCCCCCCCCCTCCTCCTCTCTCCCCCCCCTCCTCCTCTCTCCCCCCCCTCCTCCTCTCTCCCCCCCCTCCTCCTCTCTCCCCCCCCCCTCCTCTCTCTCCCCCCCCTCCTCCTCTCTCCCCCCCCTCCTCCTCTCTCCCCCCCCATCTCCTCTCTCCCCCCCCTCCTCCTCCTCTCCCCCCCCCTCCTCCTCTCTCCCCCCCCCTCCTCCTCTCTCCCCCCCCTCCTCCTCTCTCCCCCCTCCTCCTCTCTCCCCCCCTCCTCCTCTCTCCCCCCCCTCCTCTCTCCCCCCCCTCCTCCTCTCTCCCCCCCCTCCTCCTCTCTCCCCCCCCCTCCTCCTCTCTCCCCCCCCTCCTCCTCTCTCCCCCCCCTCCTCCTCTCTCCCCCCCTCCTCCTCTCTCCCCCCCCTCCTCCTCTCTCCCCCCCTCCTCCTCTCTCCCCCCCCACCTCCTCCTCTCCCCCCCACCTCCTCCTCTCCCCCCCACCTCCTCCTCTCCCCCCCCACCTCCTCCTCTCCCCCCCCACCTCCTCCTCTCCCCCCCACCTCCTCCTCTCTCCCCCACCTCCTCCTCTCTCCCCCCCACCTCCTCCTCTCTCCCCCCCACCTCCTCCTCTCTCCCCACCTCCTCCTCTCTCCCCACCTCCTCCTCTCTCCCCCCCCCCCACCTCTCCCCCCCCCCACCTCCCACCTCTCCCCCCCCCCACCTCCCACCTCTCCCCCCCCACCTCCCACCTCTCCCCCCCCCACCTCCCACCTCTCTCCCCCCCCCCCCACCTCTCTCCCCCCCCCCACCTCTCCCCCCCCCCCCACCTCTCCCCCCCAGATGTAGATAATTTGGTGATCAGAAGCTGCCATGGGTGTCTGAGGGACCCCTCAGTGAGTACCAGGGGCCCCTCAGAGCTCAGCCCCTCCTCTCCCCCTTATCAGTGTTGCTCAGCACCACTATATTTGGTGGCAGGGCTGGTGATAGCACAGGAATGTATCGGCTTCCAGAGGGATTCCTGCGTCCCGGGACCCACTGAGTGAAGAGGGGGCTGCGGGTGTCATCTTCCCCGCAGTGGGGGGTCTCAGGAGTGGGGGCAGACGTTTTAACCCTTCCCTTCCCGTGGGCTCTGTAAAGAGACTGACAGTGACCCGCCTCTCGGGGGGACCCCCTGAGGGTCTCGGAGGGGGAGGTTAGACTGAGCAGGAAGCTGGACACGGTCACCCGGGACATGCAGAGTCTGGGGAGTGGGTGCTGCCCGGGGGGCTCCGACCCGCACACCCCGGGGGGCTCCGACCCGCACACCCCGGGGGGCTCCGAAACGCACACCACGGGGGGCTCCGACCCGCACACCCCGAGGGGCTCCGAACCCCACACCCCGAGGGGCTCCGAACCCCACACCCCGGGGGGCTCTGACCCCCACACCCAGGAGGGCTCCGACCCCCACACCCCGGGGGGCTTCGACCCCCACATCCGGGAGGGCTCCGACCTCCACACCTTGGGGGTCCTCAACCTCCACACTCCGGGGGGCTCCGACCCACACACATCGAGGGACCCGAGGCTCCTCCAGAAGAATCAGGAGCTGGGCCTGGAGCTGGGGAGGGCGCCCCCTGCCGGACGGGGCAGGAAGGAGGGTGCCAAGCTGCCAGCTGCCCCCAGGCAGGTAACCCCCTCCTCACCCTGATCCCGGGTGACTGATAGGTGCTAATGATCCGGCCCCAGCTGCTCCAGTTTGTCCCAGTAATCCCGGTGCAGGGGCACGGTGGGTAAAAGCAGGACACAGGATTCCCTGGGACATTAACCCCTGGTGTGTGGAGAGAGGGGATAGGGGAGGGATGGGACAGGAGAAGGGAGATGGGGGAGAGGAGGGGACAGGATAGAGGGGTGGGGAGAGGGGATAGAGGGGATGGGAGAAGAGAGAGTGGACAGGATAGAGGGGAGGGGATTGGAGGAGAGTTTGGAGGGGACAGGAGAGAGGGGATGGGGAGAGGAGGGGACAGGAGAGGGATAGAGGGGACAGAAGAGAGTGGATACAGGGGACAGGAGGGGAGAGAGGGGGTACAGGGGACAGGAGGGGAGAGAGGGGGTACAGGCGACAGGAGGGAAGAGAGGGAATACAGGGGACAGCGCTGCCCTGTGTTGGTTTGAACTCCCCAGCAGGAAGAATGGAAAGTCCTGGGGAAAAGGATCCAGCTCTGACAGGTGCAGCTGGTGGCAACAACGTAACAGTGAGCGGCGGCGTGTAAAGGATACTCCACCCACAGCATCAATAACTGTGTCACCCAGACAGGGTCATCACACAGTATATGTGAGGGGTCTGCACAGGAATACTGAACAAGGAGCAGCTCACAGCTATCCCCACACCTATATACATCTATCTGCACAGGAATACTGAGCAAGGAGCAGCTCACAGCTATCCCCACACCTATATACATCTATCTGCACAGGAATACTGAACAAGGAGCAGCTCACAGCTATCCCCACACCTATATACATCTATCTGCACAGGAATACTGAGCAAGGAGCAGCTCACAGCTATCCCCACACCTATATACATCTATCTGCACAGGAATACTGAGCAAGGAGCAGCTCACAGCTATCCCCACACCTATATACATCTATCTGCACAGGAATACTGAGCAAGGAGCAGCTCACAGCTATCCCCACACCTATATACATCTATATGCACAGGAATACTGAGCAAGGAGCAGCTCACAGCTATCCCCACACCTATATACAGCTATATGCACAGGAATACAGAGCAAGGAGCAGCTCACAGCTATCCCCACACCTATATACATCTATCTGCACAGGAATACTGAACAAGGAGCAGTTCACAGCTATCCCCACACCTATATACAGCTATATGCACAGGAATACAGAGCAAGGAGCAGCTCACAGCTATCTGCACACTTGTATATAGCAATCTGCACACTTGTATATAGCTATCTGCGCACCTCTATACAGCTATCTGCACACCTGTATACAGCTATCTGCACACTTGTATATAGCTATCTGCGCACCTCTATACAGCTATCTGCACACCTGTATACAGCTATCTGCACACCTGTATACAGCTATCTGCACACCTGTATACAGCTATCTGCACACCTCTATACAGCTTTCTGCACACCTGTACACAGCTATCTGCACACCTCTATACAGCTATCTGCACACCTGTATACAGCTATCTGCACACCTCTATACAGCTATCTGAACACCTCTATACAGCTATCTGCACAGCGCCTTTCCAGGTAAGAATTGCCTGTGTGTGTCCGCCTGCTGACTACAAGCTAGTTCTCTCGGTGCCTCTTAGCATGGGGATTATTGATTATTTGGCATATTAACATTTGCTGGCAGATGAATACATGGTTGTAACATGCCTTGCTTTACCTGAGTCCCACTGTGCTGCGGAGAGCCCCGAGGGTGGGATGCATGATGTCATGCATGGTGTTGCATAAAGT
>NC_134497.1:14848988-14956488 GCF_040206685.1 Ascaphus truei
TCTGTCACGGGGGCACATAGCTATCTGTCACTGTGTAATACATGGGGATCGCAGGGTGGGGGATCGCAGGGTGGGGGATCGCTGGCGAGGGATCGCAGGTGGGGGATCGCTGGGCGAGGGATCGCAGGGCGAGGGATCGCAGGGCGGGGGATCGCAGGGCGGGGGATCGCTGGGCGAGGGATCGCTGGGCGAGGGATCGCTGAGTGAGGGATTGCTTGCTGGGGGATCTCTGGGCATAGATCGCTGGGCGGGGGATCTCTGGGCATTGATCGCCGGGCGGGGGATCACTGGGCAGAGATCGCTGGGCGGGGGATCACTGATCGAGGGATCGCTAGGTGGGGATTACTGGGCAGAGATCGCTGGGCAGAGATCGCTAGGCGGGGGATTGCTGGGCGAGGGATCACTGGTCGAAGGATCGCTGGGCAGGGATCACTGGTCAGAGATCGCTGGGCGTGGCTCGCTGGGCAGGGGATCGCTGGGCGGGGATCACTGGAAAGAGATCGCTGGGCGAGGGATCGCTGGGAGGAGGATCGCTGGGCACGAGATCATTGGGCGGGGGGATCCTCTGCAGATTACCAGTCAGTTGGTGTTATTTATTCATTCATTTTTCTTATTGTCCCAAATATAAAGAAGTGCTGGGGAGGCCTCTTTGGGGAGTCACTAAAATCGGATTATACATGAAGTAGTCCCTATGATTTCTGAATGACATCGTTTTGGGTTAGGGTGCCGTGTAGAGGGTGTCGCTGTGTCGAATCCGATCTGCCTTCGGCTTTTATCTTGGGATTTCTGTAGGGTTTCGGTGGCGGGAGCTTCCTTATCTTTCCCCCTGCAGTTTTCTCTTCGTCTTCCTTTCAGGTCCCAGAATGATAAGAGCTGCAGGAACATGTCCCCAGGAGGCCCCGGGCTGAAGCTTCTCCTCGGGCTGGCAGGAGCAAGCAACGGGGAGCCACAGAGAGGAACCCCACTAAGTCCCGGGGGCCACAGACAGAACCCCGCAGAGTCCTATTGTTATAATAGGAGAGGACGTGTTCCAGGTGATAGGTGAGAAAGGAAGGGACGTAGGGAAACAAATGGGGGGCGGGGTGGGGGAGAGGGAGGTGATTGAGGTGGTAACAGAAGAGGTTATGTGTCGGGTAGTAGGTGAGAGGGAAAAAGAGAGGGAGGGAAACACAGATAGATGTAAGGTTATGCATTTGGGAAACAAGAATAAACAAGCGACTTACAAATTAAATGGGATAAATTGGGGGAATCCTTGGTGGAGAAGGAATTTAGGAGTGCTTGTAGACAGCAGGCTTAGCAATAGTGCTCAATGTCAGGCAGTAGCTGCAAAGGCAAACAAGATCTTATCTTGCAGTAAAACGGGAAATGGATGGAAGGGAAGTAAACATAATTATGCCCCCTTTATAAACCATTAGTAAGACCACACCTTGAATATGAAGTCCAGTTTTGGGCACACTCCATAGACAATACATTATGCAACTAGAAAAAGCCACTAAATTAATAAAGGGAATGGACAATCTGATTTATGAGAGGCTAGCTAAATTAGATTTGTTTACATTAGAAAAAGAGGTGTCTAAGAGCGGATATGAAAACTATATACAAATATATTCGGGGACAATACATAGAGCGTTCAAAAGAACTATTCATCCCACGGGCAGTACAAAGGACTCGGGCCATCCCTTAAGGTTGGAGGAAAGGAGATTTCACCAGCAACAAAGGAAAGGGTTCTTTACAGTAAGGGCAGTTTCAGTGTGAAATTCATTACCCATGGAGACTGTGATGGCAGATACAATAGATATGTTCAAAAAAAGGTTATGTTTCTTTTTTTAGAAAGGAAAGGTATACAGGGATATACCGAATAAGTAAACATGGAAGGATGTTGATCCAGGGAGTAATCTGATTATATGGAGCCAGGAAGGAATGTATTTTCCCCCTTATGCGATATCATTGGATAATGTGTCACTGGCGTGCTGTGTTTGCCTTCCTCTGGATCAAAATACTGTAAATACAAATATAGGATAAAGTATCAGTCATCTAAATTTAGCGTAGGTTGAACTTGATGGCTTTTTTTCAACCTCATCTACTATGTATCTATGTGTCTATGTGTCTATGTAACTATGTATCTATGCAACTATGTATCTATGTAACTAGGTATCTGTGTAACTATGTATCTGTGTAACTGGGTATCTGTGTAACTAGGTATCTGTGTAACTGGGTATCTGTGTAACTAGGTATCTGTGTAACTAGGTATCTGTATAACTATGTAATGCAAGTATTACTAACCAAACCCCAACAGCTCTCAATGTGGGGGTCTGTCATCATATGTATGTGCGTGCGAGGAACTGTTATGTGCATGTGCGTGGCTGTTATGTGTATGTTGGAAGTTGTCTAATGTATGTGGGGGCTGTCACATGTATATGGGGGCAGTCACGTATATGTAGATGTGGGGGCTCTTACATATATATATATGTGTATGTGGGAATCTGCCTCATGTATGTGGCGTTCTGTCACACACACAGACGTGTGTGTGTATATATATATATATGTATGTATTTGTGTGTATAATATATATATATATAAATAATGTATTTATTTATTTTTGTGATGCCCACACCACGTTGTAGCATCTTTTAGTCCCAGATAAAGGCAGGAAACGTCACAACTTCTCTTACATGGGGTTTATTTTCAGAGATTAAATAATAATATCAAATGCTAACAGGCCCCACCGTCCCTTTAAATCATAACAACACATACAAATAACACCTATTCCCTTTAGGGAAAACTGACTACACCATAGCTTTCGCCCTCACTAACTGCATGGCCAGCTAAGCTGGTTCCCAAGCCAAAACATGCCCTGGCATATGCAGCAATGTAACACAGTCTCTGCATACACCAATAAGTGTTTTTGCTTATCTGTCAGTCCTTTGGAGTAGACGTCCCTGCTTCAGCACGGCCTTGTCGTCCTTCTTAGGGGAACTCGGCCCCACGTTGCGCCCAGAGAAACGCCTCTGTAGGTCCTCTGTACCAGCTTTCGCAGCTGGGGAGCACTTCTATCGCCCCCCTCTCTGGGGAAAACAGTCTCTCAGCATAGCAGCGTTTCAGTCTGTCTTTAAAACCACTTCCTATTCACTCAGACCAAATGGTTATTGAGGCAAAAAGTGACACTGTGTGCTCATTTGCATGTCATTTCCAGAATCCCTTGCTGCAGGTGGAAGTGCTGTATTGCTGGGTGATAATGGGAAAGGCGGGGTTGCAGACCTGCCTAAGACATGCAGGTGAGCATAACAGCTATATTTGCATATTTGCTTTCCTGTGGAGGGTTTTTGTCACTTTTTTTACTCACCATAACTTAACTACCGTATATATATATCTACTATATATTTCTGAAATGTCTGTATGTTTGTCTGCATGCCCTGTGTCCCTAGGGCCAATCGCATTGCACCTTTGGCCTGTCACTCCACCTCAACACTGTCCCACCCCTCACCACACTGTCCCACCCCTCACTGACTCTCATTGGCCTTCGGCCAACACCACTGCCACACTGTCCCACCCCTCACACCACTGTCCCACCCCTCACTGACAATCCTCACTGCTCTGGGGCGACCTCTCAACCCACAAAACCCTCAACCCGCCTGCTACCACAGAATCTCTATATCAACATTCACCTCCACACACCGCACAAACAAGCAGCGCAACACTGCCTCTTAACAAACACCCCCCTCCACCACCACCCCCCCAACCTCATGCACTCCCTCCACCACCACCCCCCTCAACCTCATGCACCCCCCTCTACCACCACCCCCCCAACCTCATGCACACTACGAACTCATGCCACAGCTCTCCCGCTACTGCAGCCCATCACCAACCCCCCCTCACCCAAACATACTCCATCACCCCCCCCCCACACGAACAAGCAAACGCACGCTGCTGAACATACAACGCACGGCTGCTGAACATACAACGCACGCTGCTGAACATACAACGCACGCTGCTGAACATACAACGCACGATGCTCCATCACACCCCCCCCCCCCCTCACCCGAACATCCCCGGAGCACACCCAAAAACTACCCCACCCCCCTCACCCATACATCCACAGCATGATGCTCCTCCGGAGCCCCTCACCCCCCCCCCCCCCCACCATCCAACGCACGATGCTGAACATCCACCTCACGATGCTGCTCCGGAGCCCCTCACCCCCCCCCCCCCAACATCCAACGCACGATGCCACCTCATGATGCTGCTCCGGAGCCCCCCCCCACCACCGGAGCCCCCCCCCACCGGAGCCCCCCACCACCATCCAACGCACGATGCCACCTCACGATGCTGCTCCGGAGCCCCTCACCCCCCCTCCCCACACTCACCCGAACATCACCGCACGATGCTGCTCCGGAGCCCCTGACCCCCGACCCCCCTCCTCACCCCCCGACCCCCCCCTCCTCACCCCCCGACCCCCCCTCCTCACCCTCCGACCCCCCCTCCTCACCCTCTGTCTCACTGCGCACCCCGCCTCAGCTTATGGCGCCAGTAACAGCCTCGCGCCTCAGGCCCACCCACGCAGCCTTGCGCCTCAGGCCCACACAGGGCGCTTCCTGCCACCGCCTGCACGCGCCTCACTCAGCCGGACGGCACATCGGGGGACCAAGCGGGCGCCACGGGGGGGGAGTGCGAGTCACGGGGAACGGGGGGGGGGAAGTCACGGGGAGGGGGGGGGACATGCACATACATTAATTATGACAATAAATATGCCCACTGCTCTCCACCCCGTCCCACACTCCCCTTCCCCACCTCTTCCCCCCCCCACACCCCTTCCCCCCCCCCCGCTCCCCTTTCCCCCCCCCCGCTCCCCTTTCCCCCCCCGCTCCCCTTTCCCCCCCCCGCTCCCCTTTCCCCCCCCGCTCCCCTTTCCCCCCCCGCTCCCCTTTCCCCCCCCCCGCTCCCCTTCCCCCCCCCCGCTCTCCTTTCCCCCCTGCTCTCCTTTCCCCCCGCTCTCCTTCCCCCCGCTCTCCTTTCCCCCCCGCTCCCCTTTCCCCCCCCGCTCCCCTTTCCCCCCCCCCCGCTCCCCTTTCCCCCCCCCCGCTCCCCTTCCCCCCCGCTCCCCTTTCCCCCCCGCTCCCCTTTCCCCCCCGCTCCCCTTCTACCCCCTGCTCCCCTTTCTCCCCCCCTCTCCCTTTCTCCCCCCCCGCTCCCCTTTCTCCCCCCCCCCGCTCCCCTTTCTCCCCCCCGCTCCCCTTTCTCCCCCCCGCTCCCCTTTCTCCCCCCCCCCGCTCCCCTTCTCCCCCCCCGCTCCCCTTTCTCCCCCCCCGCTCCCCTTTCTCCCCCCCCGCTCCCCTTCTCCCCCCGCTCCCCTTCTCCCCCCCCGCTCCCCTTTCTCCCCCCCGCTCCCCTTTCTCCCCCCCCGCTCCCCTTTCTCCCCGCCCGCTCCCCTTTCTCCCCCCCCCGCTCCCCTTTCTCCCCCCCGCTCCCCTTTCTCCCCCCCGCTTCCCTTTTACCCCCGCCCTCCGCTCCCCTTATACCCCCTCTGCCCCCCTTTTACCCCCCTCCTCCTCCCCTTCCCCCCTCCTCCTCCTCCCTTCCCCTCCTTCCCCTCTCCCCTCCCTCCTCCTCCCCTTCCCCCCTCTTCCCGCCTCTGCCTTTCACCCACCGCCTCACAGCCGCTGCACGCACTCACAGACTCCCGCCACACTCGACACATACCTGCCGCCACACACACCTGCTGCCTCCCGCCCCTACGCACCGACATCACTGACCCACCGCCTCACACCCTAGCAGGACCCCCACTCACAGACAGCACTCACAACCCACGCGCCAGCCGCCGCCTCACACCCTAGCAGGCCCCCGACTCACAGACAGCACTCACAACCCACGCGCCACCTGCCGCCTCACACCCTAGCAGGACCCCCACTCACAGACAGCACTCACAACCCATGTGCCACCCGCCGCCTCACACCCTAGCAGGACCCCCACTCACAGACAGCACTCACAACCCATGTGCCACCCGCCGCCTCACACCCTAGCAGGACACACGCCTCACATTTTTACATCTGTTATGTCCACCAAATATACATTGTACTGTGGTGTGTTTACAATAAAACATTTTAAACAACATCGTATTACATTTATTCCATCTTTCTTTTCAATATTATTATCCAACCTTTGCAACAAATACTCACCTATTGTTCCACGATTTATAATAATACTACCTATTACGCATTTACATCCCGGGCAACGCCGGGTCTCTCAGCTAGTATATATATATATGGCTCTCACGTGTATGTGGTTGACTGTCACATATATTTACCTCTCTCCCCACTCACAGATGACTGCCCCCCACCTCCTGCACCCTTCCCGCATCGCTTAGTGACTCTCAGATCTTGTGACGTGACCAGTCTGTATGACCTGAACACAGTGGAGACTATTGGAGGGTAAGCGATCATATCCTAGTGTGTTACACTTGTCTGCAGTGGCAGGGTCACATCTGGCGGCATTTACAGGGTCATACGTGGCAGTAGTGACAGCGTCACACGTGGCTGCTGTCATAGGGTCACACATGGCTGCAGCTGCAGTGTCAAGGTCAGACTTGGCCGCAGCGTCAGGGTCACATGTGGCTGCAGTGACAGGGTCACCCGGGCCACTGTGACAGGGTAACACGGGGCCACCAAGGCAGTGTCAGGGTCAAACATGGCTGTAGTGACAGGGTCACATGTGGCCGCAGTGACAGTGTCTGTGGCATTGAAACAATTGTCCTCTGTAACAGGGGGCCGGTTTGGGGACGTCCACACCTGCACAGAGAAGTCCAGTGGCCTCCAGCTCGTGGCGAAAATCCTGAAGATCCAGAGCACCAAAGAAAGAGTAAGAGAGAATGCAGGGTGTCTACTCTAGGTGATGTCTCTCAGGGGCCTTCCCTGTCTCTTTGTCCATCTCTCGGGCGCTTTCTCTTTGTCCATCTCTCAGGAGCTGTCTCTTTGACCGTCTCGCAGGAGCTGTCTCTTTGACCGTCTCGTAGGAGCTGTCTCTTTCACCGTCTCGCAGGAGCTGTCTCTTTGACCATCTCGCTGGAGCTGTCTCTTTGTCCATCTCTCAGGAGCTGTCTCTTTGTCCGTCTCTCAGGAGCTGTCTCTTTGACCATCTCGCAGGAGCTGTCTCTTTGTCCGTCTCTCAGGAGCTGTCTCTTTGTCCATCTATCAGGAGCTGTCTCTTTGTCCATCTCTCAGGAGCTGTCTCTTTGTCTGTCTCTCAGGAGATGTCTCTTAATGAGATCCATGTTATGAATCAGTTAAATCATCGGAATCTGATACAGATGTTCGATGCTATAGAGACTCCCAGCGAGATTTTGCTCTTCCTGGAATAGTGAGTGTGGATCCCACTTCCCCTAATGCCCCTTCCACCTCTCCTAATACCCCTCCCACTTCCCCTAATACCCTTTCCACCTCTCCTAATACCCCTCCCACTTCCCCTCATACCCCTTCCACCTCTCGTAATACCACTCCCACAGCTCCTAATATCCCTTCCACGTCTCCTAATTCCCCTCTGACTGCCCCCTATATCACTTCCTCTTCTCCTAATACACCTCCCACTAAACCTAATACCCCTCCTGCTGCCCCTAATACCCCTCCCACTGCCCCTAATACCCTTTCCACCTCTCCTAATACCCCTCCCACTGCCCCTAATACCCTTTCCACCTCTCCTAATACCGTTCCCACTGCCCCTAATATCCCTTTCACCTCTCCAAAAACCCCTCCCACTTCTCCTAATATCCCTTCTACCTCTCCTAATACCCGTCCCACTGTCCCTAATACCCATTCCATCTTTCATCAAACCCCTCCCACCACCCTTACGTGCTCTCCCCCAACCCCTAATACCCCTTCCACCCCTCCTAATACCTCTCCCACTTTTCTGGAAAACCTGTCACCAACTACCCCCATGACCCCGCATTGCCCCCTTTGTCCTCCTTTACTCCCCGTGCCCCCCCATTATCCAGTGTCCCTCCTGTATTCTCCCGTACCTCGCGTCCTCCCCTCGTTACCCTGTGCCCCCCCGGTGTCCCCGCAGTGTGGAGGGGGGGGAGCTGTTTGAGAGGATCATTGACGAGAGTTACCAGCTGACGGAAGTCGACGCCATGGTCTTTGTGCGGCAGATCTGTGACGGCGTCTTCTACATGCACCAGATGTATGTGCTGCACCTGGACCTGAAGGTACCGCGACGTGACACCACAGGCATGCGGGGGTCACATGACACTGACTGGCGTGACATCACAGGCATGCGGGGGTCACATGACACTGACTGGCGTGACATCACAGGCATGTGGGGGTCACATGACACTGACTGGCGTGACATCACAGGCATGCGGGGGCACATGACACTGACTGACGTGACATCACAGGCATGCGGGGGTCACATGACACTGACTGGCGTGACATCACAGGCATGCGGGGGTCACATGACACTGACTGGCGTGACATCACAGGCATGCGGGGGTCACATGACACTGACCGACGTGACATCACAGGCATGCGGGGGTCACATGACACTGACTGACGTGACATCACAGGCATGCGGGGGTCACATGACACTGACTGGCGTGACATCACAGGCATGCGGGGGCACATGACACTGACTGACGTGACATCACAGGCATGCGGGGGTCACATGACACTGACTGGCGTGACATCACAGGCATCCGGGGGTCACATGACACTGACCGACGTGACATCACAGGCATGCGGGGGTCACATGACACTGACTGACGTGACATCACAGGCATGCGGGGGTCACATGACACTGACCGACGTGACATCACAGGCATGCGGGGGTCACATGACACTGACTGGCGTGACATCACAGGCATGCGGGGATCACATGACACTGACCGACGTGACATCACAGGCATGCGGGGGTCACATGACACTGACCGACGTGACATCACAGGCTTGTGGGGCTCACATGACACTGACTGGCGTGATATCACAGGCATGCGGGGGTCACATGACACTGACCGACGTGACATCACAGGCATGCGGGGGTCACATGACACTGACTGACGTGACATCACAGGCATGCGGGGGTCACATGACACTGACCGCCGTGACATCACAGGCATGCGGGGGTCACATGACACTGACTGACGTGACATCACAGGCATGCGGGGGTCACATGACACTGACTGGCGTGACATCACAGGCATGCGGGGATCACATGACACTGACCGACGTGACATCACAGGCATGCGGGGGTCACATGACACTAACCGACGTGACATCACAGGCATGCGGGGGTCACATGACACTGACTGACGTGACATCACAGGCATGCGGGGGTCACATGACACTGACTGACGTGACATCACAGGCATGCGGGGGTCACATGACTGACTGGCGTGACATCACAGGCATGCGGGGGTCACATGACACTGACCGGCGTGACATCACAGGCATGCGGGGGTCACATGACACTGACTGGCGTGACATCACAGGCATGCGGGGGTCACATGACACTGACTGACGTGACATCACAGGCATGCGGGGGTCACATGACACTGACTGACGTTACATCACAGGGGGTTGGGGTGCACATACACTCACACTCATATCACCCCTCAAACTAACACCTACCGCTGAGGTGGGGGCCTGTACGTTACCTTAGGACAGACAAAGGGAGGCAGACTACAGTAAATGCTTATAGTACAACAGTATTTATAAAGTAGTTAGCAATTGATACTCAGGTACCTTATGACCCTTACATGTATTCATATTACAGGAATTATTGTACTATAATTACTGTATAGGAATATATCACTTCCCAGTAAGCGACACGTGGGTGTATGTCAATGTTTTTCCCGGTGGCTGCCCAATCCTGGGTATCAAGTCCTGTGTACTGGTGCCGGCACACCATTGGAGCTCTTAACTGCGTATTATTGTAGCAGGCCTGTACTTGGCAAACGCGTCGGCACCCCTTTATCTGGCTTCTGTTGAGGTTGCGAGTTCCTCCTGCTGCTCTCAGATGGGTGCCCCCGCTGGGTCTCCTCGCGCAATCGGCTGCACCTCCCTCAGCCAGCGTCTGCTAACTCGGGCGGAACGTAGGCTGGGTCACCGGCAGTCCATTCTGAGAGGCCCCTCAGGCTTGCACGGTTCTGCCTCCCGCGCGCTCCGCCAGCCAATCTTCAAGGCTCCTCTCTCCTTAGTCCCTCCTCTCTAACATCCTTTGTCATTGGCTGCTGCCATGTCCATCATGAGTCACATGCTCAGTGCACACTGGAGAGGTGTGACAGAGGGCACTGTGTGTGTGTGTTGCATATATCTTACCAGGGGTTACACTCACATATACACAGACAATGATACAGAACATCTATTTCCACATATACATACATCCCTCATTATAACTCAGAAAATCGCAGAGTTTTCATAGTATTCAGTGTCACTACAGAATGTCCTAACATAATACACCAGAGGGAACGATGACCCCCAACGCCAACCTCCCCTCTTCTCCCACCCCCCACTATTCCCCTGTTTCTGCAGCCGGAGAACATTGTCTGCGTCTCCCCGATAAGTCACATGGTGAAAATCATCGATTTTGGGCTCGCTCGAAGGTACGAGCTGTCTACATGGCTAACTGTCACTGTGGTAGGCGGCTATCTGTCACTGTTTCATACAACGCTATCTCTCCCTCAGGTTCAAGCCCCGGGAGAAGCTGAAGGTTTCCTTTGGGACCCCAGAGTTTCTGGCCCCTGAAGTGGTCAATTTCGATGTTGTGTCTTTCCCCACTGATATGTGGAGCGTCGGCGTCATCACATACATGATGTAATGCAGTGTGACGCTAAGTGATTATCACATACATGATGTAATGAAGTGTGACGCTGATTATCACATACATGATGTAATGCAGCGTGACGCTAAGTGATTATCACATACATGATGTAATGCAGTGTGACGCTGATTATCACATACATGATGTAATGCAGTGTGATGCTAAGTGATTATCACATACATGATGTAATGCAGCGTGACGCTGATTATCACATACATGATGTAATGCAGCGTGACGCTGATTACCACATACATGATGTAATGCAGTGTGACGCTGATTATCACATACATGATGTAATGCAGTGTGACGCTGATTATCACATACATGATGTAATGCAATGTGACGCTGATTACCACATATATGATGTAATGCAGCGTGACGCTGATTACCACATACATGATGTAATGCAGCGTGACGCTGATTACCACATACATGATGTAATGCAGTGTGACACTGATTATCACATACATGATGTAATGCAGCGTGACGCTGATTATCACATACATGATGTAATGCAGCGTGACGCTGATTATCACATACATGATGTAATGCAGTGTGACGCTGATTATCACATACATGATGTAATGCAGTGTGACGCTGATTATCACATACATGATGTAATGCAGCGTGACGCTGATTATCACATACATGATGTAATGCAATGTGACGCTGATTACCACATACATGATGTAATGCAGCGTGACGCTGATTATCACATACATGATGTAATGCAGCGTGACGCTGATTATCACATACATGATGTAATGCAGCGTGACGCTGATTATCACATACATGATGTAATGCAGCGTGACGCTAAGTGATTATCACATACATGATGTAATGCAGTGTGACGCTGATTATCACATACATGATGTAATGCAGTGTGACGCTGATTACCACATACATGATGTAATGCAGCGTGACGCTGATTATCACATACATGATGTAATGCAGCGTGACGCTGATTATCACATACATGATGTAATGCAGCGTGACGCTGATTATCACATACATGATGTAATGCAGCGTGACGCTGATTATCACATACATGATGTAATGCAGCGTGACGCTGATTATCACATACATGATGTAATGCAGTGTGACGCTGATTATCACATACATGATGTAATGCAGCGTGACGCTAAGTGATTATCACATACATGATGTAATGCAGCGTGACGCTGATTATCACATACATGATGTAATGCAGCGTGACGCTGATTATCACATACATGATGTAATGCAGCGTGACGCTGATTATCACATACATGATGTAATGCAGCGTGACGCTGATTACCACATACATGATGTAATGCAGCGTGACGCTGATTATCACATACATGATGTAATGCAGCGTGACGCTGATTACCACATACATGATGTAATGCAATGTGACGCTGATTATCACATACATGATGTAATGCAGTGTGACGCTGATTACCACATACATGATGTAATGCAGCGTGACGCTGATTATCACATACATGATGTAATGCAGCGTGACGCTGATTACCACATACATGATGTAATGCAATGTGATGCTGATTATCACATACATGATGTAATGCAGCGTGACGCTGATTATCACATACATGATGTAATGCAATGTGACGCTGATTATCACATACATGATGTAATGCAGCGTGACGCTGATTATCACATACATGATGTAATGCAGCGTGACGCTGATTATCACATACATGATGTAATGCAGTGTGACGCTGATTATCACATACATAATGTAATGCAATGTGACGCTGATTATCACATACATGATGTAATGCAGCGTGACGCTGATTATCACATACATGATGTAATGCAGCGTGACGCTGATTATCACATACATGATGTAATGCAGCGTGACGCTGATTATCACATACATGATGTAATGCAGCGTGACGCTAAGTGATTATCACATACATGATGTAATGCAGCGTGACGCTGATTATCACATACATGATGTAATGCAGTGTGACGCTGATTATCACATACATGATGTAATGCAGTGTGACGCTGATTATCACATACATGATGTAATGCAGTGTGACGCTGATTATCACATACATGATGTAATGCAGCGTGACGCTGATTATCACATACATGATGTAATGCAGTGTGACGCTGATTATCACATACATGATGTAATGCAGTGTGACGCTAAGTGATTATCACATACATGATGTAATGCAGCGTGACGCTGATTATCACATACATGATGTAATGCAGCGTGACGCTGATTACCACATACATGATGTAATGCAGTGTGACGCTGATTATCACATACATGATGTAATGCAGTGTGACGCTGATTATCACATACATGATGTAATGCAATGTGACGCTGATTACCACATATATGATGTAATGCAGCGTGACGCTGATTATCACATACATGATGTAATGCAGTGTGACGCTGATTATCACATACATGATGTAATGCAGTGTGACGCTGATTATCACATACATGATGTAATGCAGCGTGACGCTGATTATCACATACATGATGTAATGCAATGTGACGCTGATTACCACATACATGATGTAATGCAGCGTGACGCTGATTATCACATACATGATGTAATGCAGCGTGACGCTGATTATCACATACATGATGTAATGCAGCGTGACGCTGATTATCACATACATGATGTAATGCAATGTGACGCTGATTACCACATACATGATGTAATGCAGCGTGACGCTGATTATCACATACATGATGTAATGCAGCGTGACGCTGATTATCACATACATGATGTAATGCAGTGTGACGCTGATTATCACATACATGATGTAATGCAGTGTGACGCTGATTATCACATACATGATGTAATGCAGCGTGACGCTGATTACCACATACATGATGTAATGCAGCGTGACGCTGATTATCACATACATGATGTAATGCAGTGTGACGCTGATTACCACATACATGATGTAATGCAGCGTGACGCTGATTACCACATACATGATGTAATGCAATGTGACGCTGATTATCACATACATGATGTAATGCAGCGTGACGCTGATTATCACATACATAATGTAATGCAATGTGACGCTGATTATCACATACATGATGTAATGCAGCGTGACGCTGATTATCACATACATGATGTAATGCAGCGTGACGCTGATTATCACATACATGATGTAATGCAGCGTGACGCTGATTATCACATACATGATGTAATGCAGCGTGACGCTAAGTGATTATCACATACATGATGTAATGCAGCGTGACGCTGATTACCACATACATGATGTAATGCAGTGTGACGCTGATTATCACATACATGATGTAATGCAGTGTGACGCTGATTATCACATACATGATGTAATGCAATGTGACGCTGATTACCACATATATGATGTAATGCAGCGTGACGCTGATTACCACATACATGATGTAATGCAGCGTGACGCTGATTACCACATACATGATGTAATGCAGTGTGACACTGATTATCACATACATGATGTAATGCAGCGTGACGCTGATTATCACATACATGATGTAATGCAGCGTGACGCTGATTATCACATACATGATGTAATGCAGTGTGACGCTGATTATCACATACATGATGTAATGCAGTGTGACGCTGATTATCACATACATGATGTAATGCAGCGTGACGCTGATTATCACATACATGATGTAATGCAATGTGACGCTGATTACCACATACATGATGTAATGCAGCGTGACGCTGATTATCACATACATGATGTAATGCAGCGTGACGCTGATTATCACATACATGATGTAATGCAGCGTGACGCTGATTATCACATACATGATGTAATGCAATGTGACGCTGATTACCACATACATGATGTAATGCAGCGTGACGCTGATTATCACATACATGATGTAATGCAGCGTGACGCTGATTATCACATACATGATGTAATGCAGTGTGACGCTGATTATCACATACATGATGTAATGCAGTGTGACGCTGATTATCACATACATGATGTAATGCAGCGTGACGCTGATTACCACATACATGATGTAATGCAGCGTGACGCTGATTATCACATACATGATGTAATGCAGTGTGACGCTGATTACCACATACATGATGTAATGCAGCGTGACGCTGATTACCACATACATGATGTAATGCAATGTGACGCTGATTATCACATACATGATGTAATGCAGCGTGACGCTGATTATCACATACATAATGTAATGCAATGTGACGCTGATTATCACATACATGATGTAATGCAGCGTGACGCTGATTATCACATACATGATGTAATGCAGCGTGACGCTGATTATCACATACATGATGTAATGCAGCGTGACGCTGATTATCACATACATGATGTAATGCAGCGTGACGCTAAGTGATTATCACATACATGATGTAATGCAGCGTGACGCTGATTATCACACACATGATGTAATGCAGTGTGACGCTGATTATCACATACATGATGTAATGCAGTGTGACGCTGATTATCACATACATGATGTAATGCAGCGTGACGCTGATTATCACATACATGATGTAATGCAGCGTGACGCTGATTATCACATACATGATGTAATGCAGCGTGACGCTGATTATCACATACATGATGTAATGCAGCGTGACGCTGATTATCACATACATGATGTAATGCAGCGTGACGCTAAGTGATTACCACATACATGATGTAATGCAGTGTGACGCTGATTATCACATACATGATGTAATGCAGTGTGACGCTGATTATCACATACATGATGTAATGCAGTGTGACGCTGATTATCACATACATGATGTAATGCAGCGTGACGCTGATTATCACATACATGATGTAATGCAGTGTGACGCTGATTATCACATACATGATGTAATGCAGTGTGACGCTGATTATCACATACATGATGTAATGCAGTGTGACGCTGATTATCACATACATGATGTAATGCAGTGTGACGCTGATTATCACATACATGATGTAATGCAGTGTGACGCTGATTATCACATACATGATGTAATGCAGTGTGACGCTGATTATCACATACATGATGTAATGCAGCGTGACGCTGATTACCACATACATGATGTAATGCAGCGTGACGCTGATTATCACATACATGATGTAATGCAGTGTGACGCTGATTATCACATACATGATGTAATGCAATGTGACGCTGATTACCACATACATGATGTAATGCAGCGTGACGCTGATTATCACATACATGATGTAATGCAGCATGACGCTGATTATCACATACATGATGTAATGCAGTGTGACGCTGATTACCACATACATGATGTAATGCAGCGTGACGCTGATTATCACATACATGATGTAATGCAGCGTGACGCTGATTATCACATACATGATGTAATGCAGCGTGACGCTGATTATCACATACATGATGTAATGCAGCGTGACGCTGATTATCACATACATGATGTAATGCAGCGTGACGCTGATTATCACATACATGATGTAATGCAGCGTGACGCTGATTATCACATACATGATGTAATGCAGCGTGACGCTAAGTGATTATCACATACATGATGTAATGCAGCGTGACGCTAAGTGATTATCACATACATGATGTAATGCAGTGTGACGCTGATTATCACATACATGATGTAATGCAGTGTGACGCTGATTATCACATACATGATGTAATGCAGCGTGACGCTGATTATCACATACATGATGTAATGCAGCGTGACGCTGATTATCACATACATGATGTAATGCAGCGTGACGCTGATTATCACATACATGATGTAATGCAGCGTGACGCTAAATGATTATCACATACATGATGTAATGCAGCGTGACGCTAAGTGATTATCACATACATGATGTAATGCAGCGTGACGCTGATTATCACATACATGATGTAATGCAGTGTGACGCTGATTATCACATACATGATGTAATGCAGCGTGACGCTGATTACCACATACATGATGTAATGCAATGTAACGCTGATTATCACATACATGATGTAATGCAGTGTGACGCTGATTATCACATACATGATGTAATGCAGTGTGACGCTGATTATCACATACATAATGTAATGCAATGTGACGCTGATTACCACATACATGATGTAATGCAATGTGATGCTGATTATCACATACATGATGTAATGCAGCGTGACGCTGATTATCACATACATGATGTAATGCAGTGTGACGCTGATTATCACATACATGATGTAATGCAGCGTGACGCTGATTATCACATACATGATGTAATGCAGTGTGACGCTGATTATCACATACATGATGTAATGCAGCGTGACGCTGATTATCACATACATGATGTAATGCAGTGTGACGCTGATTATCACATACATGATGTAATGCAGTGTGACGCTGATTATCACATACATGATGTAATGCAGCGTGACGCTGATTATCACATACATGATGTAATGCAGCGTGACGCTGATTATCACATACATGATGTAATGCAGCGTGACGCTGATTATCACATACATGATGTAATGCAGCGTGACGCTGATTATCACATACATGATGTAATGCAGCGTGACGCTGATTATCACATACATGATGTAATGCAGCGTGACGCTGATTACCACATACATGATGTAATGCAGCGTGACGCTAAGTGATTATCACATACATGATGTAATGCAGCGTGACGCTGATTATCACATACATGATGTAATGCAATGTGACGCTGATTATCACATACATGATGTAATGCAATGTGACGCTGATTATCACATACATGATGTAATGCAGCGTGACGCTGATTATCACATACATGATGTAATGCAATGTGACGCTGATTATCACATACATGATGTAATGCAGCGTGACGCTGATTATCACATACATGATGTAATGCAATGTGACGCTGATTATCACATACATGATGTAATGCAGCGTGACGCTGATTATCACATACATGATGTAATGCAGCGTGACGCTGATTATCACATACATGATGTAATGCAGTGTGACGCTGATTATCACATACATGATGTAATGCAGCGTGACGCTGATTATCACATACATGATGTAATGCAGTGTGACACTGATTATCACATACATGATGTAATGCAGTGTGACACTGATTATCACATACATGATGTAATGCAGTGGGACACTGTGTGATTATCACATACATGATGTAATGCAGCGTGACGCTGATTATCACATACATGATGTAATGCAGCGTGACGCTGATTATCACATACATGATGTAATGCAGTGGGACACTGTGTGATTATCACATACATGATGTAATGCAGCGTGACGCTGATTATCACATACATGATGTAATGCAGCGTGACGCTGATTATCACATACATGATGTAATGCAGCGTGACGCTGATTATCACATACATGATGTAATGCAGTGTGACGCTGATTATCACATACATGATGTAATGCAGCGTGACGCTGATTATCACATACATGATGTAATGCAGTGTGACACTGATTATCACATACATGATGTAATGCAGCGTGACGCTGATTATCACATACATGATGTAATGCAGTGGGACACTGTGTGATTATCACATACATGATGTAATGCAGCGTGACGCTGATTATCACATACATGATGTAATGCAGCGTGACGCTGATTATCACATACATGATGTAATGCAGTGGGACACTGTGTGATTATCACATACATGATGTAATGCAGCGTGACGCTGATTATCACATACATGATGTAATGCAGCGTGACGCTGATTATCACATACATGATGTAATGCAGCGTGACGCTGATTATCACATACATGATGTAATGCAATGTGACGCTGATTACCACATACATGATGTAATGCAATGTGACGCTGATTACCACATACATGATGTAATGCAGTGGGACACTGTGTGATTATCACATACATGCAGGGCTGGTGCAACCACAAGGCGGCTTAGCCGGTCGCCTAGGGCGGCACATTTTGGGGGCGGTGGTGGAAGAGGGGTGTAAGCGCTGGGCGGTAGCTGAATAGGACAGCGGGTGATGCGGGAGAACAGGACGTAGGATCGGGGGAACGGAGTAGGGTGGCAGAGGAGGACGGCCGGGGAGGAGCGCGGCCCAGCGGTCCGATCCGGAAGTCTTCACTGACTTTGGGTGTCTGCCGCGGATACTACGCAGCTCCTCCTCGGCTGTCCTCCTCGACTGTCCTCCTCGGCCTCCTCGGCTGTCTTCCTCGGCTGTCCTCCTCGGCTGTCCTCCTCGGCTGTCCACCTCTGCTCCTGCAGTTCTCAGTCATCTCATTCTCATGGTCAGCTGTCTCTCTCTCGCTCAAGGTCAGCAGTCTGTCTGTCTCTCTCTCTCTCTCTCCTCAGGGTCAGTGGTCTCTCTCCCTTCCTCGGTGACAATGACACAGAGACTCTAAATAACGTGCTGAATGGTGACAAAGACTTTGACGAGGAGACGTTTGAGACCGTGTCTGAAGAAGCCAAAGACTTTATATCCAGCCTGCTGGTGAGAGATAAGAGGTCAGAGACCCCCCACGCCTCCCTCCCGACAAACGGAGCAACCCCTCCCCCATCCCCACCCGAAGAGACTGCGAGACTCCCATCTGACTGTAAGGTCCTTCTTCAACCCCAAGACACTGTGACACCCCCTGTGACACATCAATATGACCCCTGTGACACCTGAATGTGACCCCTCCATGACAGCCTGAATCAGACCTCCTGTGACACCCTGAGTTTGAACCTTCCCTGACACCCTGAATCTGATCCCTGTGACCTGAATCTAACCCCTTGTGACCTCCTGCCTCTAACCCCTTGTGACCACCTGGTCAAGGTGAGTTACAGATCATGATACATAGTATGAGATACGAATGGAATTACATACCATCTTTTAATGATCAGAAGACACAACCCTTCCTCAGGTGGGTCTCATGGTCTCCGGGTAACTCACTTTGGGTGTGCGTCCCCCATTTGCATTGTTGGGGAGCAGTTGCTGTATATAGCTTGGGGTCCAGCTGCCTAGGAATATGCAGCCAGGCACTTATATCCGCGTGGCACAGACTGTATGTCCCTCTCACGCGCTGCTCTCTCCCGGCAGTGGGCGCATGAGCGCGGCACAGTGTCTCCGACATCCCTGGCTCAATAACCTGGCCCAGAAAGCCAAGCTGTGTAACCGGCTCCTCAAATCGCAGATCGAGCTCCGGAAATACATGATGCGGAGACGCTGGAAGGTGCTCAACCCACACCGTGCAGGATCCTGACACCAGCCATAGCCCTGTCCCCCAAGACCCCCAACTGACCCCCCCATCACCCACTGTCCCACCCCATCACCCACTGTCCCACCCCATCACCCACTGCTCCCCGTCACCCACTGCCCCCCGTCACCCACTGTCCCCCGTCACCCACTGTTCCACCCCGTCACCCACTGTCCCACCCCGTTACCCACTGTCCCACCCCGTCACCCACTGTCCCACCCCGTCACCCACTGCCCCCCGTCACCCACTGCCCCCGTCACCCAATGCCCCCCGTCACCCACTGTCCCACCCCGTTACCCACTGTCCCACCCCGTCACCCACTGCAACCCCGTCACCCACTGCCCCCTGTCACCCACTGCCCCCCGTCACCCACTGCCCCCGTCACCCACTGCCCCCCATAACCCACTGTCCCACCCCATCACACACTGCCCCCCATCACCCACTGCCCCCCGTCACCCACTGTCCCCATCACCCACTGTCCCACCCCATCACACACTGCCCCCCATCACCCACTGCCCCCTGTCACCCACTGTCCCCCGTCACCCACTGTCCCACCCCGTCACCCACTGTCCCACCCCGTCACCCACTGTCCCATCCCATCACCCACTGTCCCCCCCACATCACCCACTGTCCGCCCCACATCACCCACTGTCCCACCCCGTCACCCACTGTCCCACCCCGTCACCCACTGTCCCTCCCAATCACCCACTGTCCCATCCCATCACCCACTGTCCCCCCCACATCACCCACTGTCCCCCCCACATCACCCACTGTCCCACCCCGTCACCCACTGTCCCATCCCGTCACCCACTGTCCCATCCCATCACCCACTGTCCCATCCCGTCACCCACTGTCCCATCCCATCACCCACTGTCCCATCCCGTCACCCACTGTCCCACCCCATCACCCACTGCCCCCCGTCACCCACTGCCCCCCATCACCCACTGTCCCACCCCGTCACCCACTGTCCTACCCCGTCACCCACTGTCCTACCCCGTCACCCACTGTCCCACCCCGTCACCCACTGCCCCCCGTCACCCACTGTCCCACCCGTTACCCACTGTCCTACCCCGTCACCCACTGTCCTACCCTGTCACCCACTGTCCCATCCCATCACCCACTGTCCCCCCCACATCACCCACTGACCCCCATCACCCACTGTCCCCCCCACATCACCCACTGTCCCCCCCACATCACCCACTGTTCCACCCACATCACCCACTGTCCCCCCCACATCACCCAATGTCCCCCCCGCATCACCCACTGTCCCACCCCGTCACCCACTGTCCCCTCCCGTCACCCACTGCCCCATAACCCACTGTCCCACCCCGTCACCCACTGTCCCACCCCGTCACCCACTGTCCAACCCCGTCACCCACTGCCCCATAACCCACTGTCCCACCCCGTCACCCACTGTCCCCCCACATCACCCACTGTCCCCCCCACATCACCCACTGTCCCACCCCGTTACCCACTGTCCTACCCTGTCACCCACTGTCCCCCCCACATCACCCACTGTCCCCCCCACATCACCCACTGTCCCACCCCGTCACCCACTGTCCCATCCCGTCACCCACTGTCCCATCCCATAACCCACTGTCCCACCCCATCACACACTGCCCCCCATCACCCACTGCCCCCCGTCACCCACTGTCCCCATCACCCACTGTCCCACCCCATCACACACTGCCCCCCATCACCCACTGCCCCCTGTCACCCACTGTCCCCCGTCACCCACTGTCCCACCCCGTCACCCACTGTCCCACCCCGTCACCCACTGTCCCATCCCATCACCCACTGTCCCCCCCACATCACCCACTGTCCGCCCCACATCACCCACTGTCCCACCCCGTCACCCACTGTCCCACCCCGTCACCCACTGTCCCACCCCATCACCCACTGTCCCATCCCATCACCCACTGTCCCCCCCACATCACCCACTGTCCCCCCCACATCACCCACTGTCCCACCCCGTCACCCACTGTTCCACCCCGTCACCCACTGTCCCACCCCGTTACCCACTGTCCCACCCCGTCACCCACTGTCCCACCCCGTCACCCACTACCCCCCGTCACCCACTGCCCCCGTCACCCAATGCCCCCCGTCACCCACTGTCCCACCCCGTTACCCACTGTCCCACCCCGTCACCCACTGCAACCCCGTCACCCACTGCCCCCTGTCACCCACTGCCCCCCGTCACCCACTGCCCCCGTCACCCACTGCCCCCCATAACCCACTGTCCCACCCCATCACACACTGCCCCCCATCACCCACTGCCCCCCGTCACCCACTGTCCCATCCCATAACCCACTGTCCCACCCCATCACACACTGCCCCCCATCACCCACTGCCCCCCGTCACCCACTGTCCCCATCACCCACTGTCCCACCCCATCACACACTGCCCCCCATCACCCACTGCCCCCTGTCACCCACTGTCCCCCGTCACCCACTGTCCCACCCCGTCACCCACTGTCCCACCCTGTCACCCACTGTCCCATCCCATCACCCACTGTCCCCCCCACATCACCCACTGTCCGCCCCACATCACCCACTGTCCCACCCCGTCACCCACTGTCCCACCCCGTCACCCACTGTCCCTCCCAATCACCCACTGTCCCATCCCATCACCCACTGTCCCCCCCACATCACCCACTGTCCCCCCCACATCACCCACTGTCCCACCCCGTCACCCACTGTCCCATCCCGTCACCCACTGTCCCATCCCATCACCCACTGTCCCATCCCGTCACCCACTGTCCCATCCCATCACCCACTGTCCCATCCCGTCACCCACTGTCCCACCCCATCACCCACTGCCCCCCGTCACCCACTGCCCCCCATCACCCACTGTCCCACCCCGTCACCCACTGTCCTACCCCGTCACCCACTGTCCTACCCCGTCACCCACTGTCCCACCCCGTCACCCACTGCCCCCCGTCACCCACTGTCCCACCCGTTACCCACTGTCCTACCCCGTCACCCACTGTCCTACCCTGTCACCCACTGTCCCATCCCATCACCCACTGTCCCCCCCACATCACCCACTGCCCCCCATCACCCACTGTCCCCCCCACATCACCCACTGTCCCCCCCACATCACCCACTGTTCCACCCACATCACCCACTGTCCCCCCCACATCACCCAATGTCCCCCCCGCATCACCCACTGTCCCACCCCGTCACCCACTGTCCCCTCCCGTCACCCACTGCCCCATAACCCACTGTCCCACCCCGTCACCCACTGTCCCACCCCGTCACCCACTGCCCCATAACCCACTGTCCCACCCCGTCACCCACTGTCCCCCCACATCACCCACTGTCCCCCCCACATCACCCACTGTCCCACCCCGTTACCCACTGTCCTACCCTGTCACCCACTGTCCCCCCCACATCACCCACTGTCCCCCCCACATCACCCACTGTCCCACCCCGTCACCCACTGTCCCATCCCGTCACCCACTGTCCCATCCCATAACCCACTGTCCCACCCCATCACACACTGCCCCCCATCACCCACTGCCCCCCGTCACCCACTGTCCCCATCACCCACTGTCCCACCCCATCACACACTGCCCCCCATCACCCACTGCCCCCTGTCACCCACTGTCCCCCGTCACCCACTGTCCCACCCCGTCACCCACTGTCCCACCCCGTCACCCACTGTCCCATCCCATCACCCACTGTCCCCCCCACATCACCCACTGTCCGCCCCACATCACCCACTGTCCCACCCCGTCACCCACTGTCCCACCCCGTCACCCACTGTCCCACCCCATCACCCACTGTCCCATCCCATCACCCACTGTCCCACCCCATCACCCACTGCTCCCCGTCACCCACTGCCCCCCGTCACCCACTGTCCCCCGTCACCCACTGTTCCACCCCGTCACCCACTGTCCCACCCCGTTACCCACTGTCCCACCCCGTCACCCACTGTCCCACCCCGTCACCCACTGCCCCCCGTCACCCACTGCCCCCGTCACCCAATGCCCCCCGTCACCCACTGTCCCACCCCGTTACCCACTGTCCCACCCCGTCACCCACTGCAACCCCGTCACCCACTGCCCCCTGTCACCCACTGCCCCCCGTCACCCACTGCCCCCGTCACCCACTGCCCCCCATAACCCACTGTCCCACCCCATCACACACTGCCCCCCATCACCCACTGCCCCCCGTCACCCACTGTCCCCATCACCCACTGTCCCACCCCATCACACACTGCCCCCCATCACCCACTGCCCCCTGTCACCCACTGTCCCCCGTCACCCACTGTCCCACCCCGTCACCCACTGTCCCACCCCGTCACCCACTGTCCCATCCCATCACCCACTGTCCCCCCCACATCACCCACTGTCCGCCCCACATCACCCACTGTCCCACCCCGTCACCCACTGTCCCACCCCGTCACCCACTGTCCCTCCCAATCACCCACTGTCCCATCCCATCACCCACTGTCCCCCCCACATCACCCACTGTCCCCCCCACATCACCCACTGTCCCACCCCGTCACCCACTGTCCCATCCCGTCACCCACTGTCCCATCCCATCACCCACTGTCCCATCCCGTCACCCACTGTCCCATCCCATCACCCACTGTCCCATCCCGTCACCCACTGTCCCACCCCATCACCCACTGCCCCCCGTCACCCACTGCCCCCCATCACCCACTGTCCCACCCCGTCACCCACTGTCCTACCCCGTCACCCACTGTCCTACCCCGTCACCCACTGTCCCACCCCGTCACCCACTGCCCCCCGTCACCCACTGTCCCACCCGTTACCCACTGTCCTACCCCGTCACCCACTGTCCTACCCTGTCACCCACTGTCCCATCCCATCACCCACTGTCCCCCCCACATCACCCACTGCCCCCCATCACCCACTGTCCCCCCCACATCACCCACTGTCCCCCCCACATCACCCACTGTTCCACCCACATCACCCACTGTCCCCCCCACATCACCCAATGTCCCCCCCGCATCACCCACTGTCCCACCCCGTCACCCACTGTCCCCTCCCGTCACCCACTGCCCCATAACCCACTGTCCCACCCCGTCACCCACTGTCCCACCCCGTCACCCACTGTCCAACCCCGTCACCCACTGCCCCATAACCCACTGTCCCACCCCGTCACCCACTGTCCCCCCACATCACCCACTGTCCCCCCCACATCACCCACTGTCCCACCCCGTTACCCACTGTCCTACCCTGTCACCCACTGTCCCCCCCACATCACCCACTGTCCCCCCCACATCACCCACTGTCCCACCCCGTCACCCACTGTCCCATCCCGTCACCCACTGTCCCATCCCATAACCCACTGTCCCACCCCATCACACACTGCCCCCCATCACCCACTGCCCCCCGTCACCCACTGTCCCCATCACCCACTGTCCCACCCCATCACACACTGCCCCCCATCACCCACTGCCCCCTGTCACCCACTGTCCCCCGTCACCCACTGTCCCACCCCGTCACCCACTGTCCCACCCCGTCACCCACTGTCCCATCCCATCACCCACTGTCCCCCCCACATCACCCACTGTCCGCCCCACATCACCCACTGTCCCACCCCGTCACCCACTGTCCCACCCCGTCACCCACTGTCCCACCCCATCACCCACTGTCCCATCCCATCACCCACTGTCCCCCCCACATCACCCACTGTCCCCCCCACATCACCCACTGTCCCACCCCGTCACCCACTGTCCCATCCCGTCACCCACTGTCCCATCCCATCACCCACTGTCCCATCCCGTCACCCACTGTCCCATCCCGTCACCCACTGTCCCATCCCGTCACCCACTGTCCCATCCCGTCACCCACTGTCCCACCCCGTCACCCACTGTCCCACCCCGTCACCCACTGTCCCACCCCATCACCCACTGTCCCATCCCATCACCCACTGTCCCCCCCACATCACCCACTGTCCCCCCCACATCACCCACTGTCCCACCCCGTCACCCACTGTCCCATCCCGTCACCCACTGTCCCATCCCATCACCCACTGTCCCATCCCGTCACCCACTGTCCCATCCCGTCACCCACTGTCCCATCCCGTCACCCACTGTCCCACCCCGTCACCCACTGCCCCCCGTCACCCACTGCCCCCCATCACCCACTGTCCCACCCCGTCACCCACTGTCCTACCCCGTCACCCACTGTCCTACCCCGTCACCCACTGTCCTACCCCGTCACCCACTGCCCCCCGTCACCCACTGTCCCACCCGTTACCCACTGTCCTACCCCGTCACCCACTGTCCTACCCTGTCACCCACTGTCCCATCCCATCACCCACTGTCCCATCCCATCACCCACTGTCCCCCCCACATCACCCACTGCCCCCCATCACCCACTGTCCCCCCCACATCACCCACTGTCCCCCCCACATCACCCACTGTTCCACCCACATCACCCACTGTCCCCCCCACATCACCCAATGTCCCCCCCGCATCACCCACTGTCCCACCCCGTCACCCACTGTCCCCTCCCGTCACCCACTGCCCCATAACCCACTGTCCCACCCCGTCACCCACTGTCCCACCCCGTCACCCACTGTCCAACCCCGTCACCCACTGCCCCATAACCCACTGTCCCACCCCGTCACCCACTGTCCCCCCACATCACCCACTGTCCCCCCCACATCACCCACTGTCCCACCCCGTTACCCACTGTCCCACCCTGTCACCCACTGTCCCCCCCACATCACCCACTGTCCCCCCCACATCACCCACTGTCCCACCCCGTCACCCACTGTCCCATCCCGTCACCCACTGTCCCATCCCATCACCCACTGTCCCATCCCGTCACCCACTGTCCCACCCCATCACCCACTGCCCCCCGTCACCCACTGCCCCCCATCACCCACTGTCCCACCCCGTCACCCACTGTCCTACCCCGTCACCCACTGTCCTACCCCGTCACCACTGTCCTACCCCGTCACCCACTGTCCCACCCCGTCACCCACTGCCCCCCGTCACCCACTGTCCCACCCGTTACCCACTGTCCTACCCCGTCACCCACTGTCCTACCCTGTCACCCACTGTCCCATCCCGTCACCCACTGTCCCCCCCACATCACCCACTGTCCCCCCCACATCACCCACTGCCCCCCATCACCCACTGTCCCCCCCACATCACCCACTGTCCCCCCCACATCACCCACTGTCCCCCCCACATCACCCACTGTCCCCCCCACATCACCCACTGTCCCCCCCACATCACCCACTGTCCCACCCACATCACCCACTGTCCCCCCCACATCACCCAATGTCCCCCCCGCATCACCCACTGTCCCATCCCGTCACCCACTGTCCCCTCCCGTCACCCACAGCCCCATAACCCACTGTCCCACCCCGTCACCCACTGTCCCACCCCGTCACCCACTGTCCAACCCCGTCACCCACTGCCCCATAACCCACTGTCCTACCCTGTCACCCACCGTCCCCCCACATAACCCACTGTCCCCCCCACATCACCCACTGTCCCACCCCGTTACCCACTGTCCTACCCTGTCACCCACTGTCCCACCCCGTCACCCACTGTCCCACCCCGTCACCCACTGCAACCCCGTCACCCACTGCCCCCCTGTCACCCACTGCCCCCGTCACCCTCTGCCCCCATCACCCACTGTCCCCCATAACCCACTGTCCCACCCCGTCACCCACTGTCCCACCCCGTCACCCACCGTCCCCCATCACCCACTGTCCTCATCAGCCACTGTTCCCCATCACTCACTGTCCCCATCAGCCACTGTCCCACCCCGTCATCCACTGTCCCACCCCGTCACCCACCGTCCCAGCCGTCACCCACTGTCCCCCATCACCCACTGTCCCCATCACCCACTGTCCCCATCAGCCACTGTCCCACCCCGTCACCCACTGCAACCCCATCACCCACTGCCCCCTGTCACCCACTGCCCACTGCCCCCCATCACCCACTGTCCCCATCACCCACTGTCCCCCATCACCCACTGACCCCATCAGCCACTGTCCCATCCCATCACTCACTGTCCCACCCCGTCACCCACTGTCCCACCCTGTCACCCACTGTCCCACCCCATCACCCACTGTCCCCCCCGTCACCCACTGTCCCACCCCGTCACCCACTGTCCCACCCCGTCACCCAGTGCAACCCTGTCACCCACTGCCCCCCTGTCTCCCACTGCCCACTGCCCCCATCACACACTGTCCCCCATAACCCACTGTCCCACCCCGTCACCCACTGTCCCACCCCATCACCCACTGTCCCACCCCATCACCCACTGTCCCCATCACCCACTGTCCCCATCACCCACTGCCCCCCCATCACCCACTGCCCCCCCATCACCCACTGCCCCCCCATCACCCACTGCCCCCCCCATCACCCACTGCCCCCCCATCACCCACTGCCCCCCCCCATCACCCACTTCCCCCCATAACCCACTGCCCCCCCCCTTGTCACCCACTGCCCCCCCCCCTTGTCACCCACTGCCCCCCCCCCCCTTCGTTCTGTTGAATGAACCACAATTTTCTAATTTACTTTCTCGTTCCCCTCAGAAAAACTTCTTCGCTGTGACGGCAGCAAACAGATTTAAGAAGATCAGCAGCTCTGGATGTCTGACCTCCCTGGAGGAGTGAGGCGGAGCAAGTCCGGACGCCCCGGGCTGCTCAGAGAAGGCTCCACCCCATGCGCTTGCGTTAACCCCCCCACCCCCCCCGAGCTAGTCTGCCCCGCTCTGCTTCTCGCACTTTGCTTCCTGCTGTATGTGCGCTAACGCCAGCTCAGCGTGACACTGCCACGAGAGGTGATGTCTGCACCGTGACGTCACCCGGGGACCGATGACAGGGATTCACCGGGGATGTCCCCCCGAGCATCCCACGCTGCGTCCCCCTCCCCATTTCCCCACGAACGAGCTTAATCCCACGAGGCGCGTACCCAGTGGTACTTTAAAGCTGCCGTTTCTTAGGTTAGGAGCGTCGCGTCTGTGAAGGGTATAGAGATGCTGATGTGATGATGTCATACCCTAGCTCCAATGCAGTGTGATGTCATACCGAAACCTTGGTGCGGTGTGATGTCATACCCCAGCCCCAGGGCAGTGGGGGGGTGTGTGTATATAAATGTACAGGTTTTAGGCACTGCCAATGTCTCATTTCATTCCCCATCAGAGATTTTATGAACATTTGAATAAAAAGGAAGACGCTGAAATGATGTATTCATGATACGTTCGTTATTTAATAACCAGTAGTGACCCAATCCCAGCCCCTGACATGACCACATGCCATGTGAACACACGTCGCACACGTAGCCAGCGTTGCGTTACTCCAGGGAAAAGACGATTTGATCCTTTTCTCTCTTGGGCTGCGTCCCCGCTAGCGCTGAGTGGGCGGCGCTTGCGGAGGAGACTTACATATATAGATATATGTAAGTCCCCACTCACGCGGTGCGCGCGGCGCTCGTGCGCGGGCACACACGCTCACCCGCGATCAGCGCGTAGGTAAACAAAAAAAATCTATGCTTACCCGCGCGCTGAACTACCCGCAATGCCCCCCCCCTCCCCCGCACGCGCGTACAAGCAGGACACCCGGCGCTCATGCTTGGAGCGCTCTCCAAGCACGAGCGCGCTCGGCGCCAGCGGGGACTAAGGCCGAGTCCATAGAAGGACAGGCCGCGCTGAGGCGTGCGGACGCTCCGCGCTGAGCCCCTGCATACTCAATGAGGATGCCTTGAGAGGGGGCTCACGCGAGCGTCCGCAGGCGTGCTGAGGCGCTGGATTTTTCAGCCGAGCGCCAAGCTGTTTTTCAGAGCGCTGTCGGCTGAAAACATCCAATCAGCGCGGAGCAGCGTCAACGTCACGGCGCCGTGATGTCGTTGACGTCGGTGCGTCGCGGGCGATTGGCCCAGCGACGTCACTGCCCCGCCTCCCTCAGTCTCCCCCCCGCCTCCGATCGCGCCCGCTGGCTCGCCTGCATGGGCATGGAATCGCGCAAATTTCAGCAGGCGAGCCTCAGCGTCAGCGCGGCTCCGAACTCCCCACCCCTCTATGGCCCCAGCCGTAGCCTTAGGAATTACATACTCATTTATCAAATGCTCCCGGCTGCTAAACTGGGAAATGCAGGGAAATCACAGATAGGTGAACGACAACCTCTTGTTATGGGAGATTTGTAGATAAATCTGATACTTTTGTTTGTTTGTTTGTCTGTCTGTTTGTGGCCAGGAGATTTGAGAAATAAAATCTTCTGACTTGCCCTATTTTTTGTTTGAATAAATGCCGCAGTTCGTTGCCTTTACGGCACCCAAGCTGCCAATCGATCCGTTTGATCAGTGAAGATCCGGATTCCCAGGGCACGCAATATGGCCGCCTATTTCCAAAGAGGAAGTTCTGTGGCTTCCTCAACAGTTGCTATAGCAACCTAAGGAAGCTTAAAGCAGTCATACCGCGCTTATAGTCGCGTCTTCGTAGCAAGGACTATAAGCGCGGCCTTATCCTGCATTTGTTTCGTGTTAGAGGATTGAAGCAGACGGTCTCCGGAGCTGAACTGCCTTCATTTCAGCTCCTGGGACCAACTTCTTCACGAGATACTTACCTCCCTAGGGGATGCCGGTATCTCTGCAAATAGTTGCTCCGACGGGGCTTGGTGGGGCTATTGAAATGGTGGATTTACAGCTCCGGCCTCACGCGGGACCAATTGGAAGCCAAGATGTGCGGATTCCTATTGGCCCACGTGACGGGGACATTTAAACTGCTACGGGCACCCCCCTTCGGGAGGCCGGTCCCGCAGGAAGCAGGGAGTCCCCCGGAGCACTACACACCCATAATACATTATAATCATTTTAAACTGAACTATTAATATTATTTATAGACACAACTTGGCGCGACATAGGAAAGCCCAAACCTAATTAAATGAGACCATGTGTTTGCATCGTTGACTATGTTGTTGGTTAGTCGGGTGTCAATGAGGGTTCGAATCAGATATTCCATTGTCTAGTGTCCACTTGTATACGAATATTTCTAATAAAAGTATAATGTCTCGATGTACTGTACTGGCTTCTGTTATTGTGCCAGTTAGTATAATGTCACAAGATCAGATTACTGGAGTTAGTGTTTGATACGCAAGTTGCTATCAGAAATAGCGGTTGAATCTTTCCAGTGTGAGTTGTTGGATGTATCGACTGGATTGAGTTGACGCCCCCCACAAAAGACAAGGTGACACAAGTATGGCAGAAAGCAGGTCATATATATAGGAGGGTAACCTCGGGTTATATAGCAAATACCTGATATTTATACTTTGTGCGGGCTGATATGGATTGGATGTTAGTTTATCAAGAGCATATAACACAAATTGCAGGCGGTCTGGGAAAACACGAAGGCATCTCGCCGCTGCCGATCAGACGCTGTGATATGTAACCTCCGCCGATCAGCCGCTGTGATATCTAACCTCCGCCGATCAGTCGCTGTGATATGTAACCTCCGCCGATCAGCCGCTGTGATATCTAACCTCCGCCGATCAGTCGCTGTGATATCTAACCTCCGCCGATCAGCCGCTGTGATATCTAACCTCCGCCGATCAGTCGCTGTGATATCTAACCTCCGCCGATCAGTCGCTGTGATATCTAACCTCCGCCGATCAGTTGCTGTGATATCTAACCTCCGCCGATGAGTCGCTGTGATATCTAACCTCCGCCGATCAGCCGCTGTGATATCTAACCTCCGCCGATCAGCCGCTGTGATATCTAACCTCCGCCGATCAGTCGCTGTGATATCTAACCTCCGCCGATCAGCCGCTGTGATATCTAACCTCCGCCGATCAGTCGCTGTGATATCTAACCTCCGCCGATCAGCCGCTGTGATATCTAACCTCCGCCGATCAGCCGCTGTGATATCTAACCTCCGACGATCAGCCGCTGTGATATCTAACCTCCGCCGATCAGCCGCTGTGATATCTAACCTCCGCCGATCAGTCGCTGTGATATCTAACCTCCGCCGATCAGCCGCTGTGATATCTAACCTCCGCCGATCAGCCGCTGTGATATCTAACCTCCGCCGATCAGTCGCTGTGATATCTAACCTCCGCCGATGAGTCGCTGTGATATCTAACCTCCGCCGATCAGTCGCTGTGATATCTAACCTCCGCCGATCAGCTGCTGTGATATCTAACCTCCGCCGATCAGTCGCTGTGATATCTAATCTCCGCCGATGAGTCGCTGTGATATCTAACCTCCGCCGATCAGTCGCTGTGATATCTAACCTCCGCCGATGAGGCGCTGTGATATCTAACCTCCGCCGATCAGTCGCTGTGATATCTAACCTCCGCCGATCAGCCGCTGTGATATCTAACCTCCGCCGATCAGTCGCTGTGATATCTAACCTCCGCCGATCAGCCGCTGTGATATCTAACCTCCGCCGATCAGTCGCTGTGATATCTAACCTCCGCCGATCAGCCGCTGTGATATCTAACCTCCGCCGATCAGTCGCTGTGATATCTAACCTCCGCCGATCAGTCGTTGTGATATCTAACCTCTGCCGATCAGCCGCTGTGATATCTAACCTCCGCCGATCAGTCGCTGTGATATCTAACCTCCGCCGATCAGTCGCTGTGATATCTAACCTCCGCCGATCAGCCGCTGTGATATCTAACCTCCGCCGATCAGCCGCTGTGATATCTAACCTCCGCCGATCAGTCGCTGTGATATCTAACCTCCGCCGATCAGTCGCTGTGATATGTAACCTCCGCCGATCAGTCGCTGTGATATCTAACCTCCGCCGATCAGCCGCTGTGATATCTAACCTCCGCCGATCAGCCGCTGTGATATCTAACCTCCGCCGATCAGTCGCTGTGATATCTAACCTCCGCCGATCAGCCGCTGTGATATCTAACCTCCGCCGATCAGACGCTGTGATATCTCGCCGCCAACCATTTCATTCCAATGGTAAGCCCCTAACCTTACCCTAAAACCCCTTAAACTAAACCCCTAACCCCTAACCCCTTACCCTAAAAGCCCTAACCCCTTACCCTAACCGGTTAACCCCTAAAACCCCCTAACTTTAACACCTAATGCTAATCTTTACCCAAAACCCCCTAACCTAAACCCTTTGCCCTAACCCTGTAATCGGACGCTTACGCTACAAGGCTAAACCACAACCCTTCCCCTAACCTTTGACCTTAAAAGCTTAAGCCCTTAGCCTAAAACCCCTCCTTATCACTTACCTTAGCAGCGAAACAGCCGGTGGCTAGCTGCTCTTGGCGGCAGCTAAAAGGCTGCGGTGAGATGTCCCATTCCGTATTGCTGGAGGCCCACATTAGCCGTATATAGATGTGAGCCCACTACTAGTGCGCCACTAGGGTATAGCTCTTGCTACGAGAGGGGTTATAGAGCAGGGTCGTAGTCACGGTTACATAGTCTATCACTGCTCCGTTGCAAGGAGTGTACTTAGAGTGGAGGAACAGGGAAGTCGTTTCCCGCGCCTTATCTTTCCATCATTTATCTTTTCTGCTCTATTTTCCCTTTATTTCTCTCTCCCTCTCATCAGTATTGTTTTACTGTCTCTGTTGGGTCAGGAGACTAATCACAAATCGCTAGGTCCGCTTAATAACTGCCAGGACTGTCTATATGTCAGTCTCAGTGATAACGGCGGAGAGAGCTAACTGTTAAGATGGTAGACAAATCGATAGGATTCAATAAAATAGCCTGCAATGTATGTAGTGTATATCTTTATTTGTATAGCGCTAGACGTGACATGATAATATAACACATAATGGGAATAAACGCTTCAGATATAAAACAATAGTCAAAAGAGTCCTTGACCGAGGAGCTTACAATCAACTAATCTTGTTATAGTTTTCTTGTGTAGTCACATATAGTGACGGGAGCATGTTCGGTGGGCCGCAGTGCTAACACGAAAGCAGAAACTCACATTCTGACGGCCCTAAGCGCTCGTCACTACGAAAGTGATGTCAGAGCGTTGACCGACACCCGTTTCGCCTGTAGAGGGTTCTTCCATTAAAAAGGGCATAAAGAGTGGAAAACAAAATAGAAAAATGCTGTGTCAGCTATTATCAAATACTACACCATCGATTTATTTAAAAACTAAAAAAAAAAAAACCCACGGGGGTTTGAATGAAACGCAGCATTAAAATTAAGTTGGTGAAATCGGCAGGTTGACGCGCCCCCATCTTACCCTCACCTCCCAAACATCAGAGCCCTGACACGCCCTGCGACACTGAGCGGGGGGGGGGGGGGTGACTGGGGAAGGAATCTGCTTCTGCCTCATAGAACAGGGAATCCCAGGAAATACACAAACAGAATCACACGGCTGCAACATTGTCCTTCATTCCGTAAGTCAGCGGCAGGACGGCGCCAGGTTACGGCGAAGCCTGGAGAGATGCAGGTCCGGCGGCGCAACAGCTCCCTCGTGTGGGAAACCCGTGCGATACGACAGATCCGTAATCGGCTGCAGGATTACCCGGGTCTCGAGGACGTCACATGGCCAGGAACGATTCCTTCGGGGCGCTGCTCTTTCGTTAAATAGATCCACGGTGGGAATTAATATCCCTTATTGCAGATTATGTGACAATAGTGCGTCCACACCCCCAGACCTTAAATCGATCCAGTTGTGCGGCTGGACCACACCCCGAGGCATACTCCATCCCACAATGAGCAGCCACTTTACCTTGCGTTTCAACGTTGCCCTTATTCTCTGTAGAGTGCAAGCTCTCCGGATCAGGGCTCTCATTACCGTGCCTGTTTGCGTTTGCTTCTGCTTATGTCATTGATGTCGCTCTGCACCTCATTGTACCTCGCTACAGAACATGTTGGAGCTTTACAAATAGACGATAATAATAATCATTCACACGCCCGCAGAATACACTGAGGGTCAGTGGCTGGAGACGCGAGGGGTGCAGCCCAGGGGCCCCTGAGGGCCCTTCCTCCGTACCTTCTGAGCATTCAGGAGCAGCTCCCGGGCAAACACCGGCTCCACCTGAGGGGGAGAGAGGCAGCGGGATCAGGGGGAGGAGGCAGAGGGGGGTAGGGGGATCGGGGTGGAGAGGCAGGGGGTTCGGGGGGAGGAAGCAGCAGAATCAATGGGAGGAGTTAGGGGGATCGGGGGTAGAGGTAGGGGGATCGGGGGGAGGCAGGGGGATTTGGGGGGAGGCAGAGAGATCGGGGGAGAGGCAGCGAGATCAGGAGGCAGTGGGTTCGGGGGGAGAGGCAGGGGGATTGGCGGGAGAGGCAGGGGGATTGGCGGGAGAGGCAGGGGTATCAGGGGGAGAGGCGGGGGGAGAGGCAGGGGGATTTGGGGTGAGGCAGAGAGATCAGGAGGCAGTGGGTTCAGGGGGAGAGGCAGGGGGATTGGCGGGAGAGGCAGGGGGATCAGGGGGAGAGGCAGGGGGATCGGGGGAGAGGCAGGGGGATTGGCGGGAGAGGCAGCTGGATCGGGGGGAGGAGGCAGCTGGATCGGGGGGGGAGGAGGCAGCTAGATCGGGGGGAAAAGGCAGAGGGATGAGTAGGGAGCAGGAGGTTCGGGGGAGAGGGCAGCTGGATCGGGGGGAGAAGGCAGAGGGATGAGGGGGTGAGGCAGTGGGTTCGGGGGGAGAGGCAGGGGGACCAGGGGGAGAGGCAGGGGGATCGGGGGGTGAGGAGCCAGCAGGATCGGGGTGAGGAGGCAGGATTAGGGGGTAGTTAGTTCGGTAGTAAGGTGGGGGAGGGCAGAGGAAGCTAGACATGTTGTTCTGCATATCACATATTTACATATATGGTGCTCTGTGATGTGTTGCTCCTCTGTCAGGTATATACTGTACATATATACATGTGTGTACACGGCTCTGCCATCTATGCTACTTACAAGAGCTGTTATCAGCATCTTCTGGTTCAAGGTCGCTGTGCTCGGATATTCCTCCCCAAAGCAGAGCCAGATCTGATATTGGGGAACGGGGCCCCTGTTTTTTTCATACAGCTGCAGCTCTGAAACAGATACACGGGGTCACATGGGAATAAGGGGGGGGATCCCCAGGAACACAGCAAAATGCCTCCTCGCCTTGAACAGTTTCCCCATTTAATCTCACCCCCTGCTTCCCCCTCCCCTTAATAAATGTTCAGCTCCCAAACTCATAGCCTGCCCCCTCACCACCTGCGCCTGCCACCCATCTGCCCCCTCAATCTCCCCCACTCCCTCTCCCCTCACGACCTCTGACCCCAGTCCCTGCCCTCATGACCTCAGAGCCCCAGTCCCTCCCATGACCTCAGACCTCCAGTTTCTCCCCCCTCAGATGCCCATTTGCCCCCAGTCTCCCCCCCCAGACGCCATAGTATCTCTAAGACTCCGAGTGCGCCCCCCCATCTGTCAGCAGGATGCCCCCTTCCCTCACCCTGCAGGAAGCAATCGGTGTCCAGCACTTTGCGGGACCGCTCCCTCTCCAGCTTGTTGGGTCGGTCAGTGTGAGGTGCCAGCTGCCGGCTCCAATACACGCGGCCCTGGCACCGACGCTTCACAAAGACGCCCTCCGGTGCCACCCACAGCAGCACCCCCCTGTCCAGGTGTCCGAGGAGCCTCTGCAGGACAAGGCCGGTGCCCGGAGAGAGGAAGCCGGGGAGCTCGTGGGGGGAGGGGAGTGGGATCTCCTCCAGCGCGGGCGGGGGGCATGGACTGGAGTCGTAGGGCGACAAGGCCCGGGGGACAATGCGGCAGCCGTCAGCTGTCTGCGTGGTGACCTCTGTCACTAGCGTGTCCTGATAATACAGACGCACGTGGAGCCAGAAATCTGCGGGAGGACACAGGTGTAATGTTATACATGTGTATGTGTGCGGGACAGGCTAGTAAAAAGTAGTGGTACTGTGTCTAATCACACAAGAGACGTAAGCTGCTAAATATAAGGGTCAGCGGGCAGATAGCCTATCAATAGGGTAGGACAGACAGACAGACATTACTAAATAGAAATGTATAGATAGAGGGATGGAGACAGAGATAGAGAGATAGAGAGAGACAGTGAGAGACACACAGAAAGACAGACAGAGAGAGAGAGAGAGACAGAAAGACACAGAGAGACAGACAGAGACAAAGACACAGATCAATATGTATTGAGATAGATAAATAGACAGACAGACAGATAGATATTGATGTATTGAGATCGACAGAAAGATATAGATTGATAGATATGGATAGATTGATAGACAGATATAGATTGATAGATATAGATTAATGATATGGATAGACAGACAGAGTTAGATCTGACCCCGTCTATGCAGCACCCACAGTGTGACGATCCCTGATTGTGTCACCATGCAGGGCACCTGCCTCTGTGTTACATCAGTGCTGGACGTGGAACCATAAGCTCAAACCGTATGACATCACATTGTGTGACATGCTATATAGGTTGACATTGGGGTACGAGTCTGACCTGAGGATGACGAGGGTACAACAAGGCCTCTGCTCGCCACGTCAGGCACTTTGTGAGTCAAATGGCGGGTCGTCAACAGGAAGGGTCCGGTCACATGACACCCTGAGCAGGAGATGGAACAGAAGTGAGGATGGACAAACAGGAAGTGAGGATGGACAAACAGGAAGTGAGGATGGACAAACAGGAAGTGAGGATGGACAAACAGGAAGTGAGGATGGCCAATCAGGAAGTGAATGGTGTAAAGGATATATTTATGGAACTATAGGTAGGAGTCCAGCATACAACCCTTTCACACCCTCTCTATTTTACATCTAATGCCGTATAAAAGCCGGAAAGTCACTTATATCACCTCTTTCGTGTTTCCTGGTTCAACAGAAGAGACCTAAGGGGATGGACAATCTGATTTATGAGGAGAGGCTAGCTAAATTAGATTTATTTACATTAGAAAAGAGGCATCTAAGAGGGGCTATGATAACTATATACAAATATATTCGGGGACAATACAAGGAGCTTTCAAAAGAACTATTCATCCCACGGGCAGTACAAAGGACTCGGGGCCATCCCTTAAGGTTAGAGGAAAAGAGATTTCACCAGCCACAAAGGAAAGGGATCTTTACAGTAAGGACAGTTAAAATGTGGAATTCATTACCATGGAGACTGTGATGGCAGATACAATAAATTTGTTCAAAAAAAAGGTTGAACATCTTTTTAGATGGGAAAGGTATACAGGGATATACCAAATAAGTAAACACGGGAAGGATGTTGAACCAAGTGATTAATCCGATTGCCAATTCTTGGAGTCAGGAAGGAATTAATTTTTCCCCTTAATGGTTTATTTTGTTTGCCATCCTCTGGATCAATAAGTAAGTATAGATATAAGATAAAGTATCTGTTGTCTAAATTTTGCATAGGTTGAACTTGATGGATCTATGTCTTTTTTCAACCTCATCTACTATGTAACTATGTAACTATGTAACTATGTAACCTGTGGGGTTAGGGACGCTCTGTATCTATTAGAAACTTCCATGTTGGTTCCCCTAACATCATCACCCCCAAATATTACCAGGACCAGCTATATGACTGGATCACACCCCACCCTGATGTATACTCCGTCCCTAATGAGCAGCCACTTCACCTTTTGTTTCAACATGGCCCCTTATCCCCTCTAGAGCGTGAGTGCTCTGTATCAGGATCCTCACTACCTCCTGTGTCTGTTTATGCTTGTTTGTATGTCATTCTGCATATGTAATATGCATAACTTATTCCCATTATGTGTTATTTATATTATGTGTTATTTATATGATTGTGTATTACTGCTGTGACACGCTATGTACATTAATGTAATGCAATGTCTTTATACATAATGTATAACCCTGTTCTCCTATGTAACCATGTATCTGTCATCATAACTCTGTGCCCAGGACATACTTGAAAACGAGAGGTAACTCTCAATGTATTACTTCCTGGTAACACATTTGATAAATAAATAAGGTCAGCCCTGTCCCTTTGTAGGGGAGATTGGCTCTGAAGGTCAGTCGCTGCCCCTGTGTCTGGGGTCCGGTTCCACCTCCTCACTCACCTCTTTTGCTGTGCGGAGTCTCGTGTCCCTGGATTTTGGAGGAGCTGTGGGTGGTTTCCAAAGGAACCTCCTTCCTCTTACCCTGAATCTGCATGTGGTTAGGGGAAGAAATAGTGGTCACATCAGCGGAATGAGCGGCGGAGCTCCCCAGGGGCGCAGAGTGAGCACCGAGCAGACCGCAGGACCGCAGCAGAATGAGCAGCGGAGCTCTCCCAGAGGCGCAGAGTGAGCACAGAGCAGACAGCAGGACCACAGCGGAATGAGCGGCGGAGCTCTCACAGGGGCGCAGAGTGAGCACCGAGCAGACAGCAGGACCTCAGCAGAATGAGCAGCGGAGCTCTTCCAGAGGCGCAGAGTGAGCACCGAGCAGACAGCAGGACCGCAGCGGAATGAGTGGCGCAGCTCTCCCAGAGGCGCAGAGTGAGCACCGAGCAGACAGCAGGACCTCAGCAGAATGAGCGGCGGAGCTCTCCCAGAGGCGCAGAGTGAGCACCGAGCAGACAGCAGGACCGCAGCGGAATGAGTGGCGGAGCTCTCCCAGAGGCGCAGAGTGAGCACCGAGCAGACAGCAGGACCGCAGCGGAATGAGCGGCAGAGCTCTCCCAGAGGCGCAGAGTGAGCACCGAGCAGACAGCAGGACCTCAGCAGAATGAGCGGCGGAGCTCCCCAGAGGTGCAGAGTGAGCACCGAGCAAACAGCAGGACCGCAGCGGAATGAGCGGCGGAGCTCTCCCAGAGGCGCAGAGTGAGCACCGAGCAGACAGCAGGACCGCAGCGGAATGAGCAGCGGAGCTCTCCCAGAGGCGCAGAGTGAGCACCGAGCAGACAGCAGGACCGCAGCGGAATGAGTGGCGCAGCTCTCCCAGAGGCGCAGAGTGAGCACCGAGCAGACAGCAGGACCGCAGCGGAATGAGCGGCGGAGCTCCCCAGAGGCACAGAGTGAGCACCGAGCAGACAGCAGGACCTCAGCGGAATGAGCGGCGGAGTTCTCCCAGAGGCGCAGAGTGAGCACCGAGCAGACAGCAGGACTGCAGCGGAATGAGCGGCGGAGTTCTCCCAGAGGTGCAGAGTGAGCACCGAGCAGACAGCAGGACCGCAGCGGAATGAGCGGCGGAGCTCCCCAGAGGCGCAGAGTGAGCACCGAGCAGACAGCAGGACCGCAGCGGAATGAGCGGCGGAGCTCTCCCAGAGGCGCAGAGTGAGCACCGAGCAGACAGCAGGACCGCAGCGGAATGAGCGGCGGAGCTCTCCCAGAGGCGCAGAGTGAGCAGCGAGCAGACAGCAGGACCGCAGCGGAATGAGCGGCGGAGCTCTCCCAGAGGCGCAGAGTGAGCACCGAGCAGACAGCAGGACCGCAGCGGAATGAGTGGCGGAGCTCTCCCAGAGGTGCAGAGTGAGCACCGAGCAGACAGCAGGACCGCAGCGGAATGAGTGGCGGAGCTCTCCCAGAGGCGCAGAGTGAGCACCGAGCAGACAGCAGGACCACAGCGGAATGAGTGGCGGAGCTCTCCCAGAGGCGCAGAGTGAGCACCAAGCAGACAGCAGGACCGCAGCGGAATGAGCGGCGGAGCTCTCCCAGAGGCGCAGAGTGACACCGAGCAGACAGCAGGACCGCAGCGGAATGAGTGGCGGAGCTCTCCCAGAGGCGCAGAGTGAGCACCGAGCAGACAGCAGGACCGCAGCGGAATGAGCGGCGGAGCTCTCCCAGAGGCGCAGAGTGAGCACCGAGCAGACAGCAGGACCGCAGCGGAATGAGCAGAGGAGCTCTCCCAGAGGCGCAGAGTGACACCGAGCAGACAGCAGGACCGCAGCGGAATGAGCGACGGAGCTCTCCCAGGGGTGCAGAGTGAGCACCGAGCAGACAGCAGGACCGCAGCGGAATGAGCGGCGGAGCTCTCCCAGAGGCGCAGAGTGAGCACCGAGCAGACAGCAGGACCACAGCGGAATGAGTGGCGCAGCTCTCCCAGAGGCGCAGAGTGAGCACCGAGCAGACAGCAGGACCTCAGCAGAATGAGCGGCGGAGCTCTCCCAGAGGCGCAGAGTGAGCACCGAGCAGACAGCAGGACCGCAGCGGAATGAGTGGCGGAGCTCTCCCAGAGGCGCAGAGTGAGCACCGAGCAGACAGCAGGACCGCAGCGGAATGAGCGGCAGAGCTCTCCCAGAGGCGCAGAGTGAGCACCGAGCAGACAGCAGGACCTCAGCAGAATGAGCGGCGGAGCTCCCCAGAGGTGCAGAGTGAGCACCGAGCAAACAGCAGGACCGCAGCGGAATGAGCGGCGGAGCTCTCCCAGAGGCGCAGAGTGAGCACCGAGCAGACAGCAGGACCGCAGCGGAATGAGCAGCGGAGCTCTCCCAGAGGCGCAGAGTGAGCACCGAGCAGACAGCAGGACCGCAGCGGAATGAGTGGCGCAGCTCTCCCAGAGGCGCAGAGTGAGCACCGAGCAGACAGCAGGACCGCAGCGGAATGAGCGGCGGAGCTCCCCAGAGGCACAGAGTGAGCACCGAGCAGACAGCAGGACCTCAGCGGAATGAGCGGCGGAGTTCTCCCAGAGGCGCAGAGTGAGCACCGAGCAGACAGCAGGACTGCAGCGGAATGAGCGGCGGAGTTCTCCCAGAGGTGCAGAGTGAGCACCGAGCAGACAGCAGGACCGCAGCGGAATGAGCGGCGGAGCTCCCCAGAGGCGCAGAGTGAGCACCGAGCAGACAGCAGGACCGCAGCGGAATGAGCGGCGGAGCTCTCCCAGAGGCGCAGAGTGAGCACCGAGCAGACAGCAGGACCGCAGCGGAATGAGCGGCGGAGCTCTCCCAGAGGCGCAGAGTGAGCAGCGAGCAGACAGCAGGACCGCAGCGGAATGAGCGGCGGAGCTCTCCCAGAGGCGCAGAGTGAGCACCGAGCAGACAGCAGGACCGCAGCGGAATGAGTGGCGGAGCTCTCCCAGAGGTGCAGAGTGAGCACCGAGCAGACAGCAGGACCGCAGCGGAATGAGTGGCGGAGCTCTCCCAGAGGCGCAGAGTGAGCACCGAGCAGACAGCAGGACCACAGCGGAATGAGTGGCGGAGCTCTCCCAGAGGCGCAGAGTGAGCACCGAGCAGACAGCAGGACCGCAGCGGAATGAGCGGCGGAGCTCTCCCAGAGGCGCAGAGTGACACCGAGCAGACAGCAGGACCGCAGCGGAATGAGTGGCGGAGCTCTCCCAGAGGCGCAGAGTGAGCACCGAGCAGACAGCAGGACCGCAGCGGAATGAGCGGCGGAGCTCTCCCAGAGGCGCAGAGTGAGCACCGAGCAGACAGCAGGACCGCAGCGGAATGAGCAGAGGAGCTCTCCCAGAGGCGCAGAGTGACACCGAGCAGACAGCAGGACCGCAGCGGAATGAGCGACGGAGCTCTCCCAGGGGTGCAGAGTGAGCACCGAGCAGACAGCAGGACCGCAGCGGAATGAGCGGCGGAGCTCTCCCAGAGGCGCAGAGTGAGCACCGAGCAGACAGCAGGACCGCAGCGGAATGAGTGGCGCAGCTCTCCCAGAGGCGCAGAGTGAGCACCGAGCAGACAGCAGGACCTCAGCAGAATGAGCGGCGGAGCTCTCCCAGAGGCGCAGAGTGAGCACCGAGCAGACAGCAGGACCGCAGCGGAATGAGTGGCGGAGCTCTCCCAGAGGCGCAGAGTGAGCACCGAGCAAACAGCAGGACCACAGCGGAATGAGCGGCGGAGCTCCCCAGAGGCGCAGAGTGAGCACCGAGCAGACAGCAGGACCTCAGCGGAATGAGCGGCGGAGCTCTCCCAGAGGCGCAGAGTGAGCACCGAGCAGACAGCAGGACCTCAGCGGAATGAGCGGCGGAGCTCTCCCAGAGGCGCAGAGTGAGCACCGAGCAGACAGCAGGACCGCAGCGGAATGAGCGGCGGAGCTCTCCCAGAGGCGCAGAGTGAGCAGCGAGCAGACAGCAGGACCGCAGCGGAATGAGCGGCAGAGCTCTCACAGGGGTGCAGAGTGAGCACCGAGCAGACAGCAGGACCGCAGCGGAATGAGCGGCGGAGCTCTCCCAGAGGCGCAGAGTGAGCACCGAGCAGACAGCAGGACCGCAGCGGAATGAGTGGCGGAGCTCTCCCAGAGGCGCAGAGTGAGCACCGAGCAAACAGCAGGACCGCAGCGGAATAAGTGGCGGAGCTCTCCCAGAGGCGCAGAGTGAGCACCGAGCAAACAGCAGGACCACAGCGGAATGAGTGGCGGAGCTCTCCCAGAGGCGCAGAGTGAGCACCGAGCAAACAGCAGGACCACAGCGGAATGAGTGGCGGAGCTCTCCCAGAGGTGCAGAGTGAGCACCGAGCAGACAGCAGGACCTCAGCGGAATGAGTGGCGGAGCTCTCCCAGAGGCGCAGAGTGAGTACCGAGCAGACAGCAGGACCGCAGCGGAATGAGTGGCGGAGCTCTCTCAGAGGCACAGAGTGAGCACCGAGCAGACAGCAGGACCGCAGCGGAATGAGCGGCGGAGCTCTCCCAGAGGCGCAGAGTGAGCACCGAGCAGACAGCAGGACCACAGCGGAATGAGTGGCGGAGCTCTCCCAGAGGCGCAGAGTGAGCACCGAGCAGACAGCAGGACCACAGCGGAATGAGTGGCGGAGCTCTCCCAGAGGCGCAGAGTGAGCACCGAGCAAACAGCAGGACCACAGCGGAATGAGCGGCGGAGCTCTCTCAGAGGCACAGAGTGAGCACCGAGCAGACAGCAGGACCGCAGCGGAATGAGTGGCGGAGCTCTCCCAGAGGCGCAGAGTGAGCACCGAGCAAACAGCAGGACCACAGCGGAATGAGCGGCGGAGCTCTCCCAGGGGTGCAGAGTGAGCACCGAGCAGACAGCAGGACCTCAGCGGAATGAGCGGTGGAGCTCTTCCAGTGGTGCAGAGTGAGCACCAAGCAGACAGCAGGACCTCAGCGGAATGAGCGATGGAGCTCTCCCAGCGGTGCAGAGTGAGCACCGAGCAGACAGCAGGACCTCAGCGGAATGAGCGATGGAGCTCTCCCAGAGGCGCAGAGTGAGCACCGAGCAGACAGCAGGACCTCAGCGGAATGAGCGGCGGAGCTCTCCCAGGGGTGCAGAATGAGCACCGAGCAGACAGCAGGACCTCAGCGGAATGAGCGGCGGAGCTCTCCCAGGGGTGCAGAGTGAGCACCGAGCAGACAGCAGGACCTCAGCGGAATGAGCGGCGGAGCTCTCCCAGAGGCGCAGAGTGAGCACCGAGCAGACAGCAGGACCTCAGCGGAATAAGCGGCGGAACTTCCCAGAGGCGCAGAGTGAGCACCGAGCAGACAGCAGGACCTCAGCGGAATGAGCGGCGGAGCTCTCCCAGGGGTGCAGAGTGAGCACCGAGCAGACAGCAGGACCGCAGCGGAATGAGCGGCGGAGCTCTCCCAGAGGCACAGAGGGAGCACCGAGCAGACAGCAGGACCTCAGCGGAATGAGCGGCGTAGCTCCCCAGGGGCGCAGAGTGAGCACCGAGCAGACAGCAGGACCTCAGCGGAATGAGTGGCGGAGCTCCCCAGGGGCGCAGAGTGAGCACCGAGCAGACAGCAGGACCGCAGCGGAATGAGCGGCGGAGCTCTCCCAGAGGCGCAGAGTGAGCACCGAGCAGACAGCAGGACCTCAGCGGAATGAGCGGTGGAGCTCTCCCAGGGGCGCAGAGTGAGCACCGAGCAGACAGCAGGACCGCAGCGGAATGAGCGGCAGAGCTCTCCCAGAGGCGCAGAGTGAGCACCGAGCAGACAGCAGAACCGCAGCGGAATGAGCGGCGGAGCTCTCCCAGGGGTGCAGAGTGAGCACCGAGCAGACAGCAGGACCTCAGCAGCGGAATGAGCGGCGGAGCTCTCCCAGGGGTGCAGAGTGAGCAGCGAGCAGACAGCAGGACCTCAGCGGAATGAGTGGCGGAGCTCCCCAGGGGCGCAGAGTGAGCACCGAGCAGACAGCAGGACCGCAGCGGAATGAGCGGCGGAGCTCTCCCAGAAGCGCAGAGTGAGCACCGAGCAGACAGCAGGACCGCAGCGGAATGAGCGGCGGAGCTCTCCCAGGGGCGCAGAGTGAGCATCGAGCAGACAGCAGGACCTCAGCGGAATGAGCGGCGGAGCTCTCCCAGGGGCGCAGAGTGAGCACCGAGCAGACAGCAGGACCGCAGCGGAATGAGCGGCGGAGCTCTCCCAGAGGCGCAGAGTGAGCACCGAGCAGACAGCAGGACCGCAGCGGAATGAGCGGCGGAGCTCTCCCAGGGGTGCAGAGTGAGCACCGAGCAGACAGCAGGACCGCAGCGGAATGAGCGGCGGAGCTCTCCCAGGGGTGCAGAGTGAGCACCGAGCAGACAGCAGGACCGCAGCGGAATGAGCGGCGGAGCTCTCCCAGAGGCACAGAGTGAGCACCGAGCAGACAGCAGGACCGCAGCGGAATGAGCGGCGGAGTTCTCCCAGAGGTGCAGAGTGAGCACCGAGCAGACAGCAGGACCTCAGCTGAATGAGCGGCGGAGCTCTCCCAGAGGCGCAGAGTGAGCACCGAGCAGACAGCAGGACCGCAGCGGAATGAGCGGCGGAGCTCTCCCAGAGGCGCAGAGTGAGCACCGAGCAGACAGCAGGACCGCAGCGGAATGAGCGGCGGAGCTCTCCCAGAGGCGCAGAGTGAGCACCGAGCAGACAGCAGGACCGCAGCGGAATGAGCGGCGGAGCTCTCCCAGAGGCGCAGAGTGAGCAGCGAGCAGACAGCAGGACTGCAGCGATATGAGTGGCGGAGCTCTCACAGGGGCGCAGAGTGAGCACCGAGCAGACAGCAGGACCGCAGCGAAATGAGCAGCGGAGCTCCCCAGGGGCGCAGAGTGAGCACCGAGCAGACAGCAGGACCGCAGCGGAATGAGCGGCGGAGGGGAGAGCACAGGGCCTCTGTAACTCTCTTACCTTCTCCCGGCATCTCCCCTCATCCGTGACATCAAATGGTGTAGCGTTGCCATGACAACGGGAAACCACGTGACGTCATTGCACCATGCGCCAACACGTTGCCATGACAATGGGACGCTTTGAGGCGCCGTGTTGCCCTGACAACATGACACCGCATTGAGCCGTGATGTCCCATTGCCATGGCAACGTGACACCATTTGACGTCACAGAGCCATAACGACAAGACCATACAGGGGGAAGACGCAAGAAGGAGATGAGATGTTGCCAGAGAAGGTAAGAGCAGAGGCTTTGTATATGTCACTGCACCGAGCCGCGCAAACAACCCAGCCGGCCCTGATTATAGTTAAGAGTAATAACCTCTTGTAATTAGGTGACAGCAGAAAGGAAAAGGATTCCATGACAGAAGCAGGAGGGGAGGCCTACACATTCTCACCTGAGCCTGCAGCTGCTTAGTCGGGCTCCGAGATTCGTCCTGCGGTGGGATACTGGAATCCTCGTTTTTGGGGCTCGTGGGTGTATCTCTGGACCCTTCTTCTGTAACATATAAAGCTGCTCATGACCCAATCACCCTAATCCCTGCCCCAGAGACAGCCCAATAGTGCCAGGCTCTGTTTCCCACCAGGACATAGAGGTCCCACTGTCTATAACCCTGATCTGAGATTCTAGAGGTCACAGGCTCTGGGTTACTCCCGGCCAGTCGGTCCCCATGCTCTCCCCAGAGTGGGATGGTCACTCACTACTCCTTCCTCCAGCCTCGGACAGGATCCTATACACCTTGAAGGGTTCAGCTAGGTCCAGCTGGCTGTTCTCCAGCACCTCCTGGAAGTCTGGGCTCTTATTCAGGGCACATCGGAGCCGCGTCTTCCAGACCGTGGGGTCAGTCTTTCCCGTCAAATCCCGATACTTCCCCTTATACATAGTCCAGGCCTGCGGGAGCAAAAGAAAGACCTAGGGTAACACCTGCTAACTGTCCCTGGCCTGGACAGGGGTCAAAGTCTGGGTCAGTGTTTTATCAGCAGAAGCAAAGGATACTATGGCCTCGGAAATGATAAAAACCATAAATCAGGAACTTTGTTTTAAAAGGAGAAGGCAGAACGCGTGGGTTCAGCAAAGGGCTCCGGACGGTTATTGAGGGTAACAAATGAAGGGCAAAGGGGCACAGGATAATAAAGTTATATAATAAGTTATCCCCAGTTATTTGTCTGGGACAGCGTTAATTATATCGTCATTATAGAGGTAAAATTCATTAAGTGCATTTTGGGCAAAAACTCACTAAATCCACTTCCTGACTGGGAATCTCGTGATATTTCTATTGAAAACCCTCATTAAGTTCTGATTTAGTCATAATTCAGAGTTACCAAAACATAAAACTCATTAAGTATCATTTTGAAATAATGTCAAAAAGATCATTTAATCGCCGTTTCCTCAGCACTCAAAGAATGTCTTTAATTACTTTTACCTCTAGAACGATATATCTTTGCCGTTTTTGTATATTACGATGTGACTCATTGAGTACTTGGACCACTAACAATTATTTATTCATTTATAACGTGTGTTACCAGGAAGTAATACACTGAGAATTACCTCTCGTTTTCAGGCATGTCCTGGGCATAGAGTTATGATGACAGATACATGGTTACAAATACACGGTTACATTAAGGGAGCAGGGTGATAAATTATATAAAAGACATTGCGTGCACAGTCAGAGATAATATATGTTATTATATGCTAACAATGGTTGGGTGGCTAGCACAGAGTGAGTAATGGACTAGCCTTTGTGTGGGGCAAGGTGAATCCCTGGACAATGGGGAGGTGGGTGAAGGGTGAGCACTCTTGCTAGGGAGGTATATGGTCTAGAAAGCGGAGCATTGTCCTCTCCCCGGCAGCCAGGCCTCTACCCCTGTGAGATGTATGGAGTTATAATTGGGAAAACAGGTCTGGGTTCTAGCCCTGTCGGCTCGATTCCCATTGGTCAGTTTCAATTTCCTACGCTCCCAATGCCTGCCCCCTGGCAGTGTCGCCACTCACGGCCCTGATTGGTCAGTCCGGTCGAGCCACCGGTTCCTGATTGGCTCAGCAGAGGACAGGTCTCCGCTGATTGGTCAGCACCCCGTCTTCCATGTTTTCAGATGGTTGGCTGGGAAACTGTACAAGCCGATGCCGACCAGGGCTCCACAGTTTGTTCATGGTTGGTCTCGGTGTCAAGAGACCGACCGGAAAGTGGTGTGGACCAGAGGTGGGTATCCCGAGTTACTGGGATTCCTGAATGGACACATCAAGATGGCATCTAGGGTAAGCTAGTATTGGCAGCGCCCTCCACCCAGTGAGCTGGGAGTTCCCTGTACCTCAAGATGGTGGTGAGTTGACCTGGTTTGTGTCCTGCGTTGCTCCCTGTTGGCTCTGGCCAGAATATACTATTATTTAACCCTCGTGCTGCCTGGTGTAAAAACCTGACAAAGGGTATATTAAAATAATTTTAGAGGTCAGGGTGATGGTTTGGGGCTGAAGGATAGTCCCATAAGTCAGATTTTTAGGGGTAGGGGTCAGTGTGTATAGTTATGGGGGTCAAGGATATATAGTAATTGGGGTTAGAGGTCATAGTACAGTATATTGTTATAGAGAGGTCAGAGTATAGTGTATACAGGGGTCAGATTATACAGTTGTTAAGAGCATATAAGGAGGTTACCTTGAACAGAGTGGCATCCGCCTGCTCGCTGTAGTCCTGTTTGGCTGCGTGTTTCCATGGGATCCTGAAAAGGGTTTTCTCGGGGTTCTGCCAGCGCAGTCCTGGGTAGAGGCCGCTCTCTACCTGTAGTACCAGCCACTCCTTCAGCCTCAGCACCTGAGATCCCTGGTCACACATGGGTTAGGGGAGTGGGGCAGGGGGAGGCTCGAGCCCCTAAACCAGATCTCTCAACAACAACACTCCATACACCTTATCCAAGAGACGGGTCACCTCTCCCACCCTCCCAGGGTCAGGACTCTCTTTCTTCCCAGGGACTCTCTCTATTAAAGAGACCACAGTCCTCTATCACTCTCTTCTCTGTGTCCCCCTCTCTCACACACACTGGAATCTCTCTCTCTCCTGAATCTCACTCCACTGCCCCTCATAGATTTTTCTCTCTCCCTCTCTCTCGTACGTGTCTCTCGCTCTTTAAGTTTATTTCCTTCTCTCTCCCAATATAGATTGTGACAGAGAAAGTGAAACTGATACTCATTTTGTTGCTTTCAATTTCATGTTTGCCATTTTATGACACACGTGGCTCTTTTGCAGCACCACATGCAGCACCTCACACAGCTCCGTCACTGCGCCACCAGACAGCTCCGACCGTCACTGCGCCTCACACAGCTCCGTCACTGCGCCTCACACAGCTCCGTCACTGCGCCTCATACAGCTCCGTCACTGCGCCTCACACAGCTCCGTCACTGCGCCTCACACAGATTCGTCACTGCGCCTCACACAGCTCCGTCACTGCGCCTCACACAGCTCTGTCACTGCGCCTCACACAGCTCCGTCACTGCGCCTCACACAGCTCCGTCACTGCGCCTCACACAGCTCCGTCACTGCGCCTCACACAGCTCCGTCACTGCGCCTCATACAGCTCCGTCACTGCGCCACCAGACAGCTCCGACCGTCACTGCGCCTCACACAGCTCCGTCACTGCGCCTCACACAGCTCCGTCACTGCGCCTCATACAGCTCCGTCACTGCGCCACCAGACAGCTCCGACCGTCACTGCGCCTCATACAGCTCCGTCACTGCGCCTCACACAGCTCCGTCACTGCGCCTCACACAGCTCCGTCACTGCGCCTCATACAGCTCCGTCACTGCGCCTCACACAGCTCCGTCACTGCGCCTCACACAGCTCTGTCACTGCGCCTCACACAGCTCCGTCACTGCGCCTCATACAGCTCCGTCACTGCGCCACCAGACAGCTCCGACCGTCACTGCGCCTCACACAGCTCCGTCACTGCGCCTCACACAGCTCCGTCACTGCGCCTCATACAGCTCCGTCACTGCGCCACCAGACAGCTCCGACCGTCACTGCGCCTCATACAGCTCCGTCACTGCGCCTCACACAGCTCCGTCACTGCGCCTCACACAGCTCCGTCACTGCGCCTCATACAGCTCCGTCACTGCGCCTCACACAGCTCCGTCACTGCGCCTCACACAGCTCCGTCACTGCGCCTCATACAGCTCCGTCACTGCGCCTCACACAGCTCCGTCACTGCGCCTCACACAGCTCCGTCACTGCGCCTCATACAGCTCCGTCACTGCGCCTCACACAGCTCCGTCACTGCGCCTCACACAGCTCCGTCACTGCGCCTCACACAGCTCCGTCACTGCGCCTCACACAGCTCCGTCACTGCGCCTCAGCGGCTTTGCGCCCCCCCCCCCCCCTGTAATCCTCCCTCCAAAAAATGGGACTTACCTAGACCAGCAGCCCTCCTCCGGCAGCATCATGGCGTCATGTGACATTACATTGCCGTGGCAACGCAACGCTGCAGGAGGTGGCCCACTGTGAAGATAAGAGCACACACGCCCCCCCCCCCCACCTCCCTGCTGGTGCTGGGGCCCCGCGCTCCCTCCTCTTATCAGTGCTAGGATCCAACCTCCAACCAGAGGAGTCCCCCGCTCTCCCTCCTCCATGAAAGTTGGATCCCAGTGCCGAGAGGAGGAAGTTCGGGCGCCCGAAGGCGCGGTGTGTATATGTATTGTGTTACACACAAACCAGATGTCTATGCGTGCATTAAAATAATCCGAACACAACGATGTGGGTAACGTTAATCTAGTGTAGGGGTGCTCAACTCAAGTCCTTAGGGGCTACCAACAGGTCAGGTTATAAGGATATCCCTGCTTCAGCACAGGTGGCCCAATAAGTGGCTGTCAGAATCCCTAATACCTGGCTTGTTGGTGGCCCATAAGGACTAGTGGTGGTGCCCCCCCCCCCCCCCACCTGATCTAGTGGTTACAGGGAGTTACGAGGTAACATCAGCCATAAATGTCTCGGAAAAGATGGACGAGATGGGAGATGACACAACCCACACACACGTTTGGCCTGTCCTTTGTCACAGAAGCAACGTTTTGGGTATAAAAAGAATGATTTTGAGTAGCTAAAGGAGAATTCATCTAAGAGGAGTGTTATAACAATAACACAAGGATTCTCATATTTCCAACTCCACGACCTCTCCGGGGGGGGGGGGGGGGGGACAATATCATTCACCGGCTTCGGATTGTACCCCTTAATTTTGTAACAATGTCTGACTGTATGTTTTTATAGCCCCCCCAAAAAAGAAAAACAGCAGCGCCCAGCCGAGGGAGCCAGGGCCCCAGTTGTAATAAAAATATATTTATTGAGACATCACCAAAAAGGAGGTACACGGACCCGTCAACGCATTTCGCCCCTTGTGGGTGCTTTGTCTACTGCGCTGCTGTTTTTTGGCTGTGGATTTCTCTTACCTGCGGCTAGTCACGCTTTCAATAGAGACCCGAGGACTGGGAAAAGACTGAAGGAACACAAACTCAGGGATAGAATGTGAGTACTATGTCTTGCTGAAGGTTGCTACCTGTATAGACATCCCCAATGAGGCTGCAGAGGTGTGGAATCTTGTCATCCACCGTGACCTTCGGGGGGGGGGGGTGTTTTTGGTTATCGACATAAGTACAAGACTACTCACTAGTTTGAATAACCCACTCTACTGAAGAGTCCTCTTTTTATGTACTCTCGACATCGGTATGGAAGTTTTCATCTGGAACTACCTAAACAACCCATTATCTCCCTATCACTCAATCCGTATGTTTTTATAACCTTTCTTTCGGTAACAGGCACTACACTTTTTGTTATATTACATCTAACATTTAATAAGTACTGTCTTTAGGCTCTAATTGAGCCTTGTACCTTTCTGAAGAGTAAGCGCATTTTTGGACACATTTTGCTACATTTTTGGTTTAATTCCATATTTCTCTAGTGTCTCGCACAAAGGGGGTCCAGGCCCTAAATGGTGGTGACAGCATAATTGGGGTGTAGTGTAACATTTTTTTTGGACAGTGCTCATTTTTAGTGCCGTGCAGGAAGGTAAGTGCGCGCACACACGCACACACACACACACACACGCACAAGTCATGAAATTCATTTTATTTCTGCATTTTGTGTTTATTTACAAAAATGACTCGGAGGGAAGCAGGGTGAGAAGGGGGGGGGGAGAATGGGACATAGCTGTAAAGGACACGTGATAAAAGCTCTACGGACTCAGTTCTCACGCCGTCCTGCGGACTCAGTTCTCTCTCTCTCTCGCGCGCGCGCGTTCTCCTGCAGACACAGTTCTCTCTCCCTCCTGCAGACTCGGTTCTCTCTACCTCCTGCAAACTCAGTTCTCTCTCTCTCCTGCAAACTCAGTTCTCTCTCTCCTGCAGACTTAGTTCTCTCTCTCTCCTGCAGACTCAGTTCTCTCTCCTGCAGACACAATTCTCTCTACCTCCTGCAAACTCAGTTCTCTCTCTCTCTCCTGCAGACTTAGTTCTCTCTCTCTCTCTCTCTCTCTCTCTCTCCTGCAGACTCAGTTCTCTCTCTCTCCTGCAGACTCAGTTCTCTCTCCCTCCTGCAAACTCAGTTCTCTCTCCCTCCTGCAAACTCAGTTCTCTCCCTCCTGCAAACTCAGTTCTCTCTCTCCCTCCTGCAGACTCAGTTCTCTCTCTCTCCTGCAGACTTAGTTCTCTCTATCTCTCTCCTGCAGACTCAGTTCTCTCTCCTGCAGACTCGGTTCTCTCTCTCTCCTGCAGACTCAGTTCTCTCTCCCTCCTGCAGACTCAGTTCTCTCTCCCTCCTGCAGACTCAGTTCTCTCTCTCTCCTGCAGACTCAGTTCTCTCTCTCTCCTGCCTACTCAGTTCTCTCTCTCTCCTGCAGACTCAGTTCTCTCTCTCTCCTGCAGACTCAGTTCTCTCTCTCTCCTGCAGACTCAGTTCTCTCTCTCTCCTGCAGACTCAGTTCTCTCTCTCTCCTGCAGACTCAGTTCTCTCGCCCTCCTGCAGACTCAGTTCTCTCTCCCTCCTGCAGACTCAGTTCTCTCGCCCCCTCCTGCACTCAATTTTCTCTCGCTCTCCTGCAGACTTTGTTCTCTCTCGCTCTCCTGCAGACTCCGTTCTCCTGCGCCCTCCTGCAGACTCCGTTCCCTCGCTCACTCCTGCAGGCTCAGTTCTCTCTCCTGCAGACTCAGTTCTCTCTTTCCCTCCAGCAGACTCAGTTCTCTCTCTTACAGACTCAGTTCTCTCTCCCTCCTGCAGACTCAGTTCTCTCTCGCTTACTGCAGCAGACTCAGTTCTCTCTCTTCTGCAGACTCAGTCCTCCCTCTCCCTCCTGCAGACTCAGTTCTCCCTCTCCCTCCTGCAGACTCAGTTCTCCCTCTCCCTCCTGCAGACTCAGTTCTCCTTCTCCCTCCTGCAGACTCAGGTCTCACGCCCCCTCCTGCAGACTTTGTTCTCTTGCGCCCTCCTGCAGACTCAGTTCTCTCGCCCTCCTGCAGACTCAGCTCCCTCTCTTCCCCCCGTAATAACACAGTTTTCGCCTCTTCCTCGTCATTAAAGGGACTTTTTCCGTATTTCTCCTCGAGGTGCCTGTAAAACTGTAAAAACAAACAAACAGTACTAACCTAACCAGGAGTGTATTAATACGATGTAATACATATACACTGGTTGGTAGGAAGTTTCTCTCTCTATATACATATAGCATAGAGAGAGGGCAGCACTCAGATAACTGTTGAAAACAACAGATAATAAATCTAAAATAGATTAAACTAGACATTCACAGGTTGCTTCAAACAAAATAGAAGGTATTAACTTCCATCCCCAGCCTCTCTCACACCACCCTGCCTAAGGCTGAGATTATAGTGTGTGCGACTGCGCACGCACTATGGCCAGCCTCATAGAGGTCTGCTGTTCGTGCCGCGAGCGCCAACTATAATCTCAGCCTCCGGCGGCAGCCGAACAGTACATACCATGTGCTGCTGTTTGTACACTGCCAACACCCGAACTGGGAACACTACAGATTCGTGTTAAATAATGACTTCCGCCCAATCTCAGCTTTGTGCTACTGCTACCTTGCGCTGCCTTATTTACCTGCGCTCTCGCCTTTGCCTCTATCCCCAGCTCCCACACTTTCTCCTCTGAACCCGCCTTGGTAATTTCCCTTTCTTTAAGGTCATTTCCCTTATTTTGTTGCCATGAATTCCATCTGCTTCTCACATCACAGCCTCATCTTTCCAAAGAAAATACAGCAACCCTCCCCCTTCCGCTTCCTCTGCCTACTAATTACTCCTACTCTGAAGTGACATGTCCCCTAATCCTGGCCCTGTCCACATACTTATCCTCTCACTTCCCACACCCTACCCCAAAGTCTCCTTCTCGCCACGCACTGCCGATCACTCCAACCTCATCCCCATTACACCCTTCCCTTTTCCTGTGCCCCATGGAACGCACGGTCTGTCTGCGACAAACGTACAGCTCCCCGTGACTTCTTCATTTCCAAGTCTCTCAGCTTTCTAGCCATTACAGAAACCTGGGTCTCCCCCCGAGGCCGCGTTTGTAGTGGCCGCTCCCCGAAGGCCGAGCCTCCAGGAGGCAGATTCTCAGCCAGACACACAGTTTTATGTTTGTCGCACGATGGCCGGGTCACGTGCGCGGTTCAGCCAATGAGGGCGAACTGCTCAAGTGATGTCACGGCCCCCGCCTCCCCCGGACCTCAATGCCGGTTTCGCGCGAGCGACAGACACGCGTGACGTCATGCGTTCCGTCGCGCAGCCACTATAAACGCGGCCTTAGATACCGCCTCCCCTGCTGCTCTCTCCTATGGTGGTCTCTCCCTTAGACACCCCCCCAGACCGGAGAATAGACAGGGCGGAGGAGATGGCATACTACTTTCACCACACGGCACATATATCACATCATCTCCCCCTTCCTCTCATCCTCTGAAGTCCACGCTGTCTCTTTCCCCCCATTTCTCTCCGGGTTGCTGCCATCTCTCGTTCCCCTGGGCCAACCTCTCAATTTCTTGACCACTTTGCCGTCTGGCTTCCTCACTTCTGACACTCACACTGTCCCCCTGGGAGACTGGAACATACCTATCGCCAATCCCAATGCCACTTCAGCCGCCCATTGTCTCTTCTTAACCTCCTCCTATGGCCCCTCCCAATGGACCTCCTCTCCTCCTCACTGCACTGGACACTCACTTGACCTGGTGGTCTCCCGTTTCTGACAAGTCTCCAACTACTAGAACACGCCCTTCCCTCGCTCTCATCACCTTCTAACCTTTAACCTCACTCTACCCTCTGCTCCCTCCTCAATACCTACTAACCCACATATAGAAACCTACATGCTATAGACCCCCTCCAATTTTCAACATCTTTACAACCCCTCCTCTCTCCCATCTCTATCCTTTACTGCATGGACATAGCAACATCTCTATAAACAGTACCCTTTCACCAGCCTTAGACAAGAAGGCTCCTGCCACCACATGTCACCCCCCACAATATAAGCCGCAACCATGGCACACAAGCTCTACCCACAACGTGCTCTGCCCCCCTTTCTATCCTATTTATCGCCTGTGCCCCCATCCCCCCCCCACTCCCTCTGCCTTTACCTTCTGTGCCCCCTCACTGTATCTCCTGTGTCCACCTCTCCTAATCCCATTGCGTTCCAGGGCCCCCTTCTCCTCCTCCATTACCCCAGTGCCCCCTTCTCCTCCTCCATTACCTTCTCTCCTCCCTTATTACCCCTTGTACCCCCTCTCCTCCCCATTACCCCTTGTGCCCCCCTCTCATCCCTTTTACCTCCTGTGTGCCTCTCTACTCCCCCATTACCCTTGTGCCCCCTGTCCTCCCCTCCTCCTTGTGCCCTCTCATCCCCTTTACCTCCTGTGCGCCCCTCTCCTCCACCCATTACACCTTGTGCCCTTCTCCTCCACCCGTTACCCTTTGTGCTCCCTTCTCCTTCCCTATTACCCCTTGTGCGCCCTCTCCATTACCCTTTGTGCCCCCTCTCCTCCCCTATTACCCCTTGTGCCCCCTCTCCTCCTCCATTACCCGTTGTGCCCCCCTCTCATCCCCTTTACCGCCTGTGCGCCCCTTTACCTCCTGTGCGCCCCTCTCCTCCCCTATTACCCCTTGTGCCCCCTATCCTCCCCCATTACCCCTTGTGCCCCCCTCTCATCCCCTTTACCTCCTGTGCGCCCCCTCCCCCGAAGTTCTGTAGCTGCTTTCTGAAGCCCGTGTTGGGGTTGGCGCTGGGTCTCGCTGCACTCACCACGGCCAACGCCTGTGCCCAGTTGAGCCTGGTGACCGTCATGATGTAGGCTGTGACGATGGTGGCACTGCGGGAGACGCCAGCAGAGCTGGGGTAGGGGGGGAGGGTGTGAGGAAAGACCCCAATTATAGAATCCCATGCCCACCACCCACTGTTTTGTAGTGATTATGGTGTCCTGTGTACAACTCTAAATGACCCCCACTGAGCCCCATCTTCTCAACTACCCCCCACCCCTCCTTCCACCCCCCCAATGGCAAATAGCTCCCACAATCCTGTGCTCTCACCAGTGCACCAGGCAGTTCCCTCCGCTCAGGCGGCTGCAATGAATGAAGCTGATACATTGTTTAAAGTGCTGAAGTCTGAAGAGAGAAAACTTAATTTACTGCATGCAGAGCATTGCACCCTATATTTACTGCATGCAGAGCATTGCACCCGGTATTTACTGCATGCAGAGCATTGCACCCTATATTTACTGCATGCAGAGCATTGCACCCGGTATTTACTGCATGCAGAGCATTGCACCCCATATTTACTGCATGCAGAGCGTTGCACACGGTATTTACTGCATGCAGAGCATTGCACCCCATATTTACTGCATGCAGAGCATTGCACCCGGTATTTACTGCATGCAGAGCATTGCACCCGATATTTACTGCATGCAGAGCATTGCACCCCATATTTACTGCATGCAGAGCATTGCACCCTATATTTACTGCATGCAGAGCATTGCACCCGATATTTACTGCATGCAGATCGCTGCACCCGATATTTACTGCATGCAGAGCATTGCACCCTACATTTACTGCATGCAGATCGTTGCACCTTATAATTACTGCGTGCAGATCACTGCACCCTATATTTACTGCATGCAGATCATTGCACCTTATAATTACTGCATGCAGATCATTGCACCCTACACTTACTGCATGCAGATCATTGCACCTTATCATTACTGCATGCAGATCATTGCACCCTACATTTACTGCATGCAGATCATTGCACCTTATAATTACTGCATGCAGATCATTGCACCCTACATTTACTGCATGCAGATCATTGCACCTTATAATTACTGCATGCAGATCATTGCACCCTACATTTACTGCATGCAGATCATTGCACCCTACATTTACTGCATGCAGATCATTGCACCTTATAATTACTGCATGCATATCATTGCACCCTACATTTACTGCATGCAGAGCATGGCACCTTATAATTACTGTATACAGATCATTGCACCCTATAATTACTGCATGCAGATCATTGCACCCTATAATTACTGCATGCAGATCATTGCACCCTATATTTAGTCTATGCAGAGCATTGCGCCCAGCACTCACATGTCAGCCTCGGGTGAGTCTGGCAGAGAGACACAGAGGTACGTCAGCTCCTGTGAGAGGAAAATATACAGTCTGACACAGACTCCCCCCGCAGAGCATCACAACGCCTGACTCCCCCTCCCCCGGCAAAGCATCGCAGCGTCTGGCGCAGAACCCCACCCCTGCAGAGCATCGCAGCGTCTGGCGCAGAACCCCACTCCTGCAGAGCATCGCAGCGTCTGACACAGAAACCCACCCCTGCAGAGCATCGCAGCGCCTGACTCCCCCTCCCCCGGCAAAGCATTGCTGCGTCTGACGCAGAACCCCACCCCTGCAGAGCATCCGACACAGAACCCCACCCCTGCAGAGCATCCGACACAGAACCCCACCCCTGCAGAGCATCCGACACAGAACCCCACCCCTGCAGAGCGTGACAGACAGCGCAAAGTCTAACACAGACCCACCCTCCTGCAGAGCATCGCAGACTCTCACACAGACCCCCCTATACCAGTGTTAGTTAGAGGAAGCTGTGGTTATTACTTGGGGTATAGCATGGTATGTTAGCCGTGTTATTTGCATGTTATGTGTAAAGTTGCTGGGTGACAGGTGCACAGTTAGAACAGGACACAGGGCCCCCGCTACCTGCAGCTTTGGCTCGGGAGATTGATGCACAGAGACGGCGTGAGTGATTCTATTTCTCTTTAGCTGCTCCCAGTCCCTGGAATCTACAGGAGAGGAAAAGCAGAAACCCGGGGGGTGGGGGGGGGGGATCAGAAAGAGCAGGACTCAGGGGGGGGGAATCAGAAAGAGCAGGACTCGGGGGGGGGGGGAATCAGAAAGAGCAGGACTCGGGGGGGGGGAATCAGAAAGAGCAGGACTCGGGGGGGGGGGATCAGAAAGAGCAGGACTCGGGGGGGGGGATCAGAAAGAGCAGGACTCGGGGGGGGGGATCAGAAAGAGCAGGACTCGGGGGGGGGGATCAGAAAGAGCAGGACTCGGGGGGGGGGGAAATCAGAAAGAGCAGGACTGGGAGGGGGGAATCAGAAAGAGCAGGACTGGGAGGGGGGAATCAGAAAGAGCAGGACTGGGGGGGTGAGATCAGAAAGAGCAGGACCCTTTGATCAGGAAGAGCAGGACCCGGGGGGGGGGGGGGGGGAAGGAGATCAGGAAGAGCAGGGCCCGTGGGGGGGTGGGGGAGAGAGGAGATCAGGAAGAGCAGGGCCCGTGGGGGGGGGGGATCAGAAAGAGCAGGACTGGGGGGGGGGGAATCAGAAAGAGCAGGACTGGGGGGGTGGAATCAGAAAGAGCAGGACTCGGGGGGAGGGAATCAGAAAGAGCAGGACTCGGGGGGGCGAGATCAGAAAGAGCAGGACCCTTTGATCAGGAAGAGCAGGACCCGGGGGGGGGGGGGGGGGGGAGGAGATCAGGAAGAGCAGGACCCGGGGGGGGGGGGGGGGGGAGGAGATCAGGAAGAGCAGGACCCGGGGGGGGGGGGGGGAAGGAGATCAGGAAGAGCAGGGCCCGTGGGGGGGTGGGGGAGAGAGGAGATCAGGAAGAGCAGGGCCCGTGGGGGGGGGGGGATCAGAAAGAGCAGGACTGGGGGGGGGGGGAATCAGAAAGAGCAGGACTGGGGGGGTGGAATCAGAAAGAGCAGGACTCGGGGGGAGGGAATCAGAAAGAGCAGGACTCGGGGGGGCGAGATCAGAAAGAGCAGGACCCTTTGATCAGGAAGAGCAGGACCCGGGGGGGGGGGGGGGGGAGGAGATCAGGAAGAGCAGGACCCGGGGGGGGGGGGGGAAGGAGATCAGGAAGAGCAGGGCCCGTGGGGGAGGGGGGGGGAGATCAGAAAGAGCAGGTCCGGGGGGGGGAGGGGGATATCAGGAGGAGCGTGACACGGGGGGGGGGGAAGATTAGGAGGAGCTGGACATGGGGGGGGGGGAGGAGGAAGGGTAGGACATGGGGAGAGGAGCCGGACACGTGGGAGGGAGGAACAGGACATGGGGGGGGGGAGATCAAGAGGAGTGTGACACTAGGGGGAGGGAGAGCAGAGGAGAAATAGAGCAGAAACGAGGGAAGAGGAAGAGAAAAAGTCAAAAAAAGAATGAAAGAGGGTGAGGCATCGTTAAAGAGTGAAACAGAGAATAAGGCCGCGCTTATAGTGCCGGCGACGGTCAGGCTGCGGTCTCTGAAAAAAATCAAATTGGGATGGCTTCCAGCGATCGCGGTCAAGCCGTCGCGCCGCGCTTACTATAAACGCACGTGACGGCGGCAATGCATTTGTTTTGACGCGACGTCACTGTCTCCGGCACTATAGGTGCAGCCTTAGGAAGGAAAAATGGAAGAAGCGGAGCGATGAAGATCTTGAGACAGGTAAAATGTAGAGAAACAGATGGACAGACATGAGTTTCCGGCTCTCACCGATCACGCTCCCGAGATATAGTCCTGGCAGGATCTGCAGTGAGAGGAACAAACACTGGTTACTCCGTGTTACAGCGTGCGATGTCGGGGGTACGTGGGGCGGACTTCTGCACCCCCCCCAGGATCATACCTTATTCATACCATTCCCCATGATTAGGGTGAGTGAGTGAGCGGAGTGTGCGGCTGCGGTGACTTCATGTTAATACTCTCACATCCTGTCTGTATACTGCCGAGATGATTGCATTCCCTTCCACGGCCAAAAAACATGTGTGACTCCACCCAACACCAATTATATCAGAGGGAATCTGGGAGAACCTGTAATACCCAGGTATTAATATGATCTGTGATTTACTGCCGGGAGTCCCAAACACGTCTGTCCCTCACATAGCAAGGTGACAGTTACCCATAAACTATCAAGTCTGTTGTGCATCTTCTGATTTAGTTTAGATCACCGAGATGCTGAAACTGATTGTGCTACAGACCCCTAACCATTATACACGCTCAATGCTCTCCGCAGACCCCTAACCATTATACACGCTCAATGCTCTCCGCAGACCCCTAACCATTATACACGCCCAATGCTCCCTGCAGACCCTAACCATTATACCCGCTAAATGCTCTTCGCAGACCCCTAACTATTATACACGCTCAATGCTCCCCGCAGAGACCTCTAACCATTATACCCGCTCAATGCTCTCCGCAGACCCCTAACCATTATACACGCTCAATGCTCTCCGCAGACCCCTAACCATTATACACGCTCAATGCTCTCCGCAGACCCCTAACCATTATACACGCTCAATGCTCCCCGCAGAGACCTCTAACCATTATACCCGCTCAATGCTCTCCGCAGACCCCTAACCATTATACACGCTCAATGCTCTCCGCAGACCCCTAACCATTATACACGCTCAATGCTCTCCGCAGACCCCTAACCATTATACACGCTCAATGCTCCCCGCAGACCCCTAACCATTATACACGCTCAATGCTCCCCGTAGACCCCTAACCATTATACCCGCTAAATGCTCTCCGCAGACCCCTAACCATTATACCCGCTAAATGCTCTTCGCAGACCCCTAACCATTATACACGCTCAATGCTCCCCGCAGAGACCTCTAACTATTATACACGCTCAATGCTCCCCGCAGAGACCTCTAACCAGTATACACGCTCAATGCTCCCCGCAGAGACCTCTAACCATTATACACGCCCAATGCTCCCTGCAGACCCCTAACAATTATACCACACTCAATGCTCCCCGCAGAGACCTCTAACAATTATACCACACTCAATGCTCCCCGCAGAGACCTCTAACCATTATACATGGTCAATGCTCCCCGCAGAGACCCCTAACCATTATACATGGTCAATGCTCCCTGCAGACCCCTAACCATTATACCCGCTCAATGTTCCCTGCAGACCCCTAACCATTATACACGCTCAATGCTCCCCGCAGAGACCCCTAACCATTATACACGGCCAATGCTCCCCGCAGAGACCCCTAACCATTATACACACCCAATGCTCCCTGCAGACCCCTAACCATTATACACGCTCAATGCTCTCCGCAGACCCCTAACCATTATACACGCCCAATGCTCCCCGCAGACCCCTAACCATTATACCACGCTCAATGCTCCCCGCAGACCTCTAACCATTATACACGCTCAATGCTCCCTGCAGAGCTCTAACCATTATACCAGCTCAATGCTCCCCGCAGACCCCTAACTATTATACACGCTCAATGCTCCCCGCAGAGACCCCTAACTATTATACCCGCTCAATGCTCCCCGCAGACCCCTAACCATTATACCCGTTCAATGCTCCCCGCAGAGACCTCTAACCATTATAGACACTAATGATGGAGAGCAATTTGTTTGTAAATTTGAGGAATGACAAAGTCGGATCAAAAAGACATCAGATAAATATTTTATTGTCTGATTTTTAAGGTGTAATTCAGAAACCTATTTACCATTTAAATAGCAACAATCACAGAGTACAGCAGGTCACCTGCTCCCATGAAACCTCACGGAGCATGTGTAATATTATATTACACGCACATCTCAGGGACTGCGAGAGGTTGGGTTACAGTGACAGTGTGACACACACACAAAGTGACAGCTTCTCCTCCCCTCACAGACAGTCCTTCTTACCCTGTGTCACATGACAGCCCCTCATCTCAGTGTCACACACACAGTGAAAGCCCTAGTTACCCTCCGTGCAACACACAGTGACAGTCTCTGCTCCCCTCATTGCCAGACACACAGTAACAGTGTGTGCACCCCTCAGTGACAGCCCCTGCGCTCTTCTGTATGACACACAGACACATAGTGACAGCCCCTGTTCCCCTCAGTGCCATACACAGTGGCATCCCCTCCTCCCCCCAGTGACACACACACACGAGGCTGTCACTATATGTGTGATACTCAGGGAAGAAGGGTCTGTCACTGTGTCACACACACATTTACAGCCCTTCCTCCCGACAGACAGAGACACAGAGATACAGAGACACAGAGACACAGAGACACAGAGACACATTTACAGCCCTTCCTCCCCTCGGACAGACAGACAGATATTTACAGCCCTTCCTCCCCTCAGACACACACATTTACAGCCCGCCAGACAGACACACACACTCCTTCCTCCCGTAAGACATACACACACAGTCACAGCCTTAAATGCCCCCAGACACACACACTTACAACCCTTCTTCCCCTAAGACACACACCCCTTCCTCCCAGTCCCCTCAGACACACAGTCACACATTTACAGCCCTTCCTCCCCTCAGACACAGTCACACACAGCCCTTCCTCCCCTCAGCATTTACAGCCCTTCCGACAGACAGACACACGCTCCTTCCTCCCCTAAGACTAAGACACACACACACACACACACACACACACACACACACACACACACACACACACACACACACACACACACACACACACACACACACACACACACACACACTTCCGTGTCACGTGCCGTGGCTGCGTCACAGGCATCCATGTCCCGACTCTTCAGTCACGTTACGCACTAAAACGTCATCAAACCGCGCGGAGCATCTGTTGCCATAGTGACCGCGTGAGCAGAAAGAAAGACACATATACACATCTATATACGGCTACCGACCACATATATATACACACAGACTTATATACCGACAGTAACTAAATGTAAACACATCTATACCCGGACAGTATAAATATCCAGCACAGGAGGGGGCAGCATGTCCAGGGGCAAGGTCAGTGTATATATAGTCATCCAATAATAGTTGGTGCATGTCCCATATAATAAAGACAATTGTACGATACCGTGTTCCCCGAAATCAGCAGACACTGACACGTCAAGAAAATCCGTAACCATTAAACAAAGCACAAAATTCCAATGTTTCGCTCCCAACAGTGGACCTTTCTCAGGGCAAAGTTGGGACCGAAACGTTGGAATTTTGTGTTTTGTTTAATAGTTACGTATTTTCTAAGATCGCTGTGCGAATGGCAGTCTGCAGTGTTATAGGATCGCTGTGCGAATGGCAGTCTGCAGTGTTATAGGATCGCTGTGCGAATGGCAGTCTGCAGTGTTATAGGATCGCTGTGCGAATGGCAGTCTGCAGTGTTATAGGATCGCTGTGCGAATGGCAGTCTGCAGTGTTATAGGATCGCTGTGCGAATGGCAGTCTGCAGTGTTATAGGATCGCTGTGCGAATGGCAGTCTGCAGTGTTATAGGATCGCTGTGCGAATGGCAGTCTGCAGTGTTATAGGATCGCTGTGCGAATGGCAGTCTGCAGTGTTATAGGATCGCTGTGCGAATGGCAGTCTGCAGTGTTATAGGATCGCTGTGGGAGTGACGCTCTGCAGTATTATAGGATCGCTGTGCGAATGGCAGTCTGCAGTGTTATAGGATCGCTGTGGGAGTGACGCTCTGCAGTATTATAGGATCGCTGTGCGAATGGCAGTCTGCAGTGTTATAGGATCGCTGTGGGAGTGACGCTGTGCAGTATTATAGGATCGCTGTGTGAGTGACGCTCTGCAGTATTATAGGATCGCTGTGTGAGTAACGCTCTGCAGTATTATAGGATCGCTGTGTGAGTGACGCTCTGCAGTATTATAAGATTGCTGTGGGAATGACGCTCTGCAGTATTATAGGATCGCTGTGTGAGTGATGCTCTGCAGTATTATAGGATCGCTGTGTGAGTGACGCTCTGCAGTATTATAGGATCGCTGTGTGAGTGACGCTCTGCAGTATTATAGGATCGCTGTGTGAGTGACGCTCTGCAGTATTATAAGATTGCTGTGGGAATGACGCTCTGCAGTATTATAGGATCGCTGTGTGAGTGATGCTCTGCAGTATTATAGGATCGCTGTGTGAGTGATGCTCTGCAGTATTATAGGATCGCTGTGCGAATGGCAGTCTGCAGTATTATAGGATCGCTGTGTGAGTGACGCTCTGCAGTATTATAGGATCGCTGTGTGAGTGACGCTCTGCAGTATTATAGGATCGCTGTGTGAGTGACGCTCTGCAGTATTATAGGATCGCTGTGTGAGTGATGCTCTGCAGTATTATAGGATCGCTGTGTGAGTGATGCTCTGCAGTATTATAGGATCGGTGTGGGAATGACGCTCTGCAGTATTATAGGATCGCTGTGTGAGTGATGCTCTGCAGTATTATAGGATCGCTGTGTGAGTGACGCTCTGCAGTATTATAGGATCGCTGTGTGAGTGATGCTCTGCAGTATTATAGGATCGCTGTGTGAGTGACGCTCTGCAGTATTATAGGATCGCTGTGTGAGTGATGCTCTGCAGTATTATAGGATCGCTGTGTGAGTGACGCTCTGCAGTATTATAGGATCGCTGTGTGAGTGACGCTCTGCAGTATTATAGGATCGCTGTGTGAGTGATGCTCTGCAGTATTATAGGATCGCTGTGTGAGTGACGCTCTGCAGTATTATAGGATCGCTGTGTGAGTGATGCTCTGCAGTATTATAGGATCGCTGTGGGAATGACGCTCTGCAGTATTATAGGATCGCTGTGTGAGTGATGCTCTGCCGTATTATATAATCCCTGGGTAATTGACGCTCTGCCGTATTATATAATCCCTGGGTAAGTGACGCTCTGCAGTATTATATAATCCCTGGGTAATTGACGCTCTGCAGTATTATATAATCCCTGGGTAATTGACGCTCTGCCGTATTATATAATCCCTGGGTAATTTACGCTCTGCCGTATTATATAATCCCTGGGTAATTGACGCTCTGCAGTATTATATAATCCCTGGGTAATTGACGCTCTGCAGTATTATATAATCCCTGGGTAATTGACGCTCTGCAGTATTATATAATCCCTGGGTAATTGACGCTCTGCAGTATTATATAATCCCTGGGTAATTGACGCTCTGCAGTATTATATAATCCCTGGGTAATTGACGCTCTGCCGTATTATATAATCCCTGGGTAATTGACGCTCTGCAGTATTATATAATCCCTGGGTAATTGACGCTCTGCCGTATTATATAATCCCTGGGTAATTGACACTCTGCCGTATTATATAATCCCTGGGTAATTGACGCTCTGCAGTATTATATAATCCCTGGGTAATTGACGCTCTGCAGTATTATATAATCCCTGGGTAATTGACGCTCTGCCGTATTATATAATCCCTGGGTAATTGACGCTCTGCCGTATTATATAATCCCTGGGTAATTGACGCTCTGCAGTATTATATAATCCCTGGGTAATTGACGCTCTGCCGTATTATATAATCCCTGGGTAATTGACGCTCTGCCGTATTATATAATCCCTGGGTAATTGACGCTCTGCAGTATTATATAATCCCTGGGTAATTGACGCTCTGCCGTATTATATAATCCCTGGGTAATTGACGCTCTGCCGTATTATATAATCCCTGGGTAATTGACGCTCTGCAGTATTATATAATCCCTGGGTAATTGACACTCTGCAGTATTATATAATCCCTGGGTAATTGACGCACTGCTGTATTATATAATCCCTGGGTAATTGACGCACTGCAGTATTATATAATCCCTGGGTAATTGACGCTCTGCAGTATTATATAATCCCTGGGTAATTGACGCTCTGCCGTATTATATAATCCCTGGGTAATTGACGCTCTGCCGTATTATATAATCCCTGGGTAATTGACGCTCTGCAGTATTATATAATCCCTGGGTAATTGACGCTCTGCCGTATTATATAATCCCTGGGTAATTGACGCTCTGCAGTATTATATAATCCCTGGGTAATTGACGCTCTGCCGTATTATATAATCCCTGGGTAATTGACGCTCTGCCGTATTATATAATCCCTGGGTAATTGACGCTCTGCCGTATTATATAATCCCTGGGTAATTGACGCTCTGCCGTATTATATAATCCCTGGGTAATTGACACTCTGCCGTATTATATAATCCCTGGGTAATTGACACTCTGCCGTATTATATAATCCCTGGGTAATTGACGCTCTGCAGTATTATATAATCCCTGGGTAATTGACGCTCTGCAGTATTATATAATCCCTGGGTAATTGACGCTCTGCCGTATTATATAATCCCTGGGTAATTGACGCTCTGCAGTATTATATAATCCCTGGGTAATTGACGCTCTGCAGTATTATATAATCCCTGGGTAATTGACGCTCTGCAGTATTATATAATCCCTGGGTAATTGACGCTCTGCCGTATTATATAATCCCTGGGTAATTGACGCTCTGCAGTATTATATAATCCCTGGGTAATTGACACTCTGCAGTATTATATAATCCCTGGGTAATTGACGCTCTGCAGTATTATATAATCCCTGGGTAATTGACACTCTGCAGTATTATATAATCCCTGGGTAAGTGACGCTCTGCCGTATTATATAATCCCTGGGTAATTGACGCTCTGCCGTATTATATAATCCCTGGGTAATTGACACTCTGCAGTATTATATAATCCCTGGGTAAGTGACGCTCTGCCGTATTATATAATCCCTGGGTAATTGACGCTCTGCCGTATTATATAATCCCTGGGTAATTGACGCTCTGCAGTATTATATAATCCCTGGGTAATTGACGCTCTGCAGTATTATATAATCCCTGGGTAATTGACGCTCTGCCGTATTATATAATCCCTGGGTAATTGACGCTCTGCAGTATTATATAATCCCTGGGTAATTGACGCTCTGCCGTATTATATAATCCCTGGGTAATTGACGCTCTGCAGTATTATATAATCCCTGGGTAATTGACGCTCTGCAGTATTATATAATCCCTGGGTAATTGACGCTCTGCAGTATTATATAATCCCTGGGTAATTGACGCTCTGCAGTATTATATAATCCCTGGGTAATTGACGCTCTGCAGTATTATATAATCCCTGGGTAATTGACGCTCTGCCGTATTATATAATCCCTGGGTAATTGACGCTCTGCCGTATTATATAATCCCTGGGTAATTGACGCTCTGCCGTATTATATAATCCCTGGGTAATTGACGCTCTGCCGTATTATATAATCCCTGGGTAATTGACGCTCTGCCGTATTATATGATCCCTGGGTAATTGACGCTCTGCCGTATTATATAATCCCTGGGTAATTGACGCTCTGCAGTATTATATAATCCCTGGGTAATTGACGCTCTGCCGTATTATATAATCCCTGGGTAATTGACGCTCTGCAGTATTATATAATCCCTGGGTAATTGACGCTCTGCCGTATTATATAATCCCTGGGTAATTGACGCTCTGCCGTATTATATAATCCCTGGGTAATTGACGCTCTGCAGTATTATATAATCCCTGGGTAATTGACGCTCTGCCGTATTATATAATCCCTGGGTAATTGACGCTCTGCCGTATTATATAATCCCTGGGTAATTGACGCTCTGCCGTATTATATAATCCCTGGGTAATTGACGCTCTGCCGTATTATATAATCCCTGGGTAATTGACGCTCTGCCGTATTATATAATCCCTGGGTAATTGACGCTCTGCAGTATTATATAATCCCTGGGTAATTGACGCTCTGCCGTATTATATAATCCCTGGGTAATTGACGCTCTGCCGTATTATATAATCCCTGGGTAATTGACGCTCTGCCGTATTATATGATCGCTGGGTAATTGACGCTCTGCAGTATTATATAATCCCTGGGTAATTGACGCTCTGCAGTATTATATAATCCCTGGGTAATTGACGCTCTGCCGTATTATATGATCGCTGGGTAATTGACGCTCTGCAGTATTATATAATCCCTGGGTAATTGACGCTCTGCAGTATTATATAATCCCTGGGTAATTGACGCTCTGCCGTATTATATGATCGCTGGGTAATTGACACTCTGCAGTATTATATAATCCCTGGGTAATTGACGCTCTGCCGTATTATATGATCCCTGGGTAATTGACGCTCTGCAGTATTATATAATCCCTGGGTAATTGACGCTCTGCAGTATTATATAATCCCTGGGTAATTGACGCTCTGCAGTATTATATAATCCCTGGGTAATTGACGCTCTGCCGTATTATATAATCCCTGGGTAATTGACGCTCTGCAGTATTATATAATCCCTGGGTAATTGACGCTCTGCCGTATTATATAATCCCTGGGTAATTGACGCTCTGCCGTATTATATAATCCCTGGGTAATTGACGCTCTGCCGTATTATATAATCCCTGGGTAATTGACGCTCTGCCGTATTATATAATCCCTGGGTAATTGACGCTCTGCCGTATTATATGATCCCTGGGTAATTGACGCTCTGCCGTATTATATAATCCCTGGGTAATTGACGCTCTGCAGTATTATATAATCCCTGGGTAATTGACGCTCTGCCGTATTATATAATCCCTGGGTAATTGACGCTCTGCCGTATTATATAATCCCTGGGTAATTGACGCTCTGCAGTATTATATAATCCCTGGGTAATTGACGCTCTGCCGTATTATATAATCCCTGGGTAATTGACGCTCTGCAGTATTATATAATCCCTGGGTAATTGACGCTCTGCCGTATTATATAATCCCTGGGTAATTGACGCTCTGCAGTATTATATAATCCCTGGGTAATTGACGCTCTGCCGTATTATATAATCCCTGGGTAATTGACGCTCTGCCGTATTATATAATCCCTGGGTAATTGACGCTCTGCAGTATTATATAATCCCTGGGTAATTGACGCTCTGCCGTATTATATAATCCCTGGGTAATTGACGCTCTGCAGTATTATATAATCCCTGGGTAATTGACGCTCTGCCGTATTATATAATCCCTGGGTAATTGACGCTCTGCCGTATTATATAATCCCTGGGTAATTGACGCTCTGCAGTATTATATAATCCCTGGGTAATTGACGCTCTGCCGTATTATATAATCCCTGGGTAATTGACGCTCTGCCGTATTATATAATCCCTGGGTAATTGACGCTCTGCCGTATTATATAATCCCTGGGTAATCGACGCTCTGCCGTATTATATAATCCCTGGGTAATTGACGCTCTGCCGTATTATATAATCCCTGGGTAATTGACGCTCTGCAGTATTATATGATCCCTGGGTAATTGACGCTCTGCCGTATTATATAATCCCTGGGTAATTGACGCTCTGCAGTATTATATAATCCCTGGGTAATTGACGCTCTGCCGTATTATATAATCCCTGGGTAATTGACGCTCTGCCGTATTATATAATCCCTGGGTAATTGACGCTCTGCAGTATTATATAATCCCTGGGTAATTGACGCTCTGCAGTATTATATAATCCCTGGGTAATTGACGCACTGCCGTATTATATAATCCCTGGGTAATTGACGCTCTGCCGTATTATATAATCCCTGGGTAATTGACGCTCTGCCGTATTATATGATCGCTGCTAGTAACTATTATGATGGTTGAAAAAGGAGGTTCCTATGGATGAGGTTACTTTGCTGGAGGGTCACACACTATGACCTGAGTCTTCTTCTCCCACAGACTGTTGGCTACAGGGGTTCATATGGGTGTCAGAAGCAGAAGGAGCGGTATGTAACACTCTCTTACACACACCCCCGCCCCCTCCCCCCCCCCCCCATGTGGAAGATCCTTCTGTGTATATTTCTCATTTCACTGACATAATACATTTTGCACACTCTGCCCTCTGTGTCCACGTGTCACAGTGTCATGTGACACAATGCGTGTGTTGGTGTGGATACTCTGCATGTTGCCATGCCTTTTAATAGATCAGCAAGAAAAGTCCTTATGTGACTGAGAAGGCTCCCCAGAGACGAACAACTTTCCTGCCATATTATAGCGAGGGGTCTGTAGACTTTTGCTTCTGCCCTGTGCCCATAACGTGAGTTATCGGACTCTGGCTGCAGGGCTGTTTGAGGAGATCCTGACACTCTCACCACCTGCTTGTGTTTCCCGCAGGGAGCCCAGATCCTGCATCCGATACAAGTGCGCGCTCACCAACACCATCACAGATGTCCTGAAGCAGCGGCCTGGCTGGATGGAAGTGAAGGAGTAAGACTGTGACACCCCCTAATTACACCCCTGCATCTGCCCTGTAGGGCTCTCTGACTCCTCCCCTCACGCAATCTCCCCCTCATGGGTCAGACACTTTTATATCTAATCATCCTTCCGAGGCCAGCAGACACGCGGCAGCCATGCGCTCCCCCTGATCGGTAATGTTTTCACAGTGACGGCGAATGGGACTTTTACTGGTGCGAAGTGAGCTGGCTGCGTGAGAACTTCGACCACATCTACATGGACGAGCACGTGCGCATCTGTCACTTTCGCAACCACTACGAGGTGACTGTCCCTTTCTGCATCACAGATACATTACACATACGCTGAATGGGCCAGTCAAGTGAGTTACACCGCTAAGGTAACCCCTAACCCTACCCCTTACCTTTAACCCCTAATGCTAACGCTAATCTTTAGCCAATAAACCTAAAACCCCTAATGGTAACCCCTTAACCTTACTCCTTACCCTCAAAGGTTTAGCCCCTTACCCCTAATGCTAATCACTTACATTAGGGGCGACACAACCGGTGCACGACTGTCCTTGGCGGCGAAAGGTCCCATTCCGGTATCGGCCGCGCTGCTTGTGTCAGGCAGCTACTCTGAGGTGTCACAATGTATGTTGTGTCACTGTGTGGCATCATATGTCATTTTTGGGCCTCTACCACATTACCCCTTCAATGCAGATGGCAAGCGACACACATGACAAAACGCTGAGCCTGAATCCGAGGAGAAACCCAGTTCTCCTCCGATTGTGTCCCTCGTAACCTCCTTCTTGACTCCCCCTCTCCAGCTGACCCGGAAGAATTTCATGGTGAAGAATTTGAAGCGTTTCCGGAAGCAGCTGGAGCGCGAGTCTGGGAGGCAGGAGGCCGCCAGGTGCGACTTCTTCCCCAAGACGTTCGAGCTTCCGGCCGAATATCACCTGTTTGTGGAGGAATTCCGCAGGAATCCCGGAATCACCTGGATCATGAAGCCTGTGAGCGCGAGTTTAGTAATACCTCCACGTACACAGCAACAACCTTACTGATGAGATGCTGCTCCATTGATACCCTTCCCAAATGTCATGCATATGCTGTGATACATATATGTGCCTATATGTGCCTCTTCCTCCTTGTACCTTCTTTTACTGTGAATGGTGTAATTTGTTAGAGAGTTGTAAATACACACACTTTTTTTTTTGGAACCCCATGCCAAATAACCATTCCTATCTCACGATTGGCTGAATTTGCACCAAATTTTGTACATTTGGCCTCATTCCTCCTTACCGAACTGCTTCAACTCAGTGACATTTGAGGGCTTCTTTGCATGGACAGCTCACTTCAGGACCTGCCACAACATTTCGATGGGGTTTAGATCCGGACTTTGACTAGGCCATTCTAAAAACCGGAATTTACTCTTCTGCAGCCATTCTTTTGTAGATCTTCTTGCATGTTTAGGATCATTGTCTTGCTGCATGACCCACTTTTGCTACAGCTCACGGACGGATGGCCTGACATTCTCCTTCAGAATCTTCTAATAGAATGCAAAATTCATGGTTGTGTCACTAATGGCAAGCTATCCAGGTCCTGAGGCAGCAAAGCAGCCCCAAACCATCACACTCCCACCACCATGCTTGACGGTTTTCCTTTCGAACACAGTGTTTAGTTGCTACCAAACATAACATCTTCTCATTGAGGCCAAAATGTTCTACCTTTGCCACGTCTATCCAGAGAACAGTGTTCCAGAAGTCTTTGGGATCATCTATGTGCTCTTTGGCAAACTTCAGACGGGCAGCACTGTTCCCTTTAGAGAGCAGTGGTTTCCTCCTGGTTATCTTCCCATGAACACCATTCTGGTTCAGTCTTTTTCTGATAGTTGATTCATGAACACTCACATTAACCAAGGCGAGAGTGGCCTGCAGATCCTTGGATGTTACTCTGGGGTTCTTTGTAACTTCCTGGATGATTTGCTGGTTTGTTCTTGGAGAGATTTTGGTAGGATGACCGCTCCTGGGTAGAGTGAATGTGGTCTTGAACTTTTTCCATTTGTAGACTGTCTTGACAGTGGATTGGTGGGGCCCACAATCATTAGAAATGGTTTTGTAACCCTTTCCAGACTGATGAGCTTTTCTCAGCTACTCAGAGATTTCTTTTGATCGTGGCATGACGTTTGTTTCCACACACCTTTATGGTAAAGACCAAAATCACAAAGTTTGTGATCTTTATATAGAGTAGAGCCTCCCAAACTTGTTTCTGATGGTCTACCTAATTATTTAAACACCTGATTCCAATTATCCCCTTTAATTTAGCTGATAAAACCAGAGTTCCACTAACTTTTTCCACATACCCTGACTCTTAATTACTCATTGTTTGTCTCATTCATATATCATTTTGTTTCAAAAGATATGGAATTGGTTAATATAAACCCTATTGGATATTTAAAAAAAAAAAAAAAAAAGACTGGTTTTAATTCAAGAAGGTTATCATGGAAAAACTATAACATTTTCGGAATTATCATTGGGGGTTCATAAACTTTTTCTCGCCAATGTAGATCAGGGAATATAGCAGACCTCCTGCTACGTGTGTAAACAAGTCTCTTTTCCCCACACCCTGCCCCAGGTTGCCAGGTCTCAGGGCCGGGGAATATTCCTCTTCCGAAAACTGAAGGATATAATAGACTGGAGGAAGGTGAGCTGCATCTTTTGCAGGGTGGGGGCGGAGAGACTGTGGGGTTTCAGTCTGGGGGTAAACATTCAGCAAGTTTAACTCCCTGTCCACTTTATCTGTTCCCCAGGACGGGGGACGAACAGACGACCAGAAAGATGAAATCCCAGTGGAGAATTACGTTGCTCAGCGTTACATTGAGAACCCGTATTTAATTGGTGGTGAGGAGCCTGCAACACAACACGTGTGTCTATGTTATACAGCGGATGCTCTATTTCCTGTCATTGTGCAGTGCAAACACATGCCATGCCTGTGTAACATGTACTGCCCTCTCCTGCTCACACATGTAAAATACTGCTCTTCCTCTGTTCACAGGGAGAAAGTTTGACCTGCGAGTTTATGTCCTTGTGACCTCGGTGAGATATCGGCGTGTCATTGAGGTGTCACTTCCCCATGCCCTGCTGTGAACGTGCCCGCTGCACAGTGACTATCACAGCAGCACTGTGTACAGCGTCACATCTCACACACAAGGGGGACTAAGGTGTAATTTGCCATATTGAAAGTGTACAAAGCAGCTACACATTATCACTGCATGTCACGCACACGACTAAACATAGGATGTAACACGTGTGATTAAGAACGGTTCCGTATATATTTTCTGGGCTCTCCTGTCACCGACAACCTGTTAATTGTGTGTGTATATGATCCGGCCCTGCAGTACATCCCGCTCAAGGCCTGGCTTTACCGTGACGGCTTTGCACGCTTCTCCAATACGCGTTTCACTCTCACCAGCATCGATGACCACTGTATCCTCCCCACCTCAAAGCAGAGCGTAGCTCCCCCCCCCCCCTGGGGTGACGTGGGCGGCGCGTACCCAACCCTTACCCCAGATTTGGGGGAGGGCGGACGACAGCCGGAGTGTACCACCTCATACCCCGTGGGGGGGGCAGGCGCAAAGCGTGCCAACTCATATGCGGGTGGGATTTCAGGAATGGTTTACCCAGCGAGGAGTCAGGAAAACGAAGCTGCCTCCTTAACATACTGACACAGATATTCACTTGACCAACGTGGCCATCCAGAAAACTGCCCCTGATTACGATCCAGAGAAGGTAATGTAAGGGGGTGCGTTACGACTTCCGGGTGCAAGCAGTAACAACGGCAAATGTGCTTTAGGATCTTTTTGGTTAGGACAGTTGGGCTGCGCTTATAGTGCCGGTGACAGCGATGCTCCGTCGCGTGCGCTTATAGTAAGCACAGAGCGGCGGCTTGGTCGCGATTGCTGGAAGTCATCTCAATTTGATTTGTTCAGCGACCGCAGGCTGACGTCACCGTTGCCGGCACTGTAAGCGCAGCCTAAGGGTAAGTTTAATTGAAAAGCAGTTAGTACAGAGACTAGGGGAAAGTCAGTGTCAGTAAAAAAAAGGAAAGAGTATAGTGCAGTACAGAGGAAGAATAGAAGAGAGTATAGTGCAGTACAGAAGAAGAATAGAAGAGAGTATAGTGCAGTACAGAGGAAGAATAGAAGAGAGTATAGTGCAGTACAGAGGAAGAATAGAAGAGAGTATAGTGCAGTACAGAGGAAGAATAGAAGAGAGTATAGTGCAGTACAGAGGAAGAATAGAAGAGAGTATAGTGCAGTACAGAGGAAGAATAGGAAAGAGTATAGTGCAGTACAGAGGAAGAATAGAAAAGAGTATAGTGCAGTACAGAGGAAGAATAGGAAAGAGTATAGTGCAGTACAGAGGAAGAATAGAAGAGAGTATAGTGCAGTACAGAGGAAGAATAGGAAAGAGTATAGTGCAGTACAGAGGAAGAATAGGAAAGAGTATAGTGCAGTACAGAGGAAGAATAGGAAAGAGTATAGTGCAGTACAGAGGAAGAATAGGAAAGAGTGTAGTGCAGTACAGAGGAAGAATAGAAGAGAGTATAGTGCAGTACAGAGGAAGAATAGGAAAGAGTATAGTGCAGTACAGAGGAAGAATAGAAAAGAGTATAGTGCAGTACAGAGGAAGAATAGGAAAGAGTATAGTGCAGTACAGAGGAAGAATAGAAAAGAGTATAGTGCAGTACAGAGGAAGAATAGGAAAGAGTATAGTGCAGTACAGAGGAAGAATAGAAGAGAGTATAGTGCAGTACAGAGGAAGAATAGAAGAGAGTATAGTGCAGTACAGAGGAAGAATAGGAAAGAGTATAGTGCAGTACAGAGGAAGAATAGAAAAGAGTATAGTGCAGTACAGAGGAAGAATAGGAAAGAGTATAGTGCAGTACAGAGGAAGAATAGAAGAGAGTATAGTGCAGTACAGAGGAAGAATAGAAGAGAGTATAGTGCAGTACAGAGGAAGAATAGAAGAGTATAGTGCAGTACAGAGGAAGAATAGAAAAGAGTATAGTGCAGTACAGAGGAAGAATAGGAAAGAGTATAGTGCAGTACAGAGGAAGAATAGAAGAGAGTATAGTGCAGTACAGAGGAAGAATAGAAGAGAGTATAGTGCAGTACAGAGGAAGAATAGGAAAGAGTATAGTGCAGTACAGAGGAAGAATAGAAAAGAGTATAGTGCAGTACAGAGGAAGAATAGGAAAGAGTATAGTGCAGTACAGAGGAAGAATAGAAGAGAGTATAGTGCAGTACAGAGGAAGAATAGGAAAGAGTATAGTGCAGTACAGAGGAAGAATAGGAAAGAGTATAGTGCAGTACAGAGGAAGAATAGGAAAGAGTATAGTGCAGTACAGAGGAAGAATAGGAAAGAGTATAGTGCAGTACAGAGGAAGAATAGAAGAGAGTATAGTGCAGTACAGAGGAAGAATAGAAGAGTATAGTGCAGTACAGAGGAAGAATAGAAGAGAGTATAGTGCAGTACAGAGGAAGAATAGAAGAGAGTATAGTGCAGTACAGAGGAAGAATAGAAGAGAGTATAGTGCAGTACAGAGGAAGAATAGAAGAGAGTATAGTGCAGTACAGAGGAAGAATAGAAGAGAGTATAGTGCAGTACAGAGGAAGAATAGAAGAGAGTATAGTGGAAGAATGACAGTATTAACATATAGAATAAAAGCAGATATAGACAAGAGATTACGAGTAGATAGAGAAACTGCTGTCCTTCCCTTATCAGACAACAAGATTTAAAGATAAGTATTAGATTAAATACATTTTAAAGTGAGATTCAGTCCTTTTTAAAACTAAAGTTCGTGTATTGATTGTTAGTGTTGATTTAAATATATATTAGTATTGGTTTCCTTTAGTATGTAGAGTTGTTAGCAATGTAATCTGTACTTACTGTACTAACTTGATACATTTAAAATATATTTATTAAAGTTATTGTATTATATTAATATGTGCGTATAGGAAAGTTGACCCTATTACTGTCAATATTACCCCTCGTACAGTAAGACGAGCTGCTGATAACCAGGGGGGAGGAGAGAGCTTTCAGGCTTCTCACTCTGCCTCCTCTCCGTATGTGATATGTGTACCCCCTTCATCGGTATGTGTGCATCTGTTCTATGCACGCGATTGTCTCTCCCTCGCTGCACGATGGCGCATGTCGGCATAGGGCTCCGTGTGCCTCACTGCGTGCCTCACACAGGGATGCAAGTGGATGATACAGCAGCTGCGTCAGTTCCTCACAGCCAAGCACGGCCCCGAGCCAGTGGAGGTCCTCTTTCAAAACATGGACAACATCTTCATCAAGACCCTGCAGAGCGTCCAGAAAATCATCATCAACGACAAGCACTGCTTCGAATTGTACGGCTACGACATCCTGCTGGACCAGGACCTGAAACCGTAAGCAAGGGCAACAGCTGGTGCATATTCCCCCCCAGTGCCAAATGCTAATAGGGACAATCGCACTTGAAGTTCGGTGCCAATTAACGAGCTCCGTGCTGTATCTTTATTTTACCACATTTTGGTGCAGAAAAACAGAAGACAAAACATTTTTGGGGGGGGGAGGGGTTATCTACCCTTCAACAGGTAAATAGCACAGTGACACAACGTGACACACACACACACACACACACCCTGGAAATAAAATGCAAATGAGTTGTGTCATGACAGGATTGTTTCATTGTTATTTTTAATTCAGTGCACAGGTGACCAACTCAGCAACGTAGTGGGAGGATATTACTCTTCATTTTCTAGTCAAGGGTAAATACACTAGAGGTAAATAAGTCCAGAAAGTCAGGTTAGAGGCACTATTATACAAGACCGAGACAGATTATGGCAAGGCAGAATAAGAACACCAATTCACAACACATTGTCACCAAACAGTCATATTAAAAGGGAAACTAGGTCGTCGGAAAAAGACTACACAATTCACAACACTGCACTGAAGTGCAAATATTATTTACCATCAATCATAATGAGAAACAGCTCAAGTGTTCCTCTTCATTTAAGCCCTTTGGCTGTAATGTGACAAACGTGTCTAACCTGTTAGACACGTTAAATAGTTCTTTTCAGAAGTAAATTATTTTTTATCTCATCCTCTCTTTGCAGTGGCATAACTACAAATTTTGGTCCCCCTGCAAATTTTTTTTAAAGACCCTCACTCATCTCTAACTATCCCTCCGCTCTCCCTCGCCTCCAGCTCTCTCCGCTGCTCCTCTAACACTCCCCACTCCTCTCTAACTTTCCCCCTCCTCTCTAACTCCCTCAGTCTCCCTCTTCACCCATAACTCTCTAACTTTGTGGTTTTCAACCTTTTTTTTGGTTAGGAAACCCCAGAATTTGATTTTAAAATTCTGGGGAACCCCAACCCTCGCCCCGTCTCTCTCCCCCTCCCGTCACTCCTCCTTATGCGCCTTCTCCCCCTTGCGTGCATGTACACACTCTCCCACTTACACACACACACACACACACACACACACACACACAATCTGACCTCCTGTCCAGACCTGTTCAGCAGTGAAGCACTTTGCACGTTTTTACTCTCCCTCCCTGCGAAGGCGCACACTCACCGTAGCAGGCAGAGAGAAGAATAGTAGCGAGCTGCCAGCTGCTGCTACTTAGCTCAGGAGCCGCCGGTTCTGGGACTGCTGGGAGAGTTGTCCTGGCTCTCCCACTCTGGCGGCCGCGGAACCCCAGTTGAAAACCACTGCTCTAACTCTTCACCCCTTTTAACTATCTCACTCTTCAATACAATGTAAACATTTTCTAACAACAAATGTTTGGTGATAATGTTGTGAATTGTGGTGTTACATAGTAGATGAGGTTGAAAAACATACATCCATCAAGTTCAACCTATGCTAAATTTAGACAACAGATACTTTATCCTACATTTGTACTTACAGTATATTGATTCAGGGGAAGGCAAACAAAAAACCTCCATGGGTAACGAATTCTACATTGTAACTGCCCTTACTGTAACAAATCCTTTCCTCCAACCTTAAGGGATGACCCAGTGTCCTTTGTACTGCCATTTGGATGAAGTTATTTTGAAAGCTCCTTGTATTGTCCCCGAATATATTTGTATATAGTTATCATATCCCCCCATAGACACCTATTTTCTAATGCAAACAAATCTTATTTACCTAGCCTCTCCTCATAAATTAGATTATCCGCCCCCTTTATTAATTTGATGGTTCTTCTCTGCACTCGCTCTAGTTCCTTAATGTCTTTGGAGTGGTGCCCAAAATTGTACTCCATATTCAAGGTGTGGTCATAATAATGCTTTATAGAGGGGTATAATTCTTTACTTCCCTTCCATCCATTGCCCATTTAATACAAGATCTTATCTTGCTTGCCTTTGCCACTAGGAGATATATATATCCCTTTCTGTCTATCTATACAGTATATAAATTACACACACCCCAGTGTCACATGTATTGTTCCAGGGGGCTACTGGATGTACCCCAGAGAGGGACATCAGTGCATGAATTACATTAGAGTTCTGTCCTGTTACAGAAGAGGGAGGAGGCGCTAACCTTGTAATGTTACTGAGCATCATTTTGTGAGATGGGTGCATCAGGTGCCTCTGGCACCGATTCATAGATTCCCTCATACAGGTGGCTGCTGGAAGTGAACGCCTCTCCATCTCTGACTGCCAGTAGCCAGGACGACTACGAGCTCAAGTGCCATCTACTGGAGGATACCCTGCATGTGGTGGACATGGAGGCCAGGTGAGGGGCCCTGGGAAGGGTAGGATCCTAACCTAAAATGTCAATACACTGTGGGTTTAGGTAGAACCCAAGCCCCACTATTAGTATATGGAACAGTTTATTAATACTTTGTATGGATATGCCCCAATGTCATACCGCTCTGAGGCTCTTGTAGATGTAGTATATGTTTATATCTGTAACTTTAGCTCACTTTGACAGTTCTGCGCCTCTCAGATTAACAGGGAAGGAGAAGCAAGTTGGGGGGTTCGACCTCATGTGGAATGACGGACCTGTGTCAAGGGATGACAGTCAGCAGGAGACGCTCACTAACGGGAATTTCATGGCAAACACACACTTAGGTGAGTTTGTTTGATCTGAGCCCCCAACACCACAAAACTTGCATAGCCAATCCAAGGTCACCTCCAATGTTCTCTTCTCAGGCCATAACAACAACAGGAAGAAACAACTCCGACTGCTCCTGAAACCCCCTCAGATCATTAAAAAAAACTTTAACATGAGCTCCGCACCTTGACCCTTTACCAGAAATAACCTCCTCCTGAGACTAGGGGGGCAAGGTGCCCTCTCCCAGAAATCAATTAATAAAGGATTAATGATGTTCAGCGCCTTCCCGGTCTGTAGTGAGATGTGTTCAGGGCACAGGATAACCATCTTATTTGTACAGCACATGTATTGAAGGGTGCGATGCTTTTAACTGGACCCGTTTGGGAGCTCACGTAGTTTGTATACTGGATTTTTAGACCTCCCAGACTATGCCAAAATCAGACATCGCATCGCTGCAGCCGTTTCCGAGATATCCATGGGGGCTTAAAGGATATCGCAACCTCTAGCAAAACCGTTCTATGGCTAAAAAGAATGACAACCACATGATGTACGTGAAATATTTTATTTGTGCACTAAGATTGTGTCACTGCTCAATGACTGTGCTGCTGTATATTTAACGCCCCAGTGGCAGCATTACATTTAACTGAGCAGACAAACCCTGAGCAGAATCCTGCACCTCTCCCCAAGGATATACATCTGCTTGAAATTGGCTTTCCTGCGCAGAGGAACTGGCAGGGAGAGGGTCACCCATGGAAAGAACAGATGCTGCCAGCCAATGGAGCACACAACCACAGAAAACAAAGTCCAGGGTTTCTTCCTGCACTATGGGTGCATGTTTAGGAAGCCTATACGCAGTGGATGTGAAAATTCTCTGGTATCCTTATGTCACCTTGACCCTCCAAGCACTTTGTTAATGGCATTCATCTCCTCTCGGCTGAGGGGTGCTATATTGTAACCTTTTAGTTCTGGTTTACCTGCAGAGACAAATATTGCACGGCACAATAAATCATGCAGCTAGTGACACACAGCATGACACCAACAGGATGGATAGGGGTGGCCCAGGAACTCAGAGTAAAGACTTCTAATTGAAGCAACTCCCAAAAGATTTAAGTGTAGTCTAACATTAAAGCCCCCTCTCCTCCCGCACATACATCCATGTGGTATAATTACCTTGTGCCTCATACAGCCGGTTCACCTTCACTTTCAGCTGTTTGCGAAGTTGATCTATTTCTGCATCAAGCTGCTCCTGATCTGTCAGAGCGAGAGAGACAGGTTTTTTTTTTTTTTTTTTACACCAAGAACCCCCCAGCAGCCATAACGAGTCAGGCCCAGACTTCCATCCCCTCTCACCTCGCTGGCTTGAGCTGAGCACTCACCTTTTTCAATCATTTCCTTGGTCTGTTTTTTTGGAAGCGTTATAAACATGTTCCCAAAGCAGACGGTCACCTTCTCTGCAAACAAGAGACTCATTAGACCCTCTATACCTTACCACCCCTCACATGGCGAGCTGTAACATCCCCCCCAGGAGCGATGGAAGAGCCTGGGGATAAGATGGAAGTCTGCAGCTGTCACACACAGCACCTCACCTGGAGTGAGGTCTGTGTGAAGGGCTCTCAGTGCTTCTCTGTTCCGGTTCCGCTTTACATCCAGATCCACAATCTACAGGAGACATAGAATGAAAGGCTTCCTTAGCAGACTCTCCCCTCAGCACCTTCTCTGCTCCACTCTACCCGTCTCTTCTCCAGTACCTCCCCCTTACCACCACGTGTAATCCTCCTGTCACCTACAGTCTCTCTGTCTGTCTGTCTCTCACCTGCCGCCTGTCGGCCAGCACGTCTTCGGCTTTCTCCTCCACCTCCTGCAGGAAAGTGAGGACTCTGTCCGGGTCTCCGAACTCCTCCATTTCAGCAGCAACGTCTGGCCCTGGCACGCAAGAGACGCATCTATCCTGAAGCGGCGCGCGTGAAATGACGTCACATCCGGAACCAATAAAGGCAAAGCCTGGCGCAGTCGCTCTCTTCCGGAAAGGAATGGGCTCCGTGCGTCACTTCCTGGCACAAAAGAGATGTTTTGAACATCACTTTCTGGTCAGAATCTAGGCAATCTTACAGATAGGTATATATCTACATCTCATATTATATTTATACAAACATATATGCATATACAGACACATGCATACATTTACACATCACACACGTGTATATACATCTCATACACACACACATTTATACAATATATATATATGTGTGTGTGTGTGTATGTATATATATATATATATATATATATAGCTCTTAGCGCGGGGCATCTGTGTAACCCCCGCGCCCCTCCCCCCCAATAAAGTCTCGCGCCCCCCAGGTTTGCATGGCTGTCTTAGACCTCAGACACGCTTACCGCTGGCGTGCTGAGACGCGCTGAGGCTCAGGGAAAGCGGGTGCTTTCCCTGGCCTTGCGGTTGCTTACCGCACGCGCTCTCAGCAGGCCGTCAGGGGGCGGTCCGGGGGCCCCCGGCCAGTGACGTCACGGAGCTGGTTCGCCCTCATTGGGCGAACCGCTCACGTGACCGGCTTGTCTCGCCGGCAAGCGGGGGAATTTTAAATACCCCTAAGACCTGCGCTTCCGCAAGCGCGCGGAAGTGCAGGTGAGCCCCTACTAAAGCCGCTCTAATTGCGGCTGTAGGGGCTCAGTGCTGAGCGGGAGCGCGCGTCAGCACGCTTCCGCAAGCACGCAGGCAACATGTCCGAGGCCTTAGACCTCACACAAAGATCCAAATATATAAAACACAAACAATATTGACAGATGGCGCAACAATAAGTAATGTTGGAAATTAAAGTACAAATTGGCTAATGGAGTCCTTGTTGTAAAAATAGATCCCAATGAAGTATAGTCCTGTGAATAACAGAAGAAAACCACATATGGTGAAGTACTGATAAAAAGGTATATTTGCGCAACAGATACGAGCTTCTTGCAGTATAAAATCAGCAGTGTAAGTGTTTGGCACCACTCGGGCAATCAGACGGACATACTAACAGACACAGTGTCTTTCTTTCCCCTTCGATGTGCTCCGATATGGCTGTTAGACTCAAGTCCAAATCTCGCGGTCTTTCCTCTCCTCGTCCCTGTGACATCAGGCAGCATTGGGGGATTCCTTCAGCTGTTTGGCGTTCCGTGGCTGAATAATGCTAATACAGGCAGTCCTCGGTTATCCGACACAATGCGTTACTCAAAATGGTGTTGGATAGCGAAACGTTGTAAAGCGAAACACATTTCCCCATAGGAACACTGTTTAAATGAAAGGTTCCGTTCCTGAAGGCATTTTTAACACTAAAATACACCAAATATTTTATGCAGGCAATAAGATATGCAGCACACACATACATTATATAGTGTATGTACTGTATTATATATATAATATAACATAATAAATAATATATTATATAGTATAATATTGTATAATATAATATTATATAGTAAAATAAATATATATATATATATATATATATTGCCCTGGCTGTGCTCAAAGCTGTGACCATGCAGCAAGCTTAAGCCTATAGGGAACCATGTTAAAAATGGTTATTGAGGCAAAAAGTGACACTGTGTGCTCATTTGCATGTCATTTCCCATAATCCCTTGCTGCAGTGGAAGTGCTGTATGCTGGGTGATAATGGGGAAAGGCAGGGTTGCAGACCTGCCTGAGACATGCAGATGAGCATACAGTTATATTTGCATATATATATATAACATACACAGGGGGTGAATACCGCATCAACTGCCAATTAATATATGCAATGTCTAAACCTATCTTAGCCAGAAAAAGTAAATCTGAGAAAGAAATCACAGAAAACACGTTAACTGCTAGGCGGTGCTAGAGGAAATGGTAAATGTATAAACACAAAAAAAGAAAACCTCTAAAAAGCACTCAGACAAGTATATGCAAAAATAGTAATGGTAATTTATTAAATCAAAAAATAATGAAAAACACAAACAGCTGACTGAAGAGCCTGCCTGACTGAATAAATCAGAAAATCATACAGATAAACCCCAAAAAAACACAAAAGTACAATATTGTAAACCCAGCATGAATGATACAGTATCAAAAGAGTGAGTGATCACTTATGGGAACATAGTTCCCACAGTGAAGACAAAAGACCGGCCGGCCGGCCATAATCAATGATACTGAGCTGAAGGTAGTTAAATATTAACCCTTGAAAATTAAGCAAAATACAATGTTGTGAAGTAAATAACAGGTGTGCTATACCTATATGCAGGATATTAAATGACAGAAACCTGTATGCCTATTTAACATAATGCATATCATATGGAAGCATGTTAAATAAGTACTTCAGTGACCCAAATACATATATCACAATGATGGGAAACAAAGGAAGATACTCAGCTCCTTATTGGCAAGGCAGTGCAGTCTCAGGCAAGCACAACCCGCAAAAAACGATTTCCATGGATGGGAAAAAAATATAAATTGTCCCAATAGAGTGTCAGCAGGCAGGGTCAGCAGCAGCAACAATTAAAAAAGTCCCACAACGCGTTTCGCCCGCTAAGGCTTCTTCACAGGGTGAAGAAGCCTGTGACACTCTATATTCACACCTGTGAAGAAGCCTTAGCGGGCGAAACGCGTTGTGGGACTTTTTTAATTGTTGCTGCTGCTGACCCTGCCTGCTGTATGATTTTCTGATTTATTCAGTCAGGCAGGCTCTTCAGTCAGCTGTTTGTGTTTTTCATTATTTTTTGATTTAATAAATGACCATTACTATTTTTGCATATACTTGTCTGAGTGCTTTTTAGAGGTTTTCTTTTTTGTGTTTATATATATATATATATATATATATATATATATATATATATATATATATATATACGCTCATACGACGCTTTGCAACGTTGTCTATGTGTATGTATATATATATATATATATATATATATATATACACATACACATAAACAACGTTGCAAAGCGTCGTACGAGCGTTGGATAAGCCGTTTTGGATTTGTACAAATGAACATAGGTATGCATTGCAAAGCGTTGGATAAGCCATTCGTTGTAAAACGAAGCGTTGTAAAACGAGGACTGCCTGTACACTGTGGTAGCAACGCTAGCAAATGCTCGATATTCATGCTGGGCATAGGGTTATACCTGAACAATTAACCCTACGCGTTTCGTTTCTCTTGGCAACCCCTGAGGAAGTTTCCAAGAGAAACGAAACGCGTAATATTTACACAGACCTCACATGCATACACATACATTTACACATCACACACATATGTATACACATTTCATACATATATATACACATATACATACACACACCTCATGTATACACATTCATCTCATATATAAATAAATTGACACATGGGTACATATACAAATAGGTACACATGGTTTAAGGGTATAATGTCCCACACATCCCACACTTATCATGTACAACCCCTCCCCACTCATACCTCCACCCCTTAATAAATACCGCCATCATTATACCCTAGACCCATTTATATACCCCACGTTACTAATATAATATAGTCCTGCCACAAAGTTGCAGCCTCTTCACCTCCAGGGACAGCTTCTCGTCACTCCTTGAAGTCAGTCCCAAGATGTGGCTGCTGAAGAGGCACTGCGAGGGGGCCCCAGGCGCAGAGCAGTCTGCAGCGGGCTCGCAGGTCCCCTTTGGGTTCAGGTTCCCCTGCTGCATGTTCGCCTCGACCTGGGATTCTGATTAACCTGCTGTCGCTGCGAGAAGTGTGCGCTCGTTAATCAGAGCGTGTGGCACACTCCAAGTTCAAACATATCCATATCATCAGTGTTCGACAAACCTATACATTTGCTCGCCCCGGGCGAGTGGATTTAACATCGTGGCGAGCTCCTATTGGCCCAAGCAGCACACGTTTAGTACTAGGTGGCGAGTAGATTTTTTTGTTCGGCGAGTAGATTTTTTGGTGATTTGTCGACCACTGCATATCATCATGTCACTAATAGCTGCATGGGATGGGGCAGTTTCTCCTATATCAAGTCCTCCTATATAGGTCCTTGTAATTAGAGTGCTTTTCTCTGGTGTCACCTTATCTTGATCGAGAACGTCATCATTATATATATATATATATATATATATATATATATATATATATAGTAAATAAAACAAAGAAGCCCTGATGCCCATCTAACATGATAAATTATTTGATGAATTTCTCTGTTTTTTCTGCTCATAAGTACGGGTCATTTAGTTCAAGCGGTTGGCCAGAACATGTTAATCTGCCACCACGTTAAGGGTAGACCCTTTCAGCAGGTTCCTACACTACCAATTTTATACTGTGTCCTTCATATTTCCTCCACTGCATAGAAAAAAGAGTAAACAAACCGTTCCGAGGTCTGGTAATCAAGAGACACCACTCTGTATGAAATAAGTCAACTGAAAGTGTATTGGTGCTAACAGAGATGCATAAAAAAAAAACGTTTCGGTCCTCCAAAACGGGACCTTCCTCAAGGGGATGCAAAGAGATATATATATAGTAGGGAGACAAGGGATGAAGATGATGATGATAGCAGTAGGTAAGATATAGTTGCAGGACATGTTTTGGCCAATAGATTGAACTAAACGACCCATTTATATATACATCCCTTGTCTCCCTACTGCTGGAGGAAGCCTCCGCAATGATCTTCCAGGTATTGCAGCTGAGGCCTCTCTTCTCCACGTCGCTCCCCCACATTTTCTGAGTTCAATTCTCTCATCTTACTATTGGTCGTCGTGGTCTTTTAACTTCCCGTGGAGTCCGGGGGAGTACCGTCTTTGTCAAACAATTGTTATTTCGTCTCGGAACAAAGTATTTTCTGCTGCACTTGTACAAACAGGATCTCTTTACAATATATTTTCCAGTTTAGCATCATTTTATTACAGAAAACAGATAAAGGAACAGCGTTTTGGTGGTTAACCCCTTCGTCAGGTGTATTGTGTGTTTCCCGTGAACATTCAGACAATAAATACTCTAGACCCCAGAGTGCCATCTCCTCCATTTTTGCGCCATTCTGCAAATTCCAATGACGTCTATACCTAAATTATCATGTGTTTTGTCATACAGTGACCTACCTATATACAGTCATTGAATATAGGGATACATAGAATTTAGTATTGCACACATTAGTAGCCATAATTATAGAGAGCTCCTGTATATTCAAAAGTACGTACAGGGAGCTAGGAGGGTATAAATACACCAGTATAATGCTATATAGACAGAGTATATATAAAGAAACCATGTCTATTCACAAACATCGTAATATTTGCACAATACAGTAGGAGATAATGAGGGCATATTAACATATATATACTATTAACATAGTGTGTAACAACAGAGCATGTCCCGGTGTGTGTGCAACACAAGCAGAGCATGTCCTGGTGTGTCTGTGTAACACAAGCAGAGTGTGTGTGTGTGTGTGTGTGTGTGTGTGTGTGTGTGTGTGTGTGTGTGTGTGTGTGTGTGTGTGTGTGTGTGTGTGTGTGTGTGTAATAAAACTATAGCATGTCTCAGTGTGTGTGTGTGTAACACAAGCAGATGGTGTCCTGGTGTGTGTGTAACACAAGAGCATGTCCCGGTGTGTGTGTAACACAAGCAGAGCATGTCCCAGTGTGTGTAATACAAGCAGAGCATGTCCTAGTGTGTGTAACACAAGCAGAGCCTGTCCTAGTGTGTGTAACACAAGTAGAAAATGTCCCGGTGTGTGTAAAACAAGCAGAGCATATCCCGGTGTGTGTGTAGCACAAGCAGAACCTGTCCCAGTGTGTGTGTGTGTGTGTGTAACACAAGCAGAGCATGTCACGGTGTGTGTGTGTGTAGCACAAGCAGAGCATGTCCCAGTGTATGTGTGTGTGTGTAACACAAGCAGAGCATGTCCCGGTGTGTGTGTGTGTGTAACACATGCAGAGCATGTCCCAGTGTGTGTGTAACACAAGCAGAGCATGTTCCGGTGTGTGTGTGTAACACAAGCAGAGCATGTCCCGGTCTGTGTGTGTGTAACACAAGAAGAGGGTGTGTGTGTGTAACAGAGCGTGTGTGTGTGTGTGTAACACAAGCAGAGCATGTCCCGGTGTGTGTGTAAAACAAGCAGAGCATGTCCCTCAGATGAGAATTCCCCGTTGTAGAGTTTGGTTCAGTCTGTGATTTTCAGCACAATGGACAGCTCCTGTGAGGCTCAGAGACAACATGAGTGACTGCAGGACAGAGCCAGGACAGAGACATACTGTACTGGAAGAGAGGGGACATGGACAGAGAGGGGGAGAGACAGGAGAAAGATAGAATTTATGAGGAGGAGAGAGACAGAGAGAGAGAGACAGACACACAGAGAGATAGACAGAGAGACAGACACAGACAGACAGAGAACCCGAACCTCTCACAAGAGACTAAAGTCACATCGGGTGTGTGATGTCATCCTCCCAATAGTCTGACGTCACACTCCACCTTACGAAGTTACTAATGATGTCACGTCCCCATCCTTTTCCGTGCGTGAGCCCGGCGGTGTGACCGGTATCCGTGCCTCCCTCCCCCCTCCCCCGCCCGGGTGACCAGTACTTGTGCCTCCCCTCCCAAGCCCACCGGTGTGACCGGTACCCCTGCCTCCCCCCCACAGGTGTGACCGGTGCCCCTGCCTCCCCCCCTCCGGTGTGACCGGTACCCGTGCCTCCCCCTGCCCGGTGGGGGTGGATGGGGCACCGCCCCGGAAGTCGGCCCCTCCCAGCATGGCGGCGGAGTCGGCCGGTGCCGGCGGCTCTCCCCGGTGCTCCCCCCGGTACCGGCTCCGGGACGGGCTGTGGGTGGTGGCCGCGCTGCTGGTCTTCTTCTCGGACGGGGCCTCGGACCTGTGGCTGGCCGCGGACTACCTGCAGCGCCGCCGCCTGGCCTGCTTCTGGCCCACGGTGCTGCTCGCCCTGCTGCCCTCCATGCTCACCCAGGCGCTGAGCTTCAGCTGGTTCGTGACGGACCGGGCGGCGGGGGAACCGGAGACAGGCGACCGCGGCCAACCCGCCGCGGGGGGGAAGCGGAGCTGCTGCTGCTGCAGACTCGGCGCCTGGATCCTGCAGGGGTCCGTGCACCTGCTGCAGCTCGGGCAGGTGTGGAGGTGAGAGCGGTGGGGCTGATAGACTAGAGTCTGCCCCCACCCCACATCCCCTCTGTGCCTGTCTCCCCCTCCCACATCCCCTCTGTGCCTGTCTCCCCCCACATCCCCTCTGTGCCTGTCTCCCCCCACATCCCCTCTGTGCTTGTCTCCCCCCCACATCCCCTCTGTGCCTGTCTCCCCCCCCCCACATCCCCTCTGTGCCTGTCTCCCCCACCCCACATCCCCTTTGTGTCTCTCCCCACATCCCCTCTGTGCCTCTCCTCACATCCCCTCTGTGCCTCTCTCCTCACATCCCCTCTGTGCCTCTCTCCTCACATCCCCTCTGTGCCTCTCTCCTCACATCCCCTCTGTGCCTCTCTCCCCACATCCCCTCTGTGCCTCTCTCCCCACATCCCCTCTGTGCCTCTCTCCTCACATCCCCTCTGTGCCTCTCTCCTCACATCCCCTCTGTGCCTCTCTCCCCACATCCCCTCTGTGCCTCTCTCCTCACATCCCCTCTGTGCCTCTCTCCTCACATCCCCTCTGTGCCTCTCTCCTCACATCCCCTCTGTGCCTCTCTCCTCACATCCCCTCTGTGTCTCTCTCCTCACATCCCCTCTGTGCCTCTCTCCTCACATCCCCTCTGTGCCTCTCTCCTCACATCCCCTCTGTGCCTCTCTCCTCACATCCCCTCTGTGCCTCTCTCCTCACATCCCCTCTGTGCCTCTCTCCTCACATCGCCTCTGTGTCTCTCCTCACATCCCCTCTGTGCCTCTCTCCTCACATCCCCTCTGTGCCTCTCTCCTCACATCCCCTGTGTCTCTCCTCACATCCCCTCTCTCTCCTCACATCTCTCTGTGCCTCTCCTCACATCCCCTCTGTGCCTCTCTCCTCACATCCCCTCTGTGCCTCTCTCCCCACATCCCCTCTGTGCCTCTCTCCCCACATCCCCTCTGTGTCTCTCCTCACATCCCCTCTGTGCCTCTCTCCTCACATCCCCTCTGTGTCTCTCTTCTCACATCCCTTCTGTCTCTCCTCACATCCCCTCTGTGTCTCTCCTCACATCCCCTCTGTGTCTCTCCTCACATCCCCTCTCTCTCCTCACATCCCCTCTGTGCCTCTCTCCTCACATCCCCTCTGTGCCTCTCTCCTCACATCCCCTCTGTGCCTCTCTCCCCACATCCAATCTGTGCCTCTCTCCCCACATCCCCTCTGTGCCTCTCTCCTCACATCCCCTCTGTCTCTCCTCACATCCCATCTGTCTCTTCGCGTTCTTTCCCTTCCCCCATTGGCCTCTTCGTATTCCCTCCCCCCGTCGGCCTCCTTGCGTTCCCCCCCCCCCCGTCGGCCTCTTTGCATTCTCCCCCCCCTTTGGCCTCTTTGCGTTCCCCCCCCCTTCCGTCGACCTCTTTGCGTTCCCCTCCGTCTGCCTTTTTGTGTTTCCCCCCTCCCCTCCGTCGGTCTCTTTGCGTTCCCTCCCCCCGTCGGCCTCTTTGCATTCTGCCCCCGTTGGCCTCCTCGCGTTCTGCCCCCGTCGGCCTCCTCGCGTTCCGCCCCCGTCGGCCTCCTCGCGTTCTGTCCCCGTCGGCCTCCTCGCGTTCTGTCCCCGTCGGCCTCCTCGCTTTCTGCCCCCGTTGGCCTCCTCGCGTTCTGCCCCCGTTGGCTTCCTCGCGTTCTGCCTCAGTCGGCCTCCTCGCGTTCTGCTCCCGTCGGCCTCCTCGCATTCTGCCCCCGTCGGCCTCCTCGCGTTCTGCCCCCGTCGGCCTCCTCGCGTTCTGCCCCCGTCGGCCTCCTCGCGTTCTGCCCCCGTCGGCCTCCTCGCGTTCTGCCCCCGTCGGCCTCCTCGCGTTCTGCCCCCGTCGGCCTCCTCGCGTTCTGCCCCCGTCGGCCTCCTCGCTTTCTGCCCCCGTCGGCCTCCTCGCGTTCTGCCCCCGTTGGCCTCCTCGCGTTCTGCCCCCGTCGGCCTCCTCGCATTCTGCCCCCGTCGGCCTCCTCGCGTTCTGCCCCCGTCGGCCTCCTCGCGTTCTGCCCCCGTCGGCCTCCTCGCGTTCTGCCACCGTCGGCCTCCTCATGTTCTGCCACCGTTGGCCTCCTCGCGTACCTCCCCGCCTCGCTCTTCATGTCCCTCTGACTATAATGTGAAGCTTCTTCCCTGCACTAGATAAGATTTCAGTCCCCTCTGTGCGTCTTTCACTCTCTCTTTCCTTTTGCTTGATATGTCTCCCCCTATATTACTTTCTGTGCGGACCTCACTCAATCACCAACATTAGAGGTGTCATTGTCATAATCTTTGTGCCACTTTAGAATGCTCAGGTGTCAGAGACAGAATTCAGGGGACAATAGGAAGAGTTATAGTGAGAGGTTATATGGGGTAATATGAGGAGTTATAGTGAGAGGTTATATGGGGCAATAGGAGGAGTTATAGACGGGTTATATGGGGCAATAGGAGGAGTTATAGGGAGTGGTTATATGGGGCAATAGGAGGAGTTATAGGGAGCGGTTATATGTGGCAATAGGAGGAGTTATAGGGAGCGGTTATATGGGGCAATAGGATGAGTTATAGGGAGCAGTTATAGAGGACAATAGGAGGAGTTATAGGGAGGGGTTATATGGGGCAATAGGAGGAGTTATAGACGGGTTATATGGGGCAATAGGAGGAGTTATGGGGAGTGATTATATGGAGAAATAGGAGGAGTTATAGGGAGCGGTTATATGTGGCAATAGGAGGAGTTATAGGGAGCGGTTATATGGGGCAATAGGATGAGTTATAGGGAGCAGTTATAGAGGACAATAGGAGGAGTTATAGGGAGGGGTTATATGGGGTAATAGGAGGAGTTATAGGGAGGGGTTATATGGGGTAATAGGAGGAGTTATAGGGAGCGGTTATATGGAGCAATAGGAGGAGTTATAGGGAGCGGTTATATGGAGCAATAGGAGGAGTTATAGGGAGGAGTTGTATGGGACAATAGGAGGAGTTATAGGGAGATGTTATATGGGGCAACAGAAGGAGTTATGGAGAGTGTTTTCTATGGGGCAATATGTAAACTGTGTGTTGTTCTTGCTGTGTAAATACATTTGCCTTTTCTTTGTGTACATTCAATGTACCAATTTTAATGCACCAGTTTATGGCTGTGCCGGCCCCCTCCCTGCAGGTACCTACGTGCTCTGTATCTGGGCCTGCAGAGCCGCTGGCAGACGGAACAGCAGAGCCGTCATTTCTACTGGCGCATGATGTTTGAGAGTGCGGATATCAGCATGCTGCGTCTGCTTGAGACCTTCCTCAAGAGCGCCCCCCAGCTGGTGCTGCAGCTCTGCATTATGGTGCAACAGAGCCACGTGGAACCCCTGCAGGGTGAGCCCCTCCTGTCACTCAGTGTCCCCCCTCTTATTCCCTCCTACCTTTCAGTGTACATCTCCTCTAACCCTTAACCCTAACCTCTCTCTTCTTTTCCTCCCCCTCCTATGTACCTTCTCCCTTCTCTTCTCTCTTCTGCCTCCTCCTCCATTTTCCTATCCTCCCCATCTCTCAGGTCTCTCTGCTTCAGCCTCCCTGCTGTCCCTTGCTTGGATGATTGCATCCTATCAGAAGGTGTTGAGGGATTCGCGGGATGATAAGTTGCCCATGTCCTATAAGGGAGCGGTGGTGCAGGTCCTGTGGCATCTCTTCACCATCGCTGCCCGGGCTCTGGCCTTCTCGCTCTTTGCCTCGGCCTTCCAGCTCTACTTTGGGATCTTCATCGTCACGCACTGGTGCCTCATGACGTTCTGGATTATCCAGGGGGAGACGGACTTCTGCATGTCCCGTTGGGAGGAGATTATCTACAACATGGTGCTGGGGATCATTTACATCTTCTGCTGGTTCAATGTCCGCGAGGGGCGGACCCGCTGCCGCATGGCCACGTATTACATCATTGCGCTGTCTGAAAATGCCGTCCTCACCGCGCTCTGGTACCTCAACCGCAGCGCGCAGCTCAGCGATTTCTGGGCTCTTCTCATCGTGTGCGCGGTGATCTGCAGCTTTGCTCTTGGTGTCTTCTTCATGTGCATTTATTACAGCCTTTTGCACCCCAACGGCCCTATGTTCGGGCGCTCCAGCAGCAGCTGCGTTTCCACCGAGGATCCCGACACCCTCAGGGGCCCCGCCATGGAGGGCCCCAACAGCCTTCCCTGCACCCTGCCCCGGACTACAGGGCCGGAGAGGGAATGGGAGCCGGGCGATAGGGACAGCTGTGTTCCAGTCTTCCAGGTGCGTCCCAGCATCCTGCCCACCTCCGTGACCCACCTTCCCCGGGCGCACGGACCAGTCATTCGGATAGATCTTCCCCGCAAGAAATACCCAGCTTGGGACGCGCACTTCATTGACCGACGCTTGCGCAAGACTATCTTGGCACTGGAGTATTCCTCGCCCGCGACTCCCCGCGTCCAGTACCGCAGCTTGGGGGTCCCCCAGGAGCTCACAGAGTATGAGACCACTGTGTGACCCCATCCTTCTCAAAGAAGGGGTAGTCAGGGCTGAGCCAGAGTGCGGGGCACGGTAGACCATGCAAAGAAGATGCAACAAAATGCATAAAGCAGCGCACTGGCCAGAGAAATCGGGAAACAGGTGGTATAAATGATGAAGAATTTATTGCCCAACCAGCATAACAAAAAAAGAGGTGTGGTCCCTCCGGAGTCCCCGCTCCGGCAGAGAGTGGTTGGGTGCAGCTCATGTAACTTATGTTTACAACCTGAAGGATGCCAGGAGAGGCCCCAATTATCAGCAGCTCCTCCCGAGTGGAGAGAGACAGCCTTTCAGTGTAAATACTGTAGGCTGTGGGTGAGTGGGTCTGTGTAAAGGGGAGCGAGGACTGCACCTGCATACAACTAAGCTGTGTCTATACAGGGGGAAGTGTGTGTGTTTGTATAAGTAACTGAGTGTTGTGTATGTATGTGTATGTATATATATATATATATATATATATATATATATATATATATATATATATATATATATATATATATATAGACACACACACACAGTATATATATATAGACACACACACACACACACACACACACACACAAAATATATATATATATATATATACATACACACACACACACACACACACACACACACAGTATATATATATATACACACACACACACACAAAGAGTGTGTTTGTGTGTGTGTGTGTGTGTGTATATGTATATATATATACAGTGGTTGACAAATCACCAAAAAATCTACTCGCCACCTAGTACCAAACGTGTGCTGCTTGGGCCAATATTTACTCGCCCGGGGGTTAAATCCACTCGCCCGGGGCGAGCAAATGTATACTATCTGAAATTAAAGATAGCACAGAAATTTTAAAAACACGGCATAGATCCCCTGTGCGTAAACCAGAGCAATATGCTGACTAATGTGCCCGTCATACCTAATAGAAACACTGAAAGAAATCAGGGAATAAATAGCAAATGTCCCTAGCATAAGTACATGTCCCAGAAGAAAAATTCATAGAATGATGCAGCTTCTTAGGGAAAACAGCAGGCAGAACTACTCTGTGGCAGGGCTAGAGCTAATAAGAGTATGCCACCCAAACATACATAGGGTATGGGAGAGCTGGAGCCAAAACCTAACAAAGATATTGAGTCTCTTCAAAATGTCATGGGACTAGTAATATAGAGAAGCCTTAATGACAATGCAAAAACCAGTCCTGTTGGAGAGACAAGTAACAAGTAGATTGGATCCAGGTTCAAATAGACACAGTCCTGAAGTATGCATGAACACACAGCACTATCCTGCACACATGTGTAGCGATATCAAGGCACATATAAGGCAGCAGCATAAATCGGTATAGTTACGTATCCCAAGTGGGGGAGAGAGCAGGGGATCCTGCCCACTCAGCCACTCCTACGCGTTTCGGCTTGATGCCTTCAACTGGGAGTGGTGGGGTAGGCAGGGTAGTATGCACTATATATATATATATATATATATATATATATATATATATATATATATACACACACACACACACACACACACACACACACTGTGTGTGTGTTGTATGTATGTATGTATGTATGTATGTATGTATGTATGTATATATATATATATATATATATATATATATATATATATATATATATAACATAGTTAGGACTTTGGTACATATACACGTGTGTGTATGTATATAGCAAATAAAAATACCACTTGTAAACACACTCACATGTCCCAGACGGGTCTGGACCCCTGGGACATGCTCACAGGGGGTATTTGTACTTGCTGTACGGTGGAGGGTTTGTGTCTCTTTTCTACTCGCTATAACTTACTTTGTGTGTGTGTGTGTGTAATTAATAAATATATATATATATATATATATATATATATATATATGATTAAGGGTTCCATGTAATAATGGATTTAAGACAAAGGGTGGCACTGTGTGCTCATTTGCATGTCATTTCCCAGAATCCCTTGCTGCAGTGGGAGCATTGTATGCTAGGTGATAATGGTGAAAGGCGGGGTTGCAGACCTGTCTGAGACGTGAATGTGCTCACAAGTGATATTTTTATTTGCTATATATATATATATTTCTTTTTTTCAAGTGAATGTAGTCTCATTTGGGGTCAGTGGTGTTCTGCTGTCTGTCTGAGGAGGAGAATTTATTGAGGTTGTTTTTTTTGTTTTTTTTGTTTTTTTTACAATAAACATTTCCAGGTAGTTCACATGCATATCTCCTTTTCAGGCCTGTCCTGTTGTGTATTAGAGGCAGATTTTGCATGGTGCAATGCTCTGTTGGTGTCCTGCAGGGTCATTGTCCTTAGAGCGATGCTCTGCACGTGTCCTGCAGGGTCATTGTCCTTAGAGCAATGCTCTGCACGTGTCCTGCAGGGTCGCTGTCCTTAGAGCAATGCTCTGCAGGTGTCCTGCAGGGTCATTGTCCTTAGAGCAATGCTCTGCACGTGTCCTGCAGGGTTGCTGTTCTTAGAGCGATGGTCTGCAGGTGTCCGGCAGGGTCACTGTCCTTAGATCGATGGTCTGCAGGTGTCCTGCAGGGTCACTGTTCTTAGATCGATGGTCTGCAGGTGTCCGGCAGAGGTCACTGTTCTTAGAGCGATGCTCTGCAGGTGTCCGGCAGGGGTCGCTGTTCTTAGAGCGAAGCTCTGCAGGTGTCCGGCAGAGGTCGCTGTTCTTAGAGCGATGCTCTGCAGGTGTCCGGCAGGGGTCGCTGTTCTTAGAGCGATGCTCTGCAGGTGTCCGGCAGGGGTCGCTGTTCTTAGAGCGATGCTCTGCAGTTGTCCGGCAGGGGTCGCTGTTCTTAGAGCGATGCTCTGCAGTGGTCCGGCAGGGGTCGCTGTTCTTAGAGCGATGCTCTGCAGGTGTCCGGCAGGGGTCGCTGTTCTTAGATCGATGGTCTGCAGGTGTCCGGCAGGGTCGCTGTTCTTAGATCGATGGTCTGCAGGTGTCCGGCAGAGGTCACTGTTCTTAGAGCGATGCTCTGCAGGTCTCGGGCTCCTGCTTGTTCTTTGAGTGCGCGTCTGAATGAAATAGCAATAAGGAGAGAAGCAATATCCGTCCGTTCAGAAGCCGCGGGATGAAATGATGTCACCGTGACGAGATCACGCGTGTAAAAAACAAGGCGGCAGCGTGAAGAATTAATACTGAAACAGGCGTTTCCATAACGTGCGCCCCCTTTAAAGTGATTTCGGTTTTATAATTAACTTCTGTCTGGCTGTCATTATTTCACCTAAACGCATTTTGTGTCCGGTTTTCCCGGGATTAACCGGATATTACGGTGACGCTGACCTGAAGCGGATCTGGACAAGAATACTAAGAATGCTGCGTCTGGGACAAATACCGGGCGGTGTCTGAACAAGTGTCCGTAGCGTGTGCAGTGTGTGTGGGGTCAGAAATATATGTGGTGTGGGCGGCACATGCTGTGTCCGGTATCTGTGGCCCCTGCAGTATCGGAAGTGTGTGCAGCGCCTGAAGTGTGTGCGGCGCCTGAAGTGTGTGCGGTGCCTGAAGTGTGTGCAGCGCCTGAAGTGTGTGCAGCGCCTGAAGTGTGTGCAGCGCCTGAAGTGTGTGCGGTGCCTGAAGTGTGTGCAGCGCCTGAAGTGTGTGCGGCGCCTGAAGTGTGTGCAGCGCCTGAAGTGTGTGCGGCGCCTGAAGTGTGTGCAGCGCCTGAAGTGTGTGCAGCGCCTGAAGTGTGTGCAGCGCCTGAAGTGTGTGCGGTGCCTGAAGTGTGTGCAGCGCCTGAAGTGTGTGCGGTGCCTGAAGTGTGTGCAGCGCCTGAAGTGTATGCAGCGCCTGAAGTGTGTGCGGTGCCTGAAGTCTCTGTGGTGTGTGCGGCGCCTGAAGTGTGTGCAGCGCCTGAAGTGTGTGCGGTGCCTGAAGTGTGTGCAGCGCCTGAAGTGTGTGCGGTGCCTGAAGTGTGTGCAGCGCCTGAAGTGTGTGCGGTGCCTGAAGTCTCTGTGGTGTGTGCGGCACCTGAAGTGTGTGCGGCGCCTGAAGTGTGTGCGGCGCCTGAAGTGTGTGCGGTGTCAGAAGTCTCTGCGGCGTGTGTTGTGTCTGTGGCGTGTGCTGTGCCAGAAGTGTGTGCAGCGCCTGAAGTGTGTGCGGTGTCTGTGGCGTGTGCAGCGCCTGAAGTGTGTGCAGCGCCTGAAGTGTGTGCGGCGCCTGAAGTGTGTGCGGTGCCTGAAGTGTGTGCGGTGCCTGAAGTGCCTGCGGCGTGTGCTGTGTCTGTGGCGTGTGCAGCGCCTGAAGTGTGTGCGGTATCAGAAGTGTCTGCGCAGTGTGTGGTATCTGCAGCGTGTGCCGTATTGGAAGTATCTGCACAGTGTGTGGTATATCTGGTGTGTGCAGTATTGGAAGTATCTGCGCAGTGTGTGGTATATCTGGTGTGTGCGGTATTGGAAGTATCTGCGCAGTGTGTGGTATATCTGGTGTGTGCGGTATTGAAAGTATCTGCGCAGTGTGTGGTATATCTGGCGTGTGCGGTATTGGAAGTATCTGCGCAGTGTGTGGTATATCTGGTGTGTGCGGTATTGGAAGTATCTGCGCAGTGTGTGGTATATCTGGCGTGTGCGGTATTGGAAGTATCTGCGCAGTGTGTGGTATATCTGGTGTGTGCGGTATTGGAAGTATCTGCGCAGTGTGTGGTATATCTGGCGTGTGCCGTATTGGAAGTATCTGCGCAGTGTGTGGTATATCTGGTGTGTGCGGTATTGGAAGTATCTGCGCAGTGTGTGGTATATCTGGCGTGTGCGGTATTGGAAGTATCTGCGCAGTGTGTGGTATATCTGGCGTGTGCGGTATTGGAAGTATCTGCGCAGTGTGTGGTATATCTGGTGTGTGCGGTATTGGAAGTATCTGCGCAGTGTGTGGTATATCTGGTGTGTGCGGTATTGGAAGTATCTGCGCAGTGTGTGGTATATCTGGTGTGTGCGGTATTGGAAGTATCTGCGCAGTGTGTGGTATATCTGGCGTGTGCGGTATTGGAAGTATCTGCGCAGTGTGTGGTATATGTGGCGTGTGCAGTATTGGAAGTATCTGCGCAGTGTGTGGTATATCTGGTGTGTGCAGTATTGGAAGTATCTGCGCAGTGTGTGGTATATCTGGCGTGTGCGGTATTGGAAGTATCTGCGCAGTGTGTGGTATATCTGGCGTGTGCAGTATTGGAAGTATCTGCGCAGTGTGTGGTATATCTGGTGTGTGCGGTATTGGAAGTATCTGCGCAGTGTGTGGTATATCTGGTGTGTGCTGTATTGGAAGTATCTGTGCAGTGTGTGGTATATCTGGTGTGTGCGGTATTGGAAGTATCTGCGCAGTGTGTGCGGTATTGGAAGTATCTGCGCAGTGTGTGGTATATCTGGTGTGTGCAGTATTGGAAGTATCTGCGCAGTGTGTGGTATATCTGGTGTGTGCGGTATTGGAAGTATCTGCGCAGTGTGTGGTATATGTGGTGTGTGCGGTATTGGAAGTATCTGCGCAGTGTGTGGTATATCTGGTGTGTGCGGTATTGGAAGTATCTGTGCAGTGTGTGGTATATCTGGTGTGTGCGGTATTGGAAGTATCTGCGCAGTGTGTGGTATATCTGGCGTGTGCAGTATTGGAAGTATCTGCGCAGTGTGTGGTATATCTGGCGTGTGCGGTATTGGAAGTATCTGCGCAGTGTGTGGTATATCTGGTGTGTGCGGTATTGGAAGTATCTGCGCAGTGTGTGGTATATCTGGTGTGTGCGGTATTGGAAGTATCTGCGCAGTGTGTGGTATATCTGGCGTGTGCGGTATTGGAAGTATCTGCGCAGTGTGTGGTATATCTGGTGTGTGCGGTATTGGAAGTATCTGCGCAGTGTGTGGTATATCTGGCGTGTGCAGTATTGGAAGTATCTGCGCAGTGTGTGGTATATCTGGTGTGTGCGGTATTCGAAGTATCTGCGCAGTGTGTGGTATATCTGGCGTGTGCAGTATTGGAAGTATCTGCGCAGTGTGTGGTATATCTGGTGTGTGCGGTATTGGAAGTATCTGCGCAGTGTGTGGTATATCTGGCGTGTGCCGTATTGGAAGTATCTGCGCAGTGTGTGGTATATGTGGTGTGTGCGGTATTGGAAGTATCTGCGCAGTGTGTGGTATATCTGGCGTGTGCGGTATTGGAAGTATCTGCGCAGTGTGTGGTATATCTGGTGTGTGCGGTATTGGAAGTATCTGCGCAGTGTGTGGTATATCTGGTGTGTGCAGTATTGGAAGTATCTGCGCAGTGTGTTATATCTGGCGTGTGCGGTATTGGAAGTATCTGCGCAGTGTGTGGTATATCTGGCGTGTGCAGTATTGGAAGTATCTGCGCAGTGTGTGGTATATCTGGTGTGTGCGGTATTGGAAGTATCTGCGCAGTGTGTGGTATATCTGGTGTGTGCTGTATTGGAAGTATCTGTGCAGTGTGTGGTATATCTGGTGTGTGCGGTATTGGAAGTATCTGCGCAGTGTGTGCGGTATTGGAAGTATCTGCGCAGTGTGTGGTATATCTGGTGTGTGCAGTATTGGAAGTATCTGCGCAGTGTGTGGTATATCTGGTGTGTGCGGTATTGGAAGTATCTGCGCAGTGTGTGGTATATGTGGTGTGTGCGGTATTGGAAGTATCTGCGCAGTGTGTGGTATATCTGGTGTGTGCGGTATTGGAAGTATCTGTGCAGTGTGTGGTATATCTGGTGTGTGCGGTATTGGAAGTATCTGCGCAGTGTGTGGTATATCTGGCGTGTGCAGTATTGGAAGTATCTGCGCAGTGTGTGGTATATCTGGCGTGTGCGGTATTGGAAGTATCTGCGCAGTGTGTGGTATATCTGGTGTGTGCGGTATTGGAAGTATCTGCGCAGTGTGTGGTATATCTGGTGTGTGCGGTATTGGAAGTATCTGCGCAGTGTGTGGTATATCTGGCGTGTGCGGTATTGGAAGTATCTGCGCAGTGTGTGGTATATCTGGTGTGTGCGGTATTGGAAGTATCTGCGCAGTGTGTGGTATATCTGGCGTGTGCAGTATTGGAAGTATCGGCGCAGTGTGTGGTATATCTGGTGTGTGCGGTATTCGAAGTATCTGCGCAGTGTGTGGTATATCTGGCGTGTGCAGTATTGGAAGTATCTGCGCAGTGTGTGGTATATCTGGTGTGTGCGGTATTGGAAGTATCTGCACAGTGTGTGGTATATCTGGCGTGTGCCGTATTGGAAGTATCTGCGCAGTGTGTGGTATATGTGGTGTGTGCGGTATTGGAAGTATCTGCGCAGTGTGTGGTATATCTGGCGTGTGCGGTATTGGAAGTATCTGCGCAGTGTGTGGTATATCTGGTGTGTGCGGTATTGGAAGTATCTGCGCAGTGTGTGGTATATCTGGCGTGTGCGGTATTGGAAGTATCTGCGCAGTGTGTGGTATATCTGGCGTGTGCAGTATTAGAAGTATCTGCGCAGTGTGTGGTATATCTGGCGTGTGCCGTATTGGAAGTATCTGCGCAGTGTGTGGTATATCTGGCGTGTGCAGTATTGGAAGTATCTGCGCAGTGTGTGGTATATCTGGTGTGTGCAGTATTGGAAGTATCTGCGCAGTGTGTGGTATATCTGGTGTGTACGGTATTGGAAGTATCTGCGCAGTGTGTGGTATATCTGGTGTGTGCAGTATTGGAAGTATCTGCGCAGTGTGTGGTATATCTGGTGTGTGCGGTATTGGAAGTATCTGCGCAGTGTGTGGTATATCTGACGTGTGCAGTATTGGAAGTATCTGCGCAGTGTGTGGTATATCTGGTGTGTGCCGTATTGGAAGTATCTGCACAGTGTGTGGTATATCTGGTGTGTGCGGTATTGGAAGTATCTGCGCAGTGTGTGGTATATCTGGCGTGTGCGGTATTGGAAGTATCTGCGCAGTGTGTGGTATATCTGGCGTGTGCGGTATTGGAAGTATCTGCGCAGTGTGTGGTATATCTGGTGTGTGCAGTATTGGAAGTATCTGCGCAGTGTGTGGTATATCTGGCGTGTGCGGTATTGGAAGTATCTGCGCAGTGTGTGGTATATCTGGTGTGTGCAGTATTGGAAGTATCTGCGCAGTGTGTGGTATATCTGGCGTGTGCAGTATCAGAAGTGTCTGCGCAGTGTGTGGTATCTGCAGCGTGTGCGGTATTGGAAGCATCTGCGCAGTGTGTGGTATATCTGGCGTGTGCGGTATTGGAAGTATCTGCGCAGTGTGTGGTATATCTGGTGTTTGCCGTATTGGAAGCATCTGTGCAGTGTGTGGTATATCTGGTGTGTGCGGTATTGGAAGTATCTGCGCAGTGTGTGGTATATCTGGTGTGTGCGGTATTGGAAGTATCTGCGCAGTGTGTGGTATATCTGGTGTGTGCAATATTGGAAGTATCTGCGCAGTGTGTGGTATATCTGGTGTGTGCGGTATTGGAAGTATCTGCGCAGTGTGTGGTATATCTGGTGTGTGCGGTATTGGAAGTATCTGCGCAGTGTGTGGTATATCTGGTGTGTGCGGTATTGGAAGTATCTGCGCAGTGTGTGGTATATGTGGTGTGTGCGGTATTGGAAGTATCTGCGCAGTGTGTGGTATATCTGGTGTGTGCAGTATTGGAAGTATCTGCGCAGTGTGTGGTATATCTGGTGTGTGCGGTATTGGAAGTATCTGCGCAGTGTGTGGTATATCTGGTGTGTGCGGTATTGGAAGTATCTGCGCAGTGTGTGGTATATCTGGTGTGTGCAGTATTGGAAGTATCTGCGCAGTGTGTGGTATATCTGGCGTGTGCAGTATTGGAAGTATCTGCGCAGTGTGTGGTATATCTGGCGTGTGCAGTATTGGAAGTATCTGCGCAGTGTGTGGTATATCTGGTGTGTGCGGTATTGGAAGTATCTGCGCAGTGTGTGGTATATCTGGTGTGTGCAGTATTGGAAGTATCTGTGCAGTGTGTGGTATATCTGGTGTGTGCAGTATTGGAAGTATCTGCGCAGTGTGTGGTATATCTGGTGTGTGCGGTATTGGAAGTATCTGCGCAGTGTGTGGTATATCTGACGTGTGCAGTATTGGAAGTATCTGCGCAGTGTGTGGTATATCTGGTGTGTGCGGTATTGGAAGTATCTGCGCAGTGTGTGGTATATCTGACGTGTGCAGTATTGGAAGTATCTGCGCAGTGTGTGGTATATCTGGTGTGTGCCGTATTGGAAGTATCTGCGCAGTGTGTGGTATATCTGGTGTGTGCGGTATTGGAAGTATCTGCGCAGTGTGTGGTATATCTGGTGTGTGCAGTATTGGAAGTATCTGCACAGTGTGTGGTATATCTGGTGTGTGCGGTATTGGAAGTATCTGCGCAGTGTGTGGTATATGTGGTGTGTGCGGTATTGGAAGTATCTGCGCAGTGTGTGGTATATCTGGCGTGTGCGGTATTGGAAGTATCTGCGCAGTGTGTGGTATATCTGGTGTGTGTGGTATTGGAAATATCTGCGCAGTGTGTGGTATATCTGGTGTGTGCAGTATTTGAAGTATCTGCGCAGTGTGTGGTATATCTGGCGTGTGCAGTATTGGAAGTATCTGCGCAGTGTGTGCGGTATTGGAAGTATCTGCGCAGTGTGTGGTATATCTGGTGTGTGCGGTATTGGAAGTATCTGCGCATTGTGTGGTATATCTGGTGTTTGCCGTATTGGAAGTATCTGCGTAGTGTGTGGTATATGTGGCGTGTGCGGTATTGGAAGTATCTGCGCAGTGTGTGGTATATCTGGTGTTTGCCGTATTGGAAGTATCTGCGCAGTGTGTGGTATATCTGGTGTGTGCGGTATTGGAAGTATCTGTGCAGTGTGTGGTATATCTGGTGTGTGCAGTATTGGAAGTATCTGCGCAGTGTGTGGTATATCTGGTGTGTGCAGTATTGGAAGTATCTGCGCAGTGTGTGGTATATCTGGTGTGTGCGGTATTGGAAGTATCTGCGCAGTGTGTGGTATATCTGGTGTGTGCAGTATTGGAAGTATCTGCGCAGTGTGTGGTATATCTGGTGTGTGCGGTATTGGAAGTATCTGCGCAGTGTGTGGTATATCTGGTGTGTGCGGTATTGGAAGTATCTGCGCAGTGTGTGGTATATCTGGCGTGTGCGGTATTGGAAGTATCTGCGCAGTGTGTGGTATATCTGGTGTGTGCAGTATTGGAAGTATCTGCGCAGTGTGTGGTATATCTGGTGTGTGCGGTATTGGAAGTATCTGCGCAGTGTGTGGTATATCTGGTGTGTGCGGTATTGGAAGTATCTGCGCAGTGTGTGGTATATCTGGTGTGTGCGGTATTGGAAGTATCTGCGCAGTGTGTGGTATATCTGGTGTGTGCGGTATTGGAAGTATCTGCGCAGTGTGTGGTATATCTGGTGTGTGCAGTATTGGAAGTATCTGCGCAGTGTGTGGTATATCTGGCGTATGCGGTATTGGAAGTATCTGCGCAGTGTGTGGTATATCTGGCGTGTGCAGTATTGGAAGTATCTGCGCAGTGTGTGGTATATCTGGCGTGTGCAGTATTGGAAGTATCTGCGCAGTGTGTGGTATATCTGGTGTGTGCAGTATTGGAAGTATCTGCGCAGTGTGTGGTATATCTGGTGTGTGCGGTATTGGAAGCATCTGCGCAGTGTGTGGTATATCTGGCGTGTGCAGTATTGGATTACCAGGTAGAAGGGGGTAGGATGGTCCGTGGTTCACAGCAACTTCAGCAGCCAACGCATGGATGTCTAAAAAAACTTTATTGATCGCTAGCAGCAAACATCAGGCAACCACTCTAACATGTTTCGTCCAGGCTATGGACTTTTTCAAAGAGTGGATTACCAGGTGGCTGATGGGATGGTTAGCTTTGCTGGAGGCTGATTGGATGGTTAGCTTTGCAGGCGGCTGATTGGATGGTTAGCTTTGTATATGGATGATTGGATGGTTAGCTTTGCAGACGGATGATTGGATGGTTAGCTTTGCAGATGGATGATTGGATGGTTAGCTTTGCAGACGGATGATTGAATGGTTAGCTTTGCAGGCGGCTGATTGGATGGTTAGCTTTGCAGATGGATGATTGGATGGTTAGCTTTGCAGGCAGGTGATTGGATGGTTAGCTTTGCAGGCAGGTGATTGGATGGTTACATTTGCAGGCGGCTGATTGGATGGTTAGCTTTGCAGGCGGCTGATTGGATGGTTAGCTTTGCAGATGGATGATTGGATGGTTAGCTTTGCAGATGGATGATTGGATGGTTAGCTTTGCAGGCGGATGATTGGATGGTTAGCTTTGCAGGCGGCTGATTGGATGGTTAGCTTTGCAGGCGGCTGATTGGATGGTTAGCTTTGCAGGCGGCTGATTGGATGGTTAGCTTTGCAGGTGGCTGATTGGATGGTTAGCTTTGCAGGCGGCTGATTGGATGGTTAGCTTTGCAGGCAGGTGATTGGATGGTTACATTTGCAGGCGGCTGATTGGATGGTTAGCTTTGCAGGTGGCTGATTGGATGGTTACATTTGCAGGCGGCTGATTGGATGGTTAGCTTTGCAGGCGGCTGATTGGATGGTTACATTTGCAGGCGGCTGATTGGATGGTTAGCTTTGCAGGCGGCTGATTGGATGGTTAGCTTTGCAGGCAGGTGATTGGATGGTTACATTTGCAGGCAGGTGATTGGATGGTTAGCTTTGCAGGCGGCTGATTGGATGGTTACATTTGCAGGCGGCTGATTGGATGGTTAGCTTTGCAGGAGGCTGATTGGATGGTTAGCTTTGCAGGCGGTTGATTGGATGGTTAGCTTTGCAGGCAGGTGATTGGATGGTTACATTTGCAGGCAGGTGATTGGATGGTTAGCTTTGCAGGCGGCTGATTGGATGGTTAGCTTTGCAGGCGGCTGATTGGATGGTTAGCTTTGCAGGCGGCTGATTGGATGGTTAGCTTTGCAGGCAGGTGATTGGATGGTTACATTTGCAGGCGGCTGATTGGATGGTTAGCTTTGCAGGCAGGTGATTGGATGGTTACATTTGCAGGCGGCTGATTGGATGGCTAGCTTTGCAGGCAGATGATTGGATGGTTATATTTGCAGGTGGCTGATTGGATGGTTAGCTTTGCAGGCGGCTGATTGGATGGTTAGCTTTGCAGGCGGCTGATTGGACGTGTTGTTCGCATTCAGTGTCCCAGTTGCTGTCTCACGGAGAAGTATCTTTTCACAGGTCTGTCACTTTCCCCCCAGTTACCTTCATAAAAAAAACCCTTGTTTGGGGTGAGATCGGGATTCGAAGAAACCTTTTTGTAACCACTAATTTATTTGTATATTTTTCATTTGGTGCTACATGAAATAATAAAGTTAATTTCAATACTCTGTCTACAGTCTCGTTATTCCAGGTATCTGCTAATTAACAGATTTATTAACCACGGGTTAATTGTCTAAACCCTACAATCACCAGCTGTACTCCTCACCGCACACACAGCTATCCATCAGTCCACATAGCTATCTGTCAGAGGCCCGCGTTGGGCTCTCCTGTGAGTTGTCCGGTGAGCTCACACCTCCTTGTCCGCCACCGCTCCCCCCTCCCAATGAGATGTGTTCTTATCGCTCTGGACAGCGGCAGGAACTGCGTCCTGGGTCAGACCTGGTGGAGTTTCCTCTGCAGGGAAATTACAGAGGATACAGAGGAAGGAAAGGAGACAGAGCAGGGGGAGAGGGAGAGAGAGAGGACAAGGGGGGATGGGGGGAGAGAGAGAGAGAGAGAGAGAGAGGAGGACACCATGGAGCAGCTGCCAAAGAAAGGGAAGAAGGTGCGGAGTGTGTATGTATGTGTGAGGGTATATATCAGTGCGTATGTGTGTATGACTATATATATCAGTGCGTGTGTATGTATGTGTGAGGGTATATATCAGTGTGTGTGTATGACTGTATATATCAGCGCGTGTATGTATGTGTGAGGGTATATATCAGTGCGTGTGTAGGTATGAGTGCATCTGTGAGTGAATATGAGTGTGTGTATGTATGACTGTGTGTGTGTGTATATATGAGTTTGTGTGTGTGTGTATGTATGACTGAATATATGAGTGTGTGTGTATGTATGAGGGTATATATGAGAGCGTGTAGGTTTGAGAGTATACTGTATATGAGTGCGAGTGTATAATCAAAGTGTGAATGTAGGAGTGATTCTGTGTGTGTAGGTATGAGTGCTTGTGTATATATGAGTGTATGCATGAGTGAATATGAGTGCATGTCTGTGAGTGAATATATGAGTGCATGTATCTCTGAGTGAATGAGTGAGTGTGTAGATTTGAGTGAATATGTGAGTGCATGTAGATATGAGTGTGTGTGTGTGTGTGTGTGTGTGTGTGTATATATATCAGTGCATGTGTATGTGTGAGATTATATGAGTGCGTGTGTTGGTTTGAGTGCATGTGAATATATAAGAGTGAATGTGTGTGTGTGTGAGAATATGAGTGTGCGTGTGTATGTGAGTGAATATATGAGTGCGTGTGAATATGAGCGTGTGTGTGTATGTGTGAGTAAATATAGGAGTGTGCAGGTTTGAGTGAATATGTGAGTGCATGTAGATATGAGTGTGTGTGTGTGTGTGTGTATATATATCAGTGCATGTGTAGGTGTGAGATTATATGAGTGAGTGTGTTGGTATGAGTGCATGTGAATATATAAGTATGTATGAGTGTGTGTGAATATGAGTGAATATATGAGTGCATATGAATAAGAGTGTGTGTGTATGTGTGAGTCAATATAGGAGCGTGTACAGGTATGAGTGAATATATGAGTGCATGTGTGTGTTTATGTATCAGTGAATATATGAGTGAGTGCGTGCGTGTGTATGTGAGTGAATATAGGAGCGTGTGTATATATGAGTGCGCGTGTATGTATGAGTGAATATGAGTGCGTGCGTGCGTGTGTATGTGAGTGAATATAGGAGCGTGTGTATATATGAGTGCGCGTGTATGTATGAGTGAATATGAGTGTGCGCGTGTGTGTATAAGTAAATATGAGTGTGCGTGTAAATGCGTGCCCATGTCTGTATATATGAGCATGCATTTGTATAAGTGGGAGTGGTTCACCAAAGATCAGTGAATTAAAAAAACTTGTCATTTTTGGTATTTAACAGCAATTTTATTTATTGTCCTATTCACTAAAGCCACAATGGTCAAAAAAAGCTATACGGGCATAATTACCGCAGCATTGTAGGGACAATTTTTATCACCTACCCTTGGCTGGCGTTAGCCCGAACCTACCTATGTATATAATGGCCACTATAGAAATAAACAAGATACGTTGACGACCTAAAATATGTGATAGAAATACATAATATAAACAATGTCAAACGTATTAATATATAAACCCCATAGAAATGGCTAGATAGTTATGATCAACCCATGACCAGGTGACCACTTTGGCTACTAAAGACTTCATATTTGCACCTATAGACGCTATGCTGTTTG